>NC_092148.1:30290299-30638299 GCF_045791955.1 Oncorhynchus clarkii lewisi
CAAAACACTACTGTACTCAGCATATTGATAACAATGGGACCCCCTTTCCAATACAAAGCACAACACAACCATATTTCACGAAAGGACTATAATTCGATAGACCTTCGCAGGTGGAGAGAGAGCAGAGAAAAGAGAGAGGGAGACAGTGAGAGAGCAGAGAAGAAGAAGAGATGGTGATGCTGCCAAAATGTATTCAGGTGCATGCATCTCACCTCTCCAGCCCACAAGCTGTTTACCTCTCTATCAGTCAGTCTCTAAGAGAGCAGGGACCCCATCCATATTCACACAGCCACAAATTCCACTGCTTATCTCGACCAACCTTCTAAAACCTCCCTATGTTCCCCTCCGCACATACATACATACATAAACACGTCTTTATGGAAGCGAGAGGCAAACCAAGAGGCATAGGCACACACGTCCAGGAGGGGTGGGTGGGTGGGGGGGATAAGGATCACCTTGAATTCAAAGTAGAGGATTGTGTCCCTCTGTGGACGGACAGGAAGCCACACAGGTTAGGTCTGATGGTTGAAGCCCAGGCACCAACACCCCAGCAGAGAGGTAGACAGGAGCTGAGAAGGGGATTATGGGATGGATGCCAAGCCTGATGCTTTAAAGCCTGTCACGGAGTTAGATGGAAGGTTTGGAACTCTGAAAGTAAAGTGAAAAGTGGTCCCGATATCGTGAATTGTATATTGGCTTTAATTGTGTTATCGATAAGTGTTGGCGTGTGTTCTCTTGTTCCTATAATTCATTGAGTGTATTCGAAGACATATGGGCACTTGTGCAAAGAAAGGATGTCTGGTTATCTCTGACCATCTGATAATTGTAAAGTGATGATTTTACTGTTACCTTTTACTAATGTTGCAGTATGAGATTAAACAATGATTTCATTTTAGGCATCAAGTGGGAAATGATATTCTAAACTTTGACCACTAAAAGTATACAAAATACAATTTCTCAAAATAGCTTTATTAAAAATGTAAATACTCTAATACTGGCGCCAGGTTGTTGTTGTGGTGTTTTATTTGTCATTCCCTTTTGGGAAGTGGCATTAAGTGGGCAAGCGGGACATTTTGGTGCTGGCAGCTTTAAAACATGAACGACAGGAAAGGAACGGACACAAATAGACTGTTCAAAGAGTGGTGGGCTGGGCACCACAGACGCACCCCGTGTAGTGGGAGCGGTACCCCATTCTGTTGCGCGCGGTGCTGATCGGGGATTGAAGTTAGGAACTCTCTCCACGACTAATTGCGCGCCGGTGTCTTTTCATGAATATTCATCCCATATCGTGTTCAGACCCCCGTCTAATTAGTATAAGAAATAGGGAGAAATCTCGCACCTTTTACCACAAGAGAAACGTTCTCCTCGCATTCTCAGGGGGATGCTGGCAGAAGCGCCGAGTTCATTAGCCAAAAAGGAAAGGGAAAAAAGTTACCTGAAAAGCATAGGACGTTGGTCCTTTACGCACTAGGCAAATGGGCTATTGCGATCGTGTAGTTAGTGCCTATTACGCATGTCTGTCAAAAATGAAAGACTGAAAGTGGGGGAAAGTACAATTATCTGAATTGTGGAAGTTTGTGAATAATTAGGTATTTTCTGATTTTTTTTAATCCAAATTTAGAGGTGGCAGGTGTAACGGTCGATTGAATGACCCTCTAGAAGTGGAATAAAGGTGTGTTTAACATCAAAGTTTCCTTTCTGGGACTATGCAGGGAGATGTCTAGCATACAATGTGCCTAATTTTAGGAACTTATTAAAATCATCATCCTCCATCTGAGTTTGAGAAAGGTATTTTAGTGAAATGGCTTTCAGAAAGCACCAGTTTAATTGTTTGGAGGAATATAAAATACTTTTGTTTAACATGTGTTCTTCTTTTTTAGCTCATGGACAGGCAAGCATAGAGGAAATACTCATATATATACACTTTGACCATTAGAAATAGATCCAAACTTACAGTGGGCTAGGCCTGTAATTCTAGGCACTGGGTGACAGTTGTTGAAAGTGCATTCACATTGATATGTGACTGTTATCCTGAAGAGTTGCATTAGCCTCCTAAAAAGACAATCCCTGCTATTTTATTTCATTGATTTAAAAACAGAATTAGGCCTCAATGTCCTCGTTTGAATTTCATTTTTTTTTTTTGTTACTTGAATATTGAATACTATGAATACTATAATTGTACAAATAGGATATGATATTATAAATACTGTTAGATGGTTGTATTGGGGGTAGGCCTATGAATTTCAGGTATTTGAATACTGATGTTTTTGTTGTTTAATCTTTCGGAATTGCCTTCTAGGAACATGGTTAGGCTAAATTAAGAGTGGACCGGGTGACTGTTGGTTGAGGCGCTTCCAGGTTATAATTGTATTCAAGTCGAGGAGGTCCCACGTGAGGCTTTAACACGTGACTGGCAGGGAGCGCAAGCCATACTATAAGGGATACACATGCACTTTCATTCTAATGTATGCAGATAGATTGTCTCTCTTATTTTTCAAAATGTTCATAGCCCAAATAGGCTACAGCATAAGTCAATTTCTTCACCTTAGAGTTAGCTAACCACAATGAATACTAAAATGTCTGCATAGGCTCGTGCACTTGGACGTGACCAGACTATTAAAAAAGAGCGGTGCAAAAAAAGGGGGTCGGGAAGGATGTTTAGAAAGGGTTCAATGTGACTCAAGGCAGACTGTTGAAAATTGAGACTATTATTTTGGGACAGGGTCACCCGGGATTTCTCAACTCGCATCACCATGCTTTATACTCACTAGTCAGCTACTGAAACCACATAATTGTGTGTTCCACTGTCTTTTTTATGAATTCATCATATCGTGACCTCTTTTTTTTTTGCCTTTTCCTGTACCGCGTATCATTCATCATTAGTAAGATGCGTGTCATCCCTTTCAACGCTCTTTCCATAGCAACCTCGTGCATCTTAGCAAAAATTCACCTAGTTCCACACAAGGCCATATTCTTTACAAAGAGAGGGGCGAGCATCTGGATCTTTTTTTTCCACAGCTCCTCGAGCTGCCTGGCAAAGCACAAGAGTTGGTCTGTATGTCTGTGGCTGCCCGGGCAGCACCGCTTCCCAGGCAGAAAATACTTTTTATAGACTTGGAGACGAGAATGACTGAATGGTTACGCATCTTCATTAACTGAGGCATGGAACTGACTCTCCGCCAACAGTCACAACTCGACAGAGTGGTCTCCAAGGGTTCAGGGATCTTAGAAGTCCTTACAAAATGTTCGGCACTGACTTAACATCTTAAAAATGAACATGCAAAGGCCTTTGGCAGATCAAGTGATATTCAGATGAATCTAAACTATTTTACTCAAGTGGAAATGTTGTATTAGGTTACTGAATGTATGAAAGCAACACACAACTCGTTTTGATATGTAGATTATTTGCATATTGAATAGTTTGAAGAGGTTGTGTTTACAAGTCTATTCGATTTGTTTATATTGCCTACCTGTTATTTGGTATATTATCAAATTCAAGGTAGCAAATAAGGATAATGTCTATATTTGACATTTAATCAGTCACTAAGCAGTAGCCTATAACAATGCTATTATTATGTTATTAATGAAAACAGACACTTCGATAACAACTAATATTGCATCTTTCTATTTGAATTCATCCTAAAATATTTCACTGAATATTTTGTACATTATGAAATAAAAATTCCAGAAGTTCCTCTGTAACTTTTTAATGATTTCTAAATTACACCTGGCCAACTCTCGGGAATTGTCTCCCATTAGTCAATCAAAAATAAATATATAAAGGTTGGACGGGCAAAACCACGCCTTTCAAGAGATGATGACGAGCACCTGTGACCCCAAGAACATCTTATCCACACACGCACTATATTCCTCAGTGTCGTGACGTGCCAGAGTGAAGCAAGGACACACGTAGCAGAAAAGAGAGCAAACTTACCGTTAAATCGTGCTCTAGTCCAGGGATCAAAATGAATAAATATTACAGCGCGTCCCACTGTAGCCTACAAACAGAGAGCAGTGTCATGTGAGAGACGAGGACAACATAAACACGCGCGTGAGATAAAATGCATTCGGGTAAATAATTAAAATAAAGAGTGATGCCTGAAAAAGCTTCCAAAAAGCTTCAGTTTTAGAAGGAGTGGAACATGCGCCTGATTGCGGAGTTTTAGGCGACTGGAACGGGAGAGATGTAAGATTTGTTTAAAGCCCCGCATTTCCATTTAAGAACGTGATTGTGTTTGCAAAGATCCCTTTCAATCTTCGCATCTCCCCCCTCTCTACCCCTCAGCGTCTCCGAGGCTGCTTTGCAATTCATAGAATTGGTAATTTGCTATTGGGACAAAACGTGAAGGGAAAAATAATCAGATCAACCGGGAGAGGAGTGTGGACGAAGCCAGGAGGGAGAAACACAGGATTTTCACTCTAAGTTGCTGTTTAGTAAAATGCTTCGAGAGAAACGCTGTAAAATAGCTTCGGCTTTTCATGAGCTTTGCATATAGGTCCACATTTTCACGGGTGGTAAAATTTTACGTGATATTTGGAGATAATTTTATTTGACAACCATAACTTTTTAAGAAGGTACTCTCATAGTACTCTTATACAGTTTAGACATGTTTGTCATTTAGCAGACGCTCTTAATCAGAGCGACGTATAGTTAGTTACACTTATAACCACAATTTGAATCCTTAAACACATTATTATCCATGCCCGTATTCATTTAGCATAATACAAAAATTAGCAGATGTATGGTACAAAGCCCTATCCAATTTCAAAAGTGTGTGTGTGTGTGTGTGTGTGTGTGTGTGTGTGTGTGTGTGTGTGTGTGTGTGTGTGTGTGTGTGTGTGTGTGTGTGTGTGTGTGCGTTGATGAGGAGATCATACACTCTTAGAAAGAAAAGGTTCTAGATAGAACCAAAAGGGTTCTATGCTTGCTTCATATATGGCACCCTTATGGTTCTATACAGAACCGAAATTGGTTTAATATTGAGCCCTATATGGAACCCAAAGTGGAGAAGAACCCCTGGTGTTCTGATCAAAGCACCCTACAAAAGGGTTATACATAGAACCTTTAGAGGTGTCATATACGAAGCGAGCAATTATAACCCTTTATGGCTCTATACAGGACCTTTTTTTCTAAGTGGTTAACATTGGAAATGTCATAAACAACTAGGATAAATTATTAAAGGGTAGCCTTTATTATTAAAGGAAAAAGGCATTGAGATTTGTCACACATTCTCACCATATTCATAGAAATATCTACATCACACAGTGCTTATTCACATGCATCTCTTTTTGTGGGTGGTTGTAATTCTGGAACACCACACTATAAGAATACTAATCTTCTTAAATAGGGAGCGCTCCAGTTAGTCATCACTGACTAAAATGATATCAAGGTGGAGGGGGGATTTTGTCACCCCATCAAAAAGATCCCCGTACTCCCCCACGTGGTTATTTGCAAAACAACCCGAACAAACCCAACGAAACCCAATCATTCCCTACTGTTTTCCAACCCTCTCCGCCCTGGCTTGGAGAGAGAGGATGGATGAAAAAATGAGAAAGGGGCGACCAATTGCGAGTTCTGTGCGCCTGCGACATGCAAACAAGCAGCCCACGGGAGAGGATAACAGAAACCTAGGTCATATTCAGATACCGTAAAGTTATCAATAGACTCAAATATAAATGTAATATAAAGAATTAACATGTTTCTATATAGTATATGTGAAACAGAGCCCTATTCGTTATGTGCGTAAAAGGCGCTCTGCAACGTAGGCTATGCCTCTTGTGGGCTTGAATCCATAAGGAGCCAATACAAGCGAAGAGGAGGCGTGTCTTAGCTCTTCTCCGAGACCTCCCAGAGCAGGTTGTTGCGTTTTTAGCTCTAAAGCGTCCAGACCTCCGAAGTACTCGTCAGTTTTCGAAGTAGGAGCCATGGCTACAACAGCTCAGTATATTCCGCGGAATAACTCCTTACCGTCCAACCCTCTCATGCATCCGGATTCGGACAGGATGCACCAGGGGACGACCTACAGAGAGGTGCAGAAAATGATGCACCACGAGTACTTGCAGGGGCTAGCGGCGACCAACACGGGACATCCGATGAGCCTGACGCACCACCAGTGGCTGCCCACCTCCAACACCGACTGGACCAGCGGTACCCATATCGGGCAACAGGAGCACAACAAAGCCAGTGTTCAGGCGAGTCGAGAGGACCTGAGTAGTGGCTTCCACCATAGATCTCACCTGGTGCACCAGCAGACGCAGAGTAGCCACCATGGGTCGTGGGCGCCGACAACGGCGCACCACTTGTCCCCGCTGTCGCCTGCCTCCAACGGGCACCAGTCGCTAGTTTACTCGCAGCCGGGATACACGAACCTCAACGCCATGCTAAGTCCCCAGCCCGCCTCTCTGCACCACAACATGCGGGACCCGCTCCACGACGATACAGGTAGCCATGACAACCAGATGGAGTCCCCCCAGCAGGCGTTCAGCCACCACCAGGACCACTCAGACGAGGATGCGCCCAGCTCCGACGACCTGGAGCAGTTCGCCAAGCAGTTCAAACAGCGAAGGATCAAACTGGGCTTTACACAGGCGGACGTGGGCTTGGCCTTGGGCACCCTGTACGGAAACGTCTTTTCTCAGACCACTATCTGCAGGTTCGAGGCACTGCAGCTCAGCTTCAAGAACATGTGCAAACTTAAGCCACTGCTAAACAAGTGGCTGGAGGAGACAGACTCAAACACTGGCAGCCCCACCAATTTGGACAAGATTGCTGCGCAGGGCAGGAAACGAAAGAAGAGGACCTCGATTGAAGTTGGGGTGAAAGGGGCGCTGGAAAATCATTTCTTAAAATGTCCCAAGCCCTCCGCCCATGAAATCACCAGTTTAGCCGGCTCTCTTCAATTGGAAAAAGAGGTTGTCCGTGTTTGGTTTTGCAACAGAAGACAAAAAGAGAAAAGAATGACGCCGATAGGGGTCCCTCATCCGAATATGGAGGACGTATATTCTCAAGCGGAGACCCCCCCTCTTCACCACACATTACAGAGTCCTGTGCAGTGACTGTTTTCATGAACAATCCTACAATTTCGGGGGAAACAAGAAAAAAAAGGGAAAGGACTATGGAGTTTACAGTATTTCATTTTGTTTTACTGAGTGAGAAAGAACAGAGACATGGCAAAGTTGGATAGACAGATGAGTTTTGTCCCAGTAACCGGAACTTGTGTTACAACAACAAATAGGTAGAATGGAAAATGGTTGAAAAGAAAAACATACACTATTACTGAATTGATTTCGTTCACATTTTAAATGAGACAAATATCTATATTTACCAAAATTCTATGGAGGAGATGAAGTAAATTCGATGTTTCGTGGCTGTTCAAAGGGGAACGATTAAATGTTCCAAGTGGTGTCTTGAACTGATGGCGCTCACCACAGTGCGAGGTGGTTGCCTGAAAATGATCAACAAAGGAGACACACACACACAATGAATATTTTGCCTTTCAGGCTTTAAAACCGATTAACCACTATTTCTAATTATTAGCCTATTCTTTATATTTGTTCTATTAATTGTGATGTTTGATTTGAACTTCAGTGTCACTTCTGTTCTGTATACTATTTTATTGTTTCTCTCATTGTATTAGTGTAATGTAACTCATCAAAAACGCCTCCCTTACTCATACTGTTGACACAATGTCACCTGGCCAAAGGAGTTTGTGAAAAGATTATGGAAATTATGGCACCCGTTGATGACAAAAATCCCCACACTTAAATGTCAGATGCATTTCAAAATTGACGAATGCAACAGGACAGCTCACGTCTGGCAGCCTTCAAAAATGTATGCTTTGCAGATAGCAACAGACGCTAAAAATGGCAATATGGAATAATACTTTATGAAACACGTGTTTTGTCGTTTTTTGTGTATTTGTTTTTATTATTATTTTCCTTTTGTATGGAGCACTTATTATTTCGTTGAAATTATCATTGCAATTTCATATTAGTTTTGTTTTCAGAATTTGTTTTGAGGTAGGCCTTTACTCACTATTTTCATGTTTACAGGTTCCTAAAATCACTCCAGGGCGCCGTCAGCAACTTGCATTGCTAACTGCCAAGCTATTCCAACCACCTTTGGAAAGAGATTGGTCTAATACGAAATGAAAGTGATATTCTCAGGTAACTTCAGTGCCCCAGGTCGAAGTGTCACGCTGTTCTCATTCTTTATATCACAATAAAAAGTAGAACTCGAATTCTGTACCTTCTATATTGATTTGAAAGGTAGCTTATGCTACGCCCCATTCATTTATACCATTCCTATTATTGTATTATAACCACTATATACGGAGAAATTCTGAAAATTCTCTATTGAAAAGTGATAAAGAGACCGGTTTTAGATATTTTTCTGATATGGAGAAGAAAGGAAAACGGATTAATTAGCCTACTCGTGCGTTGCGTGTCATTTCTCAAGGGTCTGGTACATTCTGATGGACAGTAGCCCAATTGCGTACTGCAGACAGTGCTATTCGATACAGCGGGGAAAAAACAACTTTCTTCAAAAAAAGATTTGAAATAAAATGTTGCCAGGATTATTTCCAATGTGTAAATATGTCGAATATGTAAACATGTATTTGTTCTGAGATATTTTTTTGTTTGTTTTGTTTTTCGGGCAGTTTTGTACACTTACTAATTCCAAGAAGATATTTTAATATGATTTCATTTATGAATCTGACCATTTATATATATATTTATTTCCTAAATGTGTTTGGAGCTTTTTGTTTGGCTCTGTTAATGGTTATGTTGCAGTGGAATTCAATATGTTTTGTTTACTACATTGGTTGTATGTTGATTGCTAAATGTAGACTGCAAAGTCACATTTCTCCTATTTATGTTATAGTAATATTTTATTACTTACATAAAGCGTATATACAAGAAAAGGTATTTTGTCTTCATTAAGAAACCAAACCGTTTTCCTTTGTTGCTAACCATTGTGAAACCGCCAGATGAGAAAAAAATATATACAAATGTATGTGGTAAACAAAAATCCAATGCACTAAGATAGTGTGTTGTGCTTAACCACTCTGATTTAAGCCGTCAGAAAGTGTTGACCTCAACATGTGTTCAGTTTAAACCAGTATTCCGTTATGTAATTGGGATTCATTTAAATCAGAGGCTGTGTACATGTGCTGTTTTAAAGGGAATAGACACAACAGTATGTTTACCTCAGGCATTCATATCCGCATCAAGTCCACAACATCCCTGACGTTGTTCACATCTTTGTGTAATCGCAGTATTAAATTGTGCAATATTATTACGAAAATAGTGTCTTTTTTATTGACTGATGTAACAATTACAATTATTATTATTATTATTATTAGTTAATACTGTTATATGGTATTAACAATACACTGTCAGGTAAATAATAGTATGCTACATAAGCAGCAATGTATCAGACTTGCCCTTGGTGCGCACCAACATGCCAATTGTAATCTTATTTAAAACTAGTAGCCTACAGTATTGAGGTACATGTAAAAAGAAATGCCCAAAAATAAATACACACAGTGTCTTGTATCTTAAACTTCTGCTTTGAGAACAAATAAAGTGCCTGCGAGGGATTTCTGAGTGTCTATAATCATGCTAGTAATGACCAAATTATGGGTCATTGGAATATTCATATTATTATCCAAGACCACACACCCCTCTCAAAGTGTTCAGAATAAGCGTAGGCTATAATACAAATATTGTTTTATTTTTAAACATCACGCTGGTGTTATCAAATGGGCTGTAATAGGCTATGTCGAATTAGATCAAAATGCAAAGAAATAGGCTAGCTACCATTTGGATCACACAAACACGCACTGTAGGCTATGTGGTGCTCTAGGCTACAGCTAACGCAGGCCTACCGATAGCCATGTAAGAATAATTATCAGTAATTATCAGGACACAATTAGTTTGTGTTATGTTTTGATATTCATATTAAACAAAGAAAGATGACGCAACGTTGCTTTCTGGGAAGAAAACCAGATGTGGGTGGACATTGGGCTACGGGGGAAAAGTTAGAAGACAAGCCGTTCTGATTCAGTAAATGTAGGCCTAATATTGCAACTCATTGGCCAATTTCACTGCATCTCACCAGTTTCAATGCCGCAAATTACAAAGAAGTCAAAGGGAATTGACTTTAATAACAGTCAAACTGATCCAATATTTTAGAGTTAGCCAAAAGTTCAAGGATACGTTTAACATCAAACTATATGAATTTAGCGCGAAGTATTGTTATGATGTTTAGACTAATATGTTCAGTTATAGCTCTAGAACTTAATCAAGATACTGTACATTTCTAGTGTCCATGTTTGACGTTAGCACAATAAGACATGTCGATTTACGTCTTCTGTGATTTACTCTACATTTACATTAAGGCTGTTTTACTTTAGCCTAATCCTACCCAGCGATAGGCCTATTTTTAACCATGCATCTCATAAACAAATGCTACAAATGCTACATTTTATTAAAGCCTTCAATAAAACCGAGAAGGATAATTTACCTGAGTTGTTTGAATAAAGCCTAACAAAAGTATGAACAATTGTTTTGAGTAGCCCATAAGTTACCAATCGATATCAACTTGAGTGAAGACAAACTTTTTGTCGGATAGGAATTCTTGAAGCGATGTTTAGAGACGTTGGCCATTTCCATTGGCCTTCACACAGAAAACCTGAGAACATAAGATTCACTCTCTCTCTGTTGGTGGGCCTGTATAATTTCCTTTTGTATCCATCCCACTCTTTGATACCATATTATAATGCAAAGAGAATACGCATATTGACATTTCCACGAAATTCAGTCATCCAAATGTAGCTAATGGTCTTTAGGCGCTCCTTCTAAAGTCATAAAAGCGCTCGGATTCTATCATCCAATAATAAATAGTATGTTGGAGATTAATAAAAATCGGATCATTTTGACGCACACATAGGCCTATCAAACATTGCCTATTAATTTGGGTTGAAGCGAATTTACCTGATTAAAACTATTCTAATCGAAATTCCCTATAACGTAGCTTTACATACGAATACATTTAAGCTACTATAGTTCTTGAGAAGTGTCAGCTTAAACTGTTGTAAATGAGCCCAAATTAGGCTTGATGATATTGAAGCATTTTGAAGAGAACGGCGAGTCTCAAGCGCCCCCAAACGGTACAAATGTGTTCCTACAACTGTAAGAGCTCAGGCGTGTCACTGAGCAATTTGTTTAAAATGTATTGGAAGAATAATACACAATATTAAATCTGCATCAGTGGAGGCTGCTGAGGGGAGTATGGCTCATGGAATGGCATCAAACACATAGAAACCACGTGTTTGATGTATTTAATAACGTTCCACTGATTCTGCTCCAGCCATTACCACGAGCCAGTCCTCCCCAATTAAGGTGCCACCAACCTCCTGTGATCTGCATTATATTTGGCAGGGTATATGCACTACATGACCAAAAGTCATGGCACCTGCTCGTCGAACATCTCATTCCAAACTCATGGGCATTAATATGGAGTTATGGCTTTCCACTACATGTTGGAACATTGCTGCAGAGACTTGCTTCCATTCAGCCACAAGAGCATTAGTGAGGTCAGGGCACTGATGTTGGGCTATTAGGCCTGGCTCGCAGTCGGCATTCCAATTAATTCCAAAGGTGTTCGATATGGGTTTGAGGTCAGGGCTCTGTGCAGGCTAGTCAAGATCTTCCTCACCGATCTCGACAAACCATTTCTGTATGGACCTCGCTTTGTGCCCGGGATAATTGTCATGATGAAACAGGAAAGGGCCATCCCCAAACTGTTGACACAAAGTTGGAAGCACAGAATCATCTAGAATGTAATTGTATGCTGTAGAATTAAGATTTCCCTTCACTGGAACTAAGGGGCTTAGCACGAGCGATGAAAAATCGCCCCAGACCATTATTCCCCCTCCACCAAACTTTACATTTGTAACTATGCATTGTGGCAGGTAGCATTCTCCTGACATCCGCCAAACCCAGATTAATCCGTCGGTGAAGCGTGATTCATCACTCCAGAGAACGCGTTTCCACTGCTCCAGAGTCCAATGGTGGCGAACTTTACACCACTCTAGCAGACGCTTGGCATTGCGCATGGTGATCTTAGGCTTGTGTGCAGCTGCTCAGCCATGGAAACCCATTTCATGAAGCTCCTGGCGAACAGTTCTTGTGCTGACGTTCCTTCATAGGCAGTTTGGAACTTGGTAGTAAGTGTTGCAACTGAGGATAGACGATTTTTACTTGCTACGCACTTCACCACTCTGTGGTCCCGTTCTGTGAGCTTGTGTGGCCACTTCACAATAACAGCACTTACAATTGACTGTGGCAGCACTCGCATGGGCAGAAATTTAACAAATTGACTTGCTGGAAAGGTGCCATCCTATGACGGCGCCACGTTGAAAGACCATTCTACTGACAATGTATGTCTATGGAGATTGCATGGCTGTGTGCTCAATTGTACACACCTGGCAGAAATGGGTGTGGCTGAAATATCCAATTCCACTCCTTTAAGATGTCCACATACTTTTGTATATAAAGTGTACAAGGAACACAACAAAATTAATGACATATATAATCAGCATGTGACTGATAGGTCAAAAACATCTCGTGAAGTGGTTCTGTAACAGCAGATTGTATGTACATCCCAAATGGCATCCTATTCCCTATATAGTGCACTCTTTTTGACCAGCTCTGGTGAAATGTAGTGCACTATGTAAGGAATGGGGTGCCATTTGGGACACTGTATATGCTCAAAACCCAACTAAACGACCTGTTTAAATCACATATCCACATTGGATCCACACTATACACCTGGGATTTGTGAGTTATTAGTTTCAGACCTGTACAAATAGTTTAACTGCAGAATAATGGTTATGATGTATTACTGGTCTCACAGTCTTCCCTATGTCCTTAGAGATCTCTCCCGCCACCATCACTCATTATCTGGTGGGGAACTTAAAATGGTGCCACTTTTGGACCTAAATCATGCCATACTGATCATACTTTTGTACTGGAATATGACTTTCAAAATCCCCACAAAAATCATGAAGCACAGCCTGAATGATGATCAAACTCCACCATCAGTCGTCACCCAATAAGCCGGCTTCAACTGATGCAAACAGAGAAAGTGCATTATGCATACTACAAACACAGTACGACCTTTGGAACATCATCATCTGTCCAGGTGGCCAAAGTGCATGCTGAACATGCTGGACCTGAACTAAACGAGATGCACCATCAGTAATGCCATTATAGGCCCGTATTGAAGTGTAGTTGCATGGACCCAGGAAGTGGAATTTAAACCAGCCCAGAGCTGATGCAGTAGGAAGGTCAGCAATGACATAATATGACTAATTGCCTTTCACTAGTTCCCCATTTGCTATTTAGCTCTGCTGTGTGGCATGGCACAGAATGGGCATCACCAGCACTAAGGACTTGTGCGTACCAAATGGCCCCCTATTCCCTATATCATGCACTACTTTTGACCACAGCCCTATGCTAATCAATACACTATATAGGGAATAGGGTGCCATTTGGGAAGAACCCTAACCTTACGTAACAACGTAAAACAAAAAAAACTTGGTCAATGATGGTGGTGTGTCCAGTGGAAGGAAATGCAAGAGACATTTCACTCATATATGACAGTTTGTCAGACATTTTCAGATGTCGTGGCACATGGCTTCATCTTGACATTAGACTACTTTAAAAAGGTGTGAAAGCATCTGATTACCTTCTAGTTGAAAGTTTCATGTGCCTGGTACTTTTCGGACTGGGCTAATAGATGTGTCAAACTAGCCCACCAGGCGAGTAAAACATTTCATAATTTCATAACATTTCATATTGCAAAGATTTTGGACCTTTGGTTTAGTTGAATGCCATCGGGGCTAGTAGAAAGAGTAGTTATCTGTTTGGGTCATACAATAATCGCCACAATTTTGGCTCATTAGTAAAGTCAGAAGTTACCTATCTCTCCTAGCCTGGTCCCAGATCTGTTTGACAATGACCATAAGTTGGACTTAGAAAGACAGCACAAATATATCTAGGACCAAGCCCATTCTCTCCCTGTTATCTGCTTCCCATAACATACAGTACAGACTGACTGGTGCCAAGCACCATTTCGAGAGTGGTGCTGGAGCCAGCACTGGGCGTTTGAACACAGCACACGGATGCCTGCTTGCCTGTCTGCATGCCTGTCTGCCTGCCTGTCTGCCTGCCTGTCTGCCTGTCTGTCTGCCTGTCTGCCTGTCTGCCTGCCTGTCTGCCTGCCTAGCTCCTTCATCAGGGAGGTATCATCAAACACAGGAGATGTGGATTAGCGATGATTAGCAGGGATTAAAGCTGGTTAATGGTGGAAAAATACATGAGAAACCAGCGGCTCAGGGGGGGATTTTGCTCGCACTAGAGGATTTGCATTGATCCGCAGCAAATGAATGAGGATTAGTCGCATCTATCTGCCAACAGATAAATAACATTAAGCGTATTATATGGCGTCGCCTGTTATTAACAACATTACAAACAAGCACAACAATGCCGGCAATTATGGAAATAATGGGCTTGAATTATGCTCTTCAGTGCGATTCTCTCCCAACTCGCTGCGGAGGAGATATAGTAGCTAAGAAGATGCTGAAGACCTATGCTCCCGAGAAGGCTAAGAACCCCAATACTAGGTTGATACTACTACAAGGCTCTCGGGTATTCATTGTATGGTATTGCTTGGTACAGTAAAGTGTTTTTCACATTACTGAGCCGAGCTGAACCGAGCCGAGCTGATTTGACCTGGTTACGCATACACTATATCTGGAATCATGCCCGGAAAGGACAATGTGAAAAGAAAATATCAGAGCCAGCACAGTTCGGTTGGGGACAGCAGTACTATGGGGTGCTCAAGTGTCCATTGTACAGACTATTTGGTACGCTAAGTTAGCTAAATTGATCATTCAGGAAGACAGTCACTTTAGATGTAAATTCGATATTATTCACTCTGAACTACAGTAACAGACAGTGACGTGTATTCATGGACGCCAAGGTAAGCCAGGCTTCCCTAAACATTTACAAAAAAATGTATTAAAAATAAAAATAATTATTTATTTTATCTCTCTGTGTTTAATAATTTTCCTTCAATTCGCAAGAAGCCAAATGTATCTCACAGGAGAACGCATCCGAGCGAGCGAAACAGCGCCCCTCTGTCTCTCTACGTGTCTCTCAGCGCCCCTCTGTCTCTCTACATGTAAGCCATCTATCTGATGCTGTCTAGTCCAAACGAGTATGACATTGTTGCCGCCCGTAGCATTAAAGGCAAGGGAAGCCAATGAAGATTTGGCCTCCCTTGATAAAAAAGTATAAAAAATTGGTCATTCGTTGTTCACCGTTGTTAAACTGAGCGAGCTCAACATTGAATGGTTCTGGCGCACCCAAAAAAAGTGTCAAGAGATTTTGGCATCACTCCTAGCAAATCCTATTGAGAGCATACGTCATTGACAGAAAAACGTGAATTGTTGCATCTCGTTGTGTTGTTTTCCTCCGGTGGCTATCTAGCTAAAATTGTCCCTTTCCTAAATTAGCCATGGATGGAAATAGGGATTTGGACTTGTGGTTCTACTTAATTCTCCTTACTGGCCAATGATTATAACGGCGATTCCTATCCAACCATTAATTCATAGATTGTTGTGCCCTTGGCCTGAGAGGATGGAAGTTCAATATATAGCTAGATGTAGAAGGCTAATGTTAATTAAGTAATATAGCCCATGAATGGAAGTTAGGCTAGTGAGCAAGCATTTTAGCCAGGAAGCCTAGGACAACTAAAAATAAAAGTGTGTACTGTATGACAGAGTGATAGACCATTTCGTCAACATGAAAGAGAGGAGGATGGCATTGGCCTTACCCTCTAGGAGGAGGGTGAGTTAACATGTGTTTCTGCTTGCACGAACGCACACACACACCCACACACACGCAGAAATCAGAACCATGGACAGCCACATCAATTTAGCTTAAATTGTTTTTGCTATCTTTTAGTTGTCACTGTACTAGACTAAGCAGAGGTGATTTGATGATGTTGAAATGTTGAAGTTGAAATGGTGCTGGAATAGTGGAGGCACCTCCTGTTTTCTTTGCTACTTGCGATAACTCTCTATGGTTCTAAATCAATAGTTGTTTAGTGATCCGAAAATGTCAGAAACGTTGCCTTGCTTGACCATGCTGTAAGTCATTTAACTGTTTGTTACATGCAATATGCTTTGCGGACTTCACTGGACAGTGGTTGCTCTCTGGTTTTGTTATAAAACAAAGATGTAGTTGAATTTATTCTGCCCCGGTGTCTTCTTATTGTCTCTGCCTTTATAGGCCTATATATCACGATCGCAAAGGCATATGAATTAACAGGTTAAAGAGCAAACAATGAAATTATCACAACATGTAGGTTGTAATATGGCTTATTTTTTTGTCACAGTTAAGAGATTGAGTGGAAGAGAGACAAGTGGGTAAAGAGCTCCATATAACCCTATCCTCCAGCCCAGGCAGGTGAGAGTTCCATCGGGTTCCCCTCTCTCTTATCCTCCAACACTTCTCTTCCCCCTTTTCTTGCCATTTATGTAATAAAGGCTGCACTCTCACTTTGAGATCTAAAGATGGGGGGAGGGTTTGGATGCAGAAAGATGGAATAATGCATTTTTTCATTAAAAGAAACGATTTTTCTCGCACCTCATGGTTTCTTCTCCTCTGAGCGACTTGAAAGATGGGCAACAATGTGGCTACACAGTGAAACCCTACTTACCATATGAAACGCTCCACAGACCCAGTGGTGAATCGGAAGAAAGAGTAAGGAAGGAAAAGTGCTGTGTTATTTATGATGTTGGGCCTGTAGCAGTGGAGGCTCCTCAGAGGAGGAAGGGGAGGACCATCCTAAATTTCAGGAAAATGTAAAATAATATTTTGTTATATAAAACTATACTAAATATTCACTTCACCTGATTAATGCACATTGTTTTGCCATTAAATTTTACAGTGGTCTCAACAGCACCCTCTGGCATAGCACAATGGTGTAGCCGGAGGACAGTTATTTTCCGTCCTACTCTGGCTACATTAACTTCAATTCAAAACCTAGACACTCATGCTCCTCCCCTTCCTCAGACCTACATGGAAATTATGACAACTTCCGGAGGACATCCTCCAACTAATCAAAGCTTTTGCACAATGGCCGCCCAGCCAAACTGAGCAATCAGGGGAGAAGGGCCTTGGTCAGGGAGGTAACCAAGAGTTCCTCTGTGGAGATGGGAGAACCTTCCAGAAGGTCAACCATCTCTGCAGCACTCCACCAATCAGGCCTTTGTAGTAGAGTGCCAGACGGAAGCCACTCCTCAAAAAAAGGCACCTGACAGCCCACTTGAAGTTTGCCAAAAGGCACCTAAAGGACTCTCAGACCGTGAGAAACAATATTCTCTGGTCTGATGAAACCAAGATTGAACTCTTTGGCCTAAATGCCGAGAGTCACGTCTGGACGAAACCTGGCACCATCCCTATGGTGAAGCATGGTGGTGGCAGCATCATGATGTGAGGGTGTTTTTAGCGGCAGGGACTGGGAGACTAGTCAGGATCGAGGGAAAGATGAACGGAGCAAAGTACAGCGAGATCCTTGATGAAAACCTGCTCCAGAGCACTCATGACCTCAGACTGTGGCGAAGGTTCACCTTCCAACAGGACAATGACCCTAAGCACATAGTCAAAACAACACAGGAGTGGCTTTGGGACAAGTCTCTGAATGTCCTTGAGTGGCCCAGCCAGAGCCTGGACTTGAACCCAATCTAACATTTCTGGAGAGACCTAAAAAATAGCTGTGCAGCAACGCTCCCCATCTAACCTGACAAAGATTGAGAGGATCTGCAGAGAAGAATGGGAGAAACTCCCCAAATACAGGTGTGCCAAGCTTGTAGCGTTATACCCAAGAAGCTGCCAAAGAAGCTGCCAAAGGTGCTTCAACAAAGTACTGAGTAAAGGGTCTGAATACCTATGTAAATGTGATATTTCATTTTTTTATACATTTGCAAACATTTCTAAAAACCTGTTTTTGCTTTGTCATTATGGAGTATTGTGTGTAGATTGATGAGGCAAAAAAGCATTTAATCAATTTTAGAATAAGGCTGTAATGTAACAAAACGTGGAAAAAGCCAAGGGTTCTGAATACTTTCCGAATGTACTGTATATTGTTTTCTTGGTTTTAGAACTTTATTTTTGTGTCAATTTATTATATGTATTTATAGCTAGCTAGCAGAGTGCAGTTTTATCCGCCAGAATGGCTAGTTAACGCTAACGACAATAGTGGATTTTTTGTTGACGACCCCTTTAATAAACAAATTAGGCACATTTGGGCAGTGTTGATACAACATTTTGAACAGAAATGCAATGGTTCATTGGATCAGTAAAAAACTTTGCACATTCACTGATGCCATCTAGTGGCTAAAATCTAAATTGCACCTGGGCTGGACTAATACATTATGGCCTTTCTATTGCATTTCAAAGATGGTGGTACAAAAACATACAAAAGAACGGTTGGTTTTTTCTTCATATTATCTTTTACCAGATCTATTGAGTTATATTCAACTACATTCCTTCACATTTCCATGACCTTCAAAGTGTTTCCTTTCAAATGGTACCAAGAATATGCATATCCGTGCTTCAGGGCCTGAGCTACAGGCAGTTAGATTTGGGTATGTCATTTTAGCCGAAAATTGAAAAACGGGGCTAATCCTTAAGAGTTGAATTGCCCACATCAGATTGAAGTTAATGGGAAAAAGCTGCATCGATCATGTGTTGGACAAAGGTCTGTTAATTCAAAATGCGCAACACAAAGAGAAGTTAGGAAGAAACAGGGATGTTCTCAAGTGGCTTATCGACGCAACTGCATTTTTGGACATGTAGGAGTTGTCTTTTAGGGGGCACGATGATAGGGAACGTTCTGCTAACAGACGGAACTACAAGGAGTTTGCAGAGGTAATTGCGCGTTACAATGCTTTACTTGTTGAACATATGGAATTTTCTACTGTCGTCTCTGGGATGTCGAAATCAATTCAGAATGATTTGATAGCTTCCACCGCGTCATCCATAAGCTTCCATCTTATCATCCAGTGCATTTTTGCATGGCAAATGGGTGAAACCATAGAAATCAGTTGAAATCAGCTGTCGCTTGCAGTTGTCAGGTATGTGAATAATCAGGGCTTTATTCAGGAAAGTTTATTGGGATGCTTTGATGTGTCAAGTGGGCAAGATGCGAGTCTGAATTTAACTTCATGGAGAAACGTCTTGCCGAAACCTATGATGACGCTGCTGTAATATAATGTCTCTGCTATTTGTATTTACATCTAAGTCCCCTCCTGTTCCCTGATTAAGAGGAGATGACCACTCCACTCACATTACCAGTGTCAACTCTCTCCTGACATGAACTGAAGCCACATCTCATGTGCACTTTCATCCACTAGGGTATTGAATGTTTCCTCTCCAAGCACTGTGGCCCTGTCAATTTTCCTCTCATTAATGTATGTAGAGTCAATCACATACACAAACACAATCACATTATTACACATCAATGTGATTTAAATCCTTGCTTGGACTAACTCACTCTTAGCTCTTTTTTCTAACTGTGTTGTGTTGTTGTTTTTTGTCTTCCCAGTGAAATCCTGTCCTGCCCTCAGTGGAAGAGTTGAGCCTGTGAACACCTCAACCACTGTCCTCCACTGAAGCCAAGCCTCAGCTCGTGCCTCGTACCCTCAGTCAATCACTGCTGTGATCGCTTCCCAACACTGTGTAAGTAGCCCTCCCATTCCCCATAATATTTTACTATAAATGTTGTCATTAAATGTTTTAGGTTAAAATGATTTGTCTTTGACGATTTTTGGAACACGCTTTGCTGTCTCCGTGCGGTCCATGCCTATACCATGGGTCTCCCATCCTCCTCAGTTTGTCAAGTCACCAGCCTCCGCTGGCCTGTGGCTATATGGTTCCTCCTTCATGCAGACTCCCAAGGTATAGATCTATAGAGAGAGGGGTATAAATGCAGGTTTAAAAAGTTCCTCTCCCCCCCTACCTCCCATCTCTCTTTTGATCTTCTCTGGGTTTTGAAGAAGAAGAGAAGACGGTATCCTGGCTTCATGACTGTGAGGGGTCTCTTTCAACCACTGAGCTGTCTTTCAGTGTGATAAACAATTGAGAGGAGAGGTCACGGCTATTACCAACCTTCCTATGGCTTGCAGGCTATACTGTAGATACAAGAAGAGATTCACAACTAGAGGAATGTTTGAAGTATTCAAAGCCACCATTTTGACTAATTCAGCTAGATGTTTGGAGAATAGTAGTAGTACTGTCCTGCCCTACAAAGGCAAACTGCAATACCTGCAAATTCGGTCAAAAATATTTGATCTGTTGTAAGGTCCAGGTGTAATATCTGATTAATGTGGTATTTAGTTTCCTGACACAAGAACAAGCCAGATAATCAGAATAAATCATGTACCAAGTACCAAATATTGCTCTCTGTCTGGACAGAAACATATTTTGAAATCAGATTTTGCAGTTCAGTATTTCACGTAGTTACTGCTCTTTGCATTTTCAGGGCAGTGTAGCAGTAGGCCATATAGCTACAACTGTATCTGTAAGAATAAGGAATATGAGTAGGGAAAGTCCCATTGATATACACTGAGTGTACAAAACATTAAGAACACCTTCCTAAAATTCAGTTGCACCCCCCCATTTTGCACTCAGAGCCGTCTCAATTCGTTGGGGCATGGACTCTACAAGGTGTCGAAAGCATTCCACAGGGATGCTGGCCCATGTTGACTCCAATGCTTCCCATAGTTGTGTCAAGTTGGCTGGATGTCCTTTGGGTGGTGGACAATTGTTGATACACACGAGACACCATACCCCATTCAAAAGCACTTAAATATTTTGTCTTGCCTGTTCACCCTTTAAATGGCTCACATACACAACCTGTCTCAATTGCCTCAAGGCTTAAAAATCCTTCTTTAAACTGTCTCCTCCCCTTCATCTACACTGATTGAAGTGGTTTTAAGAAGTGACATCAACAAGAGATCAAAGCTTTCATCTGGATTCACCTGGTTATGTTATGAAAGAGCAGGTGTTATTAATGTTTTGAACACTCAGTGTCTAGTCTTACTAAAGAGCAATAGTAGAGAATGTTTGCGTTCGTTACCCTGAATTCGCTCCCTGACCCTTTGCCCCCCTCTCTATTCCCACGTGCTGAGGAGGAGGCCATTAAGACCGATGTACAAGGTTGCAAAATGAATCGTTTGCCTATAAGGCTTTTCTCCCCTAAGTGCCGCTTGATTCGGACATTAAAGGTTGCCCCCTTACTTCACCTTCAAGCGTGCCTATTTTTCCACGGCCATGAAGGAGTGACTTTAATCACAAGCTTTGCTGTGGAAAAGAAGAGAACAAACAAAGGAATGAAAGAGGGGCTTCTTGGAAAAGATACGGTGGTAACCAATAAGAAGGTCATCCGGGTCTTGTGCACTATTTGTGCACAATTGCTCAGGGCCGACCCCATCAAGGATGTTCATGAACATGGCAATTCAGATTTGTCAAATATATAGGCAGCCGCGACAACATGAAAAAGAACATCTTGTTGTTACACATGCTATGTGTGGGCATGCATATGTGTGCCAAAGGCCCTTCAGAGGTTCTATAGGAGGAATCATGCAATATAAGCTAAATACATAGAATTTACAGACAAAATGATAATACATAAATCTGAATGAAGGGTCTGAAGGTAATAACAAAAGCTACAGAGCATCTTTAAAGTTCATAACCCGGACATTTGGTACATAATATCCCCCTAGACGAGTCTATTTACCCAGCGGTGGGTCAATTTAAGTAACTTGATTAAAAAAATCCCCATCAAAATCCATCAGATTAATTTAGAGATATCTGTTTTGCATGGGCATTCATCTCAATCCTATGCATCCGCCTATGGCAGTCTTCCGCGTCTGCGGTGGAAGGTGGCCGAGCTACAGCTGTGTTTGTCAGACCATGTGACATCCAGAAAATTGTTCTTCGCACAAAAACGCCTGAACCGTTTGGGCTACAAACTAATGTGACCCCACAAGTGTCACAGGACTCGTCTGAAGGTAACTGGTACCAGTTTTAAAATGAATGGAAGTATGGAGATAGTTTTGTGCATACCCCAAAAAATGGGTTAAAAATGTGTTAATTTTTTTTTGTGTATATATATATATATATATATATATATATATATATATATATGTGTGTGTAAAATAAAAAATGTGTATGTATATGTGTACATATACAGTGCCTTGCGAAAGTATTCGGCCCCCTTGAACTTTGTCACCTTTTGCCACATTTCAGGCTTCAAACATAAAGATATAAAACTGTATTTTTTTGTGAAGAATCAACAACAAGTGGGACACAATCATGAAGTGGAACGACATTTATTGGATATTTCAAACTCTTTTAACAAATAAAAAACTGAAAAATTGGGCGTGCAAAATTATTCAGCCCCCTTAAGTTAATACTTTGTAGCGCCACCTTTTGTCGCTTGGGGTATGTCTCTATCAGTTTTACACATCGAGAGACTGAAATTTTTTCCCATTCCTCCTTGCAAAACAGCTCGAGCTCAGTGAGGTTGGATGGAGAGCATTTGTGAACAGCAGTTTTCAGTTCTTTCCACAGATTCTCGATTGGATTCAGGTCTGGACTTTGACTTGGCCATTCTAACACCTGGATATGTTTATTTTTGAACCATTCCATTGTAGATTTTGCTTTATGTTTTGGATCATTGTCTTGTTGGAAGACAAATCTCCGTCCCAGTCTCAGGTCTTTTGCAGACTCCATCAGGTTCTCTTCCAGAATGGGCCTGTGTTTGGCTCCATCCATCTTCCCATCAATTTTAACCATCTTCCCTGTCCCTGCTGAAGAAAAGCAGGCCCAAACCATGATGCTGCCACCACCATGTTTGACAGTGGGGATGGTGTGTTCAGCTGTGTTGCTTTTACGCCAAACATAACGTTTTGCATTGTTGCCAAAAAGTTCAATTTTGGTTTCATCTGACCAGAGCACCTTCTTCCACATGTTTGGTGTGTCTCCCAGGTGGCTTGTGGCAAACTTTAAACAACACTTTTTATGGATACCTTTAAGAAATGGCTTTCTTCTTGCCACTCTTCCATAAAGGCCAGATTTGTGCAATATATGACTGATTGTTGTCCTATGGACAGAGTCTCCCACCTCAGCTGTAGATCTCTGCAGTTCATCCAGAGTGATCATGGGCCTCTTGGCTGCATCTCTGATCAGTCTTCTCCTTGTATGAGCTGAAAGTTTAGAGGGACGGCCAGGTCTTGGTAGATTTGCAGTGGTCTGATACTCCTTCCATTTCAATATTATCGCTTGCACAGTGCTCCTTGGGATGTTTAAAGCTTGGGAAATCTTTTTGTTACCAAATCTGGCTTTAAACTTCTTCACAACAGTATCTCGGACCTGCCTGGTGTGTTCCTTGTTCTTCATGATGCTCTCTCCGCTTTTAACGGACCTCTGAGACTATCACGGTGCAGGTGCATTCATACGGAGACTTGATTACACACAGGTGGATTGTATTTATCATCATTAGTCATTTAGGTCAACATTGGATCATTCAGAGATCCTCACTGAACTTCTGGAGAGAGTTTGCTGCACTGAAAGTAAAGGGGCTGAATAATTTTGCACGCCCAATTTTTCAGTTTTTGATTTGTTAAAAAAGTTTGAAATATCCAATAAATGTCGTTCCACTTCATGATTGTGTCCCACTTGTTGTTGATTCTTCACAAAAAAATACAGTTTTATATCTTTATGTTTGAAGCCTGAAATGTGGCAAAAGGTCGCAAAGTTCAAGGGGGCCGAATACTTTCGCAAGGCACTGTATATATGCATGCATACATATATACATATACATATACATATATACATATACACACTTTTTTTTTTTTACACATTTTTAACCCATTTTTTGGGGTATGCACAAAACTATAAATAAAATATGTATATACAAGTCGGAAGATTACAGACACTTAGGTTGGAGTCATTAAAACAAATTTTTCAACCACTCATGCATGACACAAGTGCATGGCACAACCACTTGTGCATGACACATGTAATTTTTCCAACAATTGTTTACAGACAGATTATTTCACTTATAATTCACTGTAAAACAATTCCAGTGGGTCAGAAGTTTACTCACACTACGGTGACCGTGCCTTTAAACAGCTTGAAAAATTCCAGAAAACGATGTCATGGCTATAGAAGCTTCTGATAGGATAATTGACATAATTTGAGTCAATTGGAGGTGTACCTGTGGATGTATTTCAAGGCCTACCTTCAAACTCAGTGCCTATTTGCTTGACATAGGGAAATCAAAAGAAATCAGCCAAGACCTCAGAAGAAAATTGTAGACCTCCACAAGTCTGGTTCATCCTTGGGAGCAATTTCCAAACGCCTGAAGGTACCACATTCATCTGTACAAACAATAGTACGCAAGTATAAACAACAAGAGACCACGCAGCCGTCATACCGCTCAGGAAGGAGACACGTTCTGTCTCCTAGAGATGAACGTACTTTAGTTCGAAAAGTGCAAATCAATCCCAGAACAACAGCAAAGGACCTTGTGAAGATGCTGGGGGAAACAGGTACAAAAGTGTCTATATCCTCCGTATAACAAGTCGTATATCGACATAACCTGAAAGGCCGCTCAGCAAGGAAGAAGCCACTGCTCCAAAACCGCCATAAAAAAGCCAGACTACGGTTTGCAACTGGACATGGGGACAAAGATCGTACTTTTTGGAGAAATGCCCTCTGGTCTGATGAAACAAAAACAGAGCTGTTTGGCCATAATGACCATCATTATGTTTGGAGGAAAAAGGGGGAGGCTTGCAAGCCGAAGAACACCATCCCAACCGTGAAGCACCTGGGTGGCAGCATCATGTTGTGGGGTGCTTTGCTGCAGGAGGGACTGGTGTACTTCACAAAATAGATGGCAGCATGAGGGAGGAAAATTATGTAGATATATTGAAGCAAAATCTCAAGACATCAGTCAGAAAGTTAAAGCTTGGTCGCAAATGGGTCTTCCAAATGGACAATGACCCCAAGCATACTTCATAAAGTTGTGGCAAAATGGCTTAAGGACAGCAAAGTCAAGGTATTGGAGTGGCCATCACAAAGCCCTGACCTCAATCCTATATAAAATTTGTGGGCAGAACTGAAAAAGCGTGTGCGAGCAAGGAGGTCTACAAACCTCACTCAGTTACACCAGCTCTGTCATGAGGAATGGGCTGAAATTCACCAAACTTATTGTGGGAAGCTTGTGGAAGGCTACCCAAAACTTTTGACCTAAGTTAAACATTTTAAAGGCTATGCTACCAAATACTAATTGAGTGTATGTAAACTTCTGACCAACTGGGAATGTGAAAAAAATAAAAGCTGAAATAAATCATTCTCTCTACTATTATTCTGACATTTCACATTCTTAAAATAAAGTGGTGATCCTAACTGACCTAAAACAAGGCATTTTTACTAGGATTAAATGTCAGGAATTGTGAACTGAAACTGAGTTTAAATGTATTTGGCTAAGGTGTATGTAAACTTCTGACTTCAACTGTATATACATATATTTTACATACACTCAATTAGTATATATATATATATACACACAGTACCAGTCAACATTTTGGACAAGCCTACTCATTTAAGGGTTTTTCTTTAAATTTTGTATTTTCTACATTGTAGAATAATAGTGAAGACAAAACTATCAAATAACACATATGGAATCACGTAATAACCAAAAAGGTGTTAAACAAATCAAAATATATTTTAGATTTTAGATTCTTCAAAGTAGCCACCCTTGATGACAGCTTTGCACACTCTTGGCATTCTCTCAACCAGCTTCATGAGGAATGCTTTTCCAACAGTCTTAAAGGAGTTCCCACATTTGCTGAGCACTTTTTGGCTGCTTTTCCTTCACTATACAGTCCAACTCATCCCAAACCATCTCAATTGGGTTGAGGTCAGGTGATTGTGGAGGCCAGGTCATCTTATGCAGCACTCCACAACTCTCCTTCTTGGTCAAATAGCCCTTACACAGCCTGGAGGTGTGTTTTGGTCATTGTCCTGTTGAAAAACAAATGACAGTCCCACTAAGCGCAAACCAAATGGGATGGCTATCGCTGCAGAATGCTGTGGTATTCATGCTGGTTAAGTGTGCCTTAAATTCTAAATAAATCACAGACCGTGTAATCAGCAAAGCACCCCACACCATCACACCTCCTCCATGCTTCATGGTGGGAACCACAAATGTGGAGATCATCAGTTCACCTACTCTGCGTCTTACAAAGACACGGCAGTTGGAACCAAAAATCTCAGATTTCCACCGGTGTAATGTCCATTGTCCCAAGCAAGTCTATTCTTATTATTGGTATCCTTTAGTAGTGGTTTCTTTGCAGAAATTCAACCATGAAGGCCTGATTCACGCAGTCTCTTCTGAACAGTTGATGTTGAGATGTGTCTGTTACTTGAAACCTGTGAATAATGTATTTGGGCTGCAATCTGAGGCTAACTCTGGGTCTTCCTTTCCTGTGGCGGTCCTCATGAGAGCCAGTTTTATCACAATGCTTGATGGTTTTTGCGACTGTACTTGAAGAAACTTTCCAAGTTCTTGACATTTTCCAGATTGACTGACCTTCACGTCTTAAAGTAATGATGGACTGTTATTTCTCTTTGCTTATTTGAGCTGTACTTGCCAAAGTATGGACTTGCTCTTTTACCAAATAGGGCTATCTTCTGCATACCACCTCTACCTTGTCACAACACAAATGATTGGCTCAAATGCATTATTAACTTTTAACAAGGGACACCTGTAATTGAAATGCATTCCAGGTGACTACCTCATGAAGCTGGTTGAGAGAATGTCAAGACTGTGCAAAGCTGTCATCAAGGCAAACGGTGGCTACTTTGAAGAATCTCAAATATAAATATAATATAACTATATAACTCTTTTTGGTTACTACATGATTCCATATGTGTTATTTCATAGTTTTGATGTCTTCTACAATGTAGAAAATAGTAAAAAGAAAGAAAAACCTTTTAATGAGTACTGTTGTCACACCCTGATCTGTTTCACCTGTCTTTGTGTTTGTTTCCACCCCCCTCCAGATGTCGCCCATATTCCCCATTATCCCCAGTGTATTTATACCTGTGTTCTCTGTTTGTCTGTTGCCAGTTTGTTTTGTTCGTCAAGCATACCAGAGTTTATCCCCTTGCTCCTGTCTTTTTCTAATTCCCGTTTTCTAGTTTTCCCGGTTTTGACCATTCTGCCTGCCCTGACCCTGAGCCTGCCTGCCGTTCTGTACCATTGTCACACCACCCTGGATTATTGACCTTTGCCTGCCCTGACCCAGAGACTGCCTGCTGTTCTGTACCTTACGGACAATGACCTGAATTACTGACATCTCCTTAATCTTGACCTGTCGTTTTGCCTGCCCGCTTTTCTAGCAATACACTTTTGTTACTTCAACACTGTCTGCATCTCAACCCATTGCCTATATTCATATAATGTTGTTCACTATCCAATGGAAGCATCACAGTGCGGGTGTGAAAAAACACAAATTGTAAATGGACCTTAAAGAGACATCCCAAAGAGGATCCAGAATACTGTGCCTTGCCAACCTATTCACAAGTGCTGTGTGTTCAATAATTGAAGTGTGTCATCAATAACGCATGTTCTAAATTGTCATGAGTGCTACCAATATGCATGTCCTAAATTCTCACTTGTGTTATCTATTAAGCTCTTTGCCAATGATATGCTCAGGGGTGAAAGTAAGGCGGTACAGTCTGGCACGTTGTCCCTGCAAAATAAATAGTGAGGGTACACCGGTGAAAACTTGAGTGTATCACAATCATGAACACAAAATGCCAACAAAATTTTAGGCCATTACACCATTATTTGACATTACCGCATGTCAGCCACATGAAAAATTGTCAAATTGACTTGAAACCGGGTGGTATACACTCGAAATTGCATTGTGGTTTGACGAGAACACACATTTTGCCAAAGCGGAGATGAGTGGCCAAGACTGAGACGCGTGTGGACAGCAGTGGACGCATCAATTCGGGCTACAAGTTTAGGCCCAATGACAATCCCAGAATGTTACAACAATACATGTTTAGGTGTTTTGTAACAGTTGTCTCTTTCCATTTTCTTTCCTTTCATCAAATTGTGGGTGTGCACTGTTTTGATGCTGGAATAATTGTGAGTAGACGAACATGCGCGGGTAGTTTACAGGAACGCGTTTTTGAAGTGATTGTTTTACAGTCAGATGAAAACATCATGACTGGTTGTGTTTATGCCATATTAAAAGGTAATACATGTTAAAAGTTATATGACATTTCTTTACAAGGCCCACAAAGATCATATGAAATGAAAAGGGATTCTGTATGTAATTCTATGATTACACCTATGGGCTCTATTCAACCGCTTTAGCTGAGACTGCATTCACGGTGAACACTGCATATCTAGGCTCAATCAGAAATGACCTTTACATGTCTATCAAGGTATCTGTAATGCTTCAGCCCCTAAACTACGGGGACAAAATCATTTTAAAGAGACTTTTGAAGAGCTATTGCACATTTTTGTACCACGATTTTTAAGAGACATTTCTACCTTTTCCAAATAAAGTATTTGTCATTGTGAAACTTGTCTGGTTGTCTGTCATACTTCCTGAAATTGCACTGGGGAGGCACAAAAAGAACCTGAGTTTGGCCATATCTCCCCCTCTCTCTCTCTCTCTCTCACACACACACAAACACACACAAACACACACACACACACACACACACACACACACACACACACACACACACACACACACACACACACACACACACACACACACACACACACACACACACACACACACACACACACACACTGTCAAAACAGAACAACAACAAAGACTACGAGCAAGAAAATAAATAAATGAGGGAAGGAAAGAAGGGAAGAAAAGGAGAGGAAGAGAGAGACGGAGCAGGAGATGAAATGGAGACCTGCCGCTGAGCTCAAGGATGCTGCGTGCGACTCGGTAATTAGAAATGTACACAGATGATTTAGATACAGCGATATGATTAGTAGGGGAGAAGAAGCAGCAGTCCCTGTCTTAGTCTTAATCAGCTCTACTTCTGTGAGATCCTCCAGGACCATGGGGGGGAGGGGGGGGGGAGCACAGACAGACATAAAGAGAGAAAAAGATAGACAGAGAGGTAAAGAAGGAATTATAAGGATATGGAGAGAGTTGGGCTGACACTGATGAAAACTGATGATGGTGAAAACCCCAGGGCCCAAATAGACACTAAGGCTTTGGAGAAGAACAGGGAAGGCCTAAGGTAGTAGCATGGGGTGAACTGAGACAGAGACCTGAAACAGGGAGGCATCATACAGCTTTGGAGGTCTAGTATGAGGATGGACAGAATATATCCCAGAAACAATGCACTAACACAAACACAGAGAGGAATCCCCTGTTCTGGAATCAGCTGTTTTACCCCTACTAAACGCATCACCATCACAAGGTCACCACTAAGCACAAGGACAAAACCTTCCCTTCAAAAGCACTACTCATATCCTCGAGGCATGGGGACATAATACAAAAGAGGAGATGGCCTCTTCTTCTCCTCGTAATGAGGACAGCCCAATTAAAAAAGGCTCCAGTCCTCCTACTCCTCCTCCTCCTCTCTCTCTCTCTATCCCTCCCTTTTTCCTCTCCTCCAGTGCCCTGTTATTGATCACCTTTCACCTCGGCTTTCAGCTGTGTCAAAACTACCATTTAGGGGTTTCCCCAGGGCGGCTCGTGAGGGCTGCGCGTCGATTGCACCCCGACCCATAAATCATTACAGGGCCTGTGAGTGTCTGACGCCCGGGGAGGGTGAGGGGGATGGAGGGGGGTGACATTCAGAGCCACCGCTTGTGGGACTCCCTCTTCACGGCCCCCTGGGTTCAGGGGTCAGCGGCGGCCCATGGATTAGGGACCCAGACGCCCCCGCCTGGCCCCAACACACACACACACCCCAAGGCTCAACGGTGCCACCTTTTTGATTTTTAAATAAGACAAAGGTCAGGTGTCGAAGGCCGCCCCGACCCCGCCTCATTGGTGTTCCCTACGTGACACATCCTCTTAATTCATGACTCTTAATTTCCTGGAGCTTAAGTTACATATACAGCAGACAGGATGGAGGCAGGGGAAAGTTAGCCAGACCAACCTGGAGAGGGAAGTTTACAGACAGACAGACTAACAGGGTTTTTAATGTGTCTAGAATTATCTGTTGCCTGGTCATGTTGCTAATGGTCCATTGTTATGACACCCTATCTGTCTGGTTGTGGATCTAACGATCCATTGTTATGACACCCTATCTGTCTGGTTGTGGATCTAACGGTCCATTGTTATGACACCCTATCTGTCTGGTTGTGGATCTAACAATCCATTGTTATGACACCCTATCTGTCTGGTTGTGGATCTAACGGTCCATTATTATGACACCCTATCTGTCTGGTTGTGGATCTAACGGTCCATTGTTATGACACCCTATCTGTCTGGTTGTGGATCTAACGGTCCATTATTATGACACCCTATCTGTCTGGTTGTGGATCTAACGGTCCATTGTTATGACACCCTATTTGTCTGGTTGTGGATCTAACGATCCATTGTTATGACACCCTATCTGTCTGGTTGTGGATCTAACGATCCATTGTTATGACACCCTATCTGTCTGGTTGTGTATCTAACGATCCATTGTTATGATACCCTATCTGTCTGGTTGTGGATCTAACGATCCATTGTTATGACACCCTATCTGTCTGGTTGTGGATCTAACGGTCCATTGTTATGACACCCTATCTGTCTGGTTGTGGATCTAATGGTCCATTGTTATGACACCCTATCTGTCTGGTTGTGGATCTAACGGTCCATTGTTATGACACCATATCTGTCTGGTTGTGGATCTAGCAGTCCATAGTTGGGACCCTATCTGTTCCTCTATCTGGTCCCCTTGCTCCTCTCACCTCCTCCAGGGCTTGAGGCGCCTCACCGCCTGAGTACTCGTCTGTCTGCACGTTGGCCAGATGCTGCCCCCTCGACAACAACCCCTCCTTTCTCACACCCCTCCACCCCCCAAAAAGCAGCACATGTGACCAATCCACTACAGTGACTCAGCTGCTGCCAGTGCCCATCCCACTCTCTTCTCCTCTTCCCCTCTCTCATTCTCCCCCTTTCTCCCCTCCCTTTCTGTCTTTTCCCTCTCACTCTCCCACCCCTCTCCCTCCATTCACCTGCTGCTCCCTGCATTGTGGCATGAAGAGGTGACCCCCACCTCAGTCTCAGTCCCATGCGGGAGGGCAGGGGACCAGAAAACGTGACAGATCTTTGGTTGGGAGGATACACACAGGCAGGGGTGGAAAGAGTACTGAAATATCCTAATCAAGTAAAGTACTGTTACTTCAATGAATTTGTACTCAAGTAATAGTAAAATTACTGGTGTAAAAAAATACTAAAGTAAAAGTAAAAAGTTGCTAATTTAAGAAGTACTCAGAGTAAAAGTAGATTTTTTCACATTTTATTGTGTTACAAAGTAGGATTAACAATGATACACCCTACCGGTCAAAAGTGTAAGAACACCTACTCATTCAAGGGTTTTCTTTATTTTTACTATTTTCTATTGTAGAATAATAGTGAAGACATCAAAACTATGGCATATGGCATCATGTAGTAACCAAAAAAGTGTTAAACAAATACAAATACATGCTATATTTCAGATAATTTAAAGTAGCCACCCTTTGCCTTGATGACAGCTTTGCACAGTCTTGGCATTCCCTCAACCAGCTAACAGTCTTGAAGGAGTTCCCACATATGCTGAGCACTTGTTGACTGCGTTTCCTTCACTCTGCGGTCCGACTCATCCCAAACCATATACATTTGGTTGAGGTTGGGGGATTGTGGAGGCCAGGTCATCTGATGCAGCACACCATCACTCTCTTTCTTGGTAAAATAGCCCTTACACAGCCTGGAGATGTTTTGTGTCATTGTCCTGATGAAAAACAAATGATAGTCCCACTGAGCACAGACCAGAAGGGATAGAGTATTGCTGCAGAATGCTGTGGTAGCCATGCTGGTTAAGTGTGCCTTGAATTCTAAATAAATCTCTGGCACCTTCATTAAATAGTACCCGCAAAACACCAGTCTCAACATGAACAGTCAAGAGGCGACTCCGGGATGCTGGTCTTCTAGGCAGAGTTCCTCTGTCCAGTGTCTGGGTTCTTTTGCCCATCTTAATCTTTTCTTTTTATTGGCCAGTCTGAGATATGGCTTTTTCTTTGCAACTCTTCTTAGATGGCCAGCATTCCAGGATTCGTCTCTTCACTGTTGACGTTGAGACTGGTGTTTTGCAGGTACTATTTAATGAAGATGCGAGTTGAAGACTTGTCTGTTTCTCAAACTAGACACTCTAATGTACTTTTCCTCTTGCTCAGTTGTGCACCGGGGCCTCCCACTCTTCTTTCTATTCTGGTTAGAGACAGTTTGCGCTGTTCTGTGAAAGGAGTAGGTCACAGCGTTGTACGAGATCTTCAGTTTCTTGGAAATTTCTTGCATGGAGTATCCTTCATTCTCAGAACAAGAATAGACTGAAGAGTTTCAGAAGATAGGACTTTGTTTCTGGCCATTTTGAGCCTGTAATCGAACTCACAAATGCTGATGCTCCAGATACTCAACTAGTCAAAAGAAGGCCAGTTTTATTGCTTCTTTAATCAGGACAACAATTTTTAGCGTGCTAACATAATTGCAAAAGGGTTTTCTAATGATCAATTAGCCTTTTAAAATGCTAAACTTGGATTAGCTAACACAACGTGCCATTGGAACACAGGAGTGATGATTGCTGATAATGTGCCTCTATACGCCTATGTAGATATTCCATAAAAATTCAGCCGTTTCCAGCTACAATAATCATTTACAACATTAATAATGTCTACACTGTATTTCTGACCCCTTTAATGTTATTTTAATGGACAAACAATGTGATTTTCTTTCAAAAACGAGAATTCTTTTTTGTTATTTATTTATTTATTTTTAAATTGTACCCCTTTTTCTCCCCAATTTCGTGGTATCTAATTGTTTAGTAGCTACTATCTTGTCTCATCGCTACAACCCCCGTACGGGCTCGGGAGAGACGAAGGTTGAAAGTCATGCGTCCTCCGATACACAACTCAACCAAGCCGCACTGCTTCTTAACACAGCGCGCATCCAACCCGGAAGCCAGCAGCGCCAATGTGTCGGAGGAAACACTGTGCACCTGGCAACCTTGGTTAGCATGCACTGCGCCCGGCCCGCCACAGGAGTCGCTGGTGCGCGATGAGACAAGGATATCCCGGTGTCAAGAGACAATAGGTGAGACGGCAAAGTTGGCAGATGGTAAGAGTGGTGTGAATAAGATGGGTCTGGATTTGGTACCCATTGTTGGGGGATCTTCACATGTCTCCCCACCCACTCTTTCCCCACCTCTGTCCCAATGGGACGACCCACTTCTCTGCCCCCTACCTCTTTCCCAGTGGGACGGCCCAGCCAGGGGGAGTAGACTTCGGACTGGACAGGCCGTCACAAAGAGGATTAATTGGTGTGGCACCTCTTTGGTACGCATGGCCACAGCAATTAAATGGTGTCCCTAGGCCCTCGATCGGTGCAGCCGTTATCATGTGGGTGACAACACTGCAAATTGGGCCTTTCTATTCAATATGTGGGCTATATGTGTGGGAATATGGTTGTACGTGTGTGTGTGTGTGTGTGTGTGTGTGTGTGTGTGTGTGTGTGTGTGTGTGTGTGTGTGTGTGTGTGTGTGTGTGTGTGTGTGTGTGTGTGTGTGCGTGTACGCAAGGTGCATGCAGGGAAGTGTACAGGTTGTGGAAACAGGACCAGAGGGAGGATAGGACCAAGGAATTGAGAAAGAGCGAGATGGAAGAAAGTAGGGTTTCTCAACGGGTGCCTCCTGAGATAGCCAGCGTGTGTACATTGTCTGTGTGTGTAGTATGGGGGGGAATCTGGTGGCTTTTATATAGCTCTCTCTGTCTCTCTCACTCCCTCTAGCCATCAATTAGTGGGCTTGGGTTCGTGAAGGCCTCACGTTATTTCACATAAGCCTTTGCTTCTGGCGCATTGATTCGCTCTATCCTCTCTCTCTTCCTCTCTCTCCCTGTTTCTCTCTCCAACTATCTCTCTCTGTGTGAGCGGGCGTCCCAGCGCTTGAAGGTTAAGATTAGACACAAGGCAGGTTACTCCCTCTCCTCCTCGCTTCTCTACTGGGTGTTGGCTCGATAGGGCCAGGGTAAGGAGGGCCTGAAGCAGGGTCTAAAGAGCTTTTAAACAGAGGAACACGGACGTGGCCACTAAGAGTAGAACCCATATTCACAAAGCATCTCAGAGAAGGAATGCTGATCTAGGATCAGTTTTTCCTTTTAGATAATAATTCATGTGACTATATGGACAGCGGGTACATAATACAAGATTCAAACTCTGAGACGCTATGCGAATACAGGCCCAGAGCTCCAACATATATCTCCATCAGACACTCTCTTCACAGACATTTTTTTCAGTTTGACTTCCAGTTGTGATTCAATACGATGATTGTAACAGAAGTTGAATTACCTTTCAGCGGAGTCCCAGCAATGCAATGAAGTGCACTAGTATGTGAGCAGGACTGCTTGCACACTGTTTAAATAAAGGGACTTGCGTAAGGTATACATTTTCCTTTACTGCGGTATTGTGTCCCTGAAATCAGACAGTGTGTGTCTAATGAGGGGCTAGACATCACCACCCCTTACCCCTCCATCTACACTCCCCCACCCCAGACACTGGGAAAGGGAGAGGGGGTCCGAGGCGGGTCCCAGCCCCATCCATCACAGCCTCTGACCCACCCCGCGGTGCTGAAAAGACCATGGTTATCACTCAACCCTGACACGGCCATCGATGGTCTCCCTCTCCCTCACTCTTTCTCCTCCTTTCTCCTCCACTCATTCTCCCATCGCTACAGTCACACCGACTGAACTTTCACCTCCTGTCATCTCTCCCACCTACATCCATCACCTCTCCTCCAAAATGCCAGCACACTCAACAGATTGGTGTTTATTGGACAGAATTAACCAATTAGAATACGATCAAATGTCGGGAAAACCCCAGCAGGAACCAATCACAATGGTTAAAATAGGAGGACATCATTCTGAATGCCATCTGGTTATTAACCAATCAGAATAAGACAAAATGCCAGAAAACCCCAGAAGAGACCGATCACGATGCTCAAAGTAGTAAGACGAGAAGATCTTTTAGAAAGAGCTAATGTGAGTATACATGTCACGGGTGTGAGGATTTGCATGTTTAATTTCAGAAGCATTTTCATTGGATGATTAACATGTCACTCGTTTACTCGATTAAATTTGACATAGTCGGCAGGATGTTACATACAGTGTCCGCTGTTGAGTTTGGGTGAGCTCTTGTGTTTGTTTATGACTGAAATCGGTTCTGCAAAAGGAGTGGTATGTTTCGAGACCACTCAAGCTGTTCTGAGTTGTTGTTCCCAGTGACAAAGACCTTATTGTCCCCAAGCCCTGTCCCCTTTATGACATATGTATGTGTTGATTGCAGGAAAACAACAATGCAAGACCATGGCATTTACAACTAACAATAACAGTGATGGTTGCTCTCCTACTCTGCGTTGGATGGTTGATTATCTGGGCAGACCCCGGTGTGCCATCCAACTGGTGTGAAATGTCACCAGAAGGGCCAGCTTCAGAATATTGTGAATGGGAATTGAAGTTCATCTCTCATGAATGTTTCTGTTATACATGAGATAATGTTGAAATGAGAGTTTCGAAGTCAATGTTTGGTCAAACATTTTCATTTAAACCTTGAAACTCGGGTGAATGTGTGTGAATCTACAACATGGTCTCATTAAACTATGTCATAATAGTGCTGTTTAAACATTGCGGGTTATATGTTATGCAAACTGAGATATTCGTTATATGTCATTTCCATATAAGTTTATGTCACTATAATGACGTATTAGTTAGAATGTTGAGAGTACATGAACAATACTCTACATTGGGCCCATGCTGGGTAGATGTGTTAAATTGATACAGTGCCCGCAGGACAATGGGCACACATGACGTCCTCAATCTCAGGGTTCAGAGGTCACCTAGACCACCCACGTCAACAAGCTGTTACAAGTGAGAGTGGAATGCGTCAGTCCAGACCAAAACCTTAGCTCTGCCACTCCTCGCCCCGCCATCACGATACACCCGAAACTATGCAACACCCCCGTCAGCACTTAGTCCTAAGACCCCTTAGTCCCAGAGACCTCCCCACCCACCCTTTCTCCCCCATCTGTCCCATTCACGCAAAACAACACATGGGCGTACGTAGACAACAGCCATCACCCGCAGCAGAGGCTCATGAATGGCTGCTGTTGTGAGCGCGGCGGGGAAACGCGTCGGAGGCCTGGCCTACGCACAGCAGCCCTTTGAATGGGTGGAATTCAAGATGGCCGAATAGACGAGCCGATGCGCGCAGGCTGAAAACAATGCACCCTCACACTCTCTACTCTACTCTCACTTTATCTTCTGCTCACTCTCTCTCCTCTCTTTGACACGAGCTTCTCATTATTTCATTATTCTCCTTCCTTTTCTGTATTTTCTGCTCTCCCTGTCCTTTGTAGTTCCCTTGTAACACCTCATTTCCTCAATATGGGGATTCAACACCTTAAATGTATGGTTCATCAAAAAAGGTTACATTGATTGGCCTATTTCTTAAATCATAGGTCCAACAGAGAGGAGAAAAACGCACACACAAGTTGGATTTGAAAAGCTGCGGTTTTCCTTTCTTCTTGGTGCTTACAATGAGAAACAGCTGAACTGTTGAAATAAAGCAACAGAGAAGGAGTGAGAAGGGAAACCATGCTGTAATTGATTTGAAGTGGTAATTTTATGACTGATCTATTGATTAGCTGTCTTAGCGGTCCTCCCCTCACCCGGTATTCCTACCCCCCAATGGTAGCCCACATCCACCCTATGACCACAAAGGAAGAAGAGACAGGAAGATAGGACAAAAAAAAGGCTACTCCCATTAAACATCTGTCATACTATCCTAAAATGTACGCACTAACCCAACAGTTCAAGGGTGACAGATCTACCTCAGGTCAAACATTGTGGTAACTATTTCCATTTAAGTGGTCATAGGTCAACTCTCTCAGATTGCAGGTGAAAATACCAGACAAGAGAAAGTCGAGAGGAATTAAGTCCAGAGAAATTAGGAAGATCAGTCATGCACAGACATGAATTCTAAAATTATTGACAAGTTTAAAGATATAGTATTTCCTTGGGTCAGGCACCTCAGATGTAGCCATCTCCACTGGCAAGCACCTGATAGTGAGGGGAGGACAGCCAGACTACAGAGCGCTCCATTCTCTTTCCTCACAAACAGATACCTTTACATCAACACCACCCCAGCACCGTACAGACAAAGAGGAAAGACTGAAAAAAAAGAACAACAGGAGATTTCAAGACGGTAAAGAGCAAAATGTTCAAAGAGACTGAAAAAGAGAGAAAAAAAAGGAGTCTTGTTTTGAGGGGCCGTTGTTCCTTGGCTGGGTCCTGGGCTGTGGCGTAGGCGGACCAGTGTAGATTAGAAGGAAACATTATCTCTCTCTCCACTCCAGCCAGGGCCAGTTTACTGGCACTGGCCCCGGCTCCTCTTGGTAATTGAGTCTCTGAGTGGCCCTTGTCCACCACAAACAAAGTGGCGGCTTGTTGGAGAGGGCAACTCTCTGAGGGTGACTCCCTGCGCTCTCCTCCCCTCTGGGCCTAGACCCGCCGCAGGGCTACCGGAGTTCAAGCATGGCCACGTGTTGCCCATTAACCACAATGGACCTCTTGAGTCACAAAATTTTGGGACCCATAAAAACATTATTGTCCAGCTCCTGGGATCATTTGTCCACTCCACAAAGGAATAGAGAAAAACAAAATGTTAACCCGGCCGGTCTCCTCCGGGTGAATTTTTCAAATACTGGCCCCCCAAACCCCCGCCCAGTTGGACCGCTTTGCGCCCACGTTGACGTCCTTCCCAGTGTCGGTGCCCACGGAGCTCTGCCTCTGGAGCTCTGCCTCTGGAGCTCTGCCTCTGGAGCTCTGCCTCCGGAGCTCTGCCTCCGGAGCTCTGCCTCTGGAGCTCTGCCTCCGGAGCTCTGCCTCCGGAGCTCTGCCTCCGTGGGCACCGGCACTGGGAAGGAAAGCCTGGACAAAGACAAAATGCTCCTTTGTTTTCTGCAACCATCACCAGGTGGTTTGATTTATACATTTTTTTGACCCCTTTTTACTGAACGTTCCCAGAAAAAAAATATCCTGTCCCCTTTCAGATACGTAAGTATGTGAACCCATCAGGGTTAACCTCTGATGGTCATTCTCCTTCTCTCTTTAAATACAACCACTTTATATGGCTGAGGTACTTTATTGTGTGTACCTGCCTGCTGAGTGAATGGGCAAGGTCATGCCACCCTATTAACCATATTAAAACCTGGCCCATTATGGTAATTCAAGTTAAGGTTGCTTAGCGCCCATCAATTAACCCTGATGGATGACTCTATGATTAGCAGTGAAAGGTACAGTGCTGCCTACACGCTGCTTTGCTTTCACAATCCTCTTGACGGGTACTGTGACCTCAGTCACGTCCACTCAGGTCTGTTCCCAGCTAAAATTTCTGGTCACCTCACGTCTGCGTTCCCTGAACGTTAGTATAGAGTCGTTATAAGAAGGTTAAAATGGGAGGTATTCAAAACATTTCCCAGAGAGTTCATGACCGAGATTCCCTGGGATCTTCGTAAACACATTCTAGAAATGTCAAAAACAAAGATTATAGGAAAATTATCTCCAAACATGGTTATAACCATTATGGCATGTCCTTTAACTAAAGTTGATCACATTCATGGAACACTGTCATGCTAACATTAACCAAATTGTGACCTCTTTTGAACATTGAGCATTGTAGGAACCTTCACTGTTTGCTGGGGTTGGACCAGAATATCTGTTTCCTAAATTGGAAAAAGAGTCACATAAAAACCCTGAAAACTGCTGCAGACCATGCCTCTGTCACACACATTCTATAAACTCAACAAACATTTGATCAACTCATGGTCAACAAAGTGGTGTTTTGTGATATAGTGCACATAGGAGTAATATTACAGCAAAGGAAGCACTTTTCTCCCAGGCATGTGCCAGATGGCATCAATAGAGTAGTATATCAGGAGGTACGGTGGAGTGGTTGGGTCTCTGTTCTAGAAAGAATGGGACTGTGTCCTAAATGGCACCCTATTACCGATGTAGTGCACTCATTTTGACCTGGGCCCATAGTGCACTATGTGCCCATAGTGCCCATAGTGCACTATGTAGGGAAGATGGTGCCATTTGGGACGGAGCCTAGGAATGGAACTTTAGATACTAAGATGATTATAGTAATGATACCTACCTCCCTTCAAGCCTTGTTTTACATCTTCCGGCTGAACTATAACTGAAGGTACACCACTGACAATGACAAAAGCATCAAACAATTTCTCCTAGAATAAAAATATAGTGTTTACAATCGGGAGGCTTGTCCTGTTTGTGTGATATAACCCCCCTCCCCCTGCTGACACACACACACCGTTCTCCACCCCTCCTTCTGGGAGGAGAGCGCATTCTCCTTTCATCCCCTGTTAGAGGACAAACATCAGTCCCATCTCGCAGCCCATCCATATTCATGAGCCTCTTATAAATATCCGATAGCAGCCTCGCTACAGCTGTTTAGCTCCGAGAGCAACGTGGTGAGCCCTGCCTACACGCGCACACACACAGGGAAGATGGAGAAACACATACACACAGGCACACACACAGTGGTCGGAGAAGGTCTGATCTCGGGCCTTCATCTCCCCAGTGCTGTGCCTGCCGCCGTGGCCCCCTGATAGCATCGGCTCATTGTCGGGGTATCGCCGGCGCTATAATTAAAGCGTAAATGTGACCGCCAAATGAGAGAAGAATCCTTAAGTGGTGTATTTACCTTCCCCTCTGACAGTCCCGGTGCTTATCAGAGAGCTGGTGTTTTAAAGGAGCCGGGAGAGAGAGACAGGGGCTTCTCAAAGACCTAGCTATCGCCCGAGTCTCTCTCTCTCTCTCTCTCTCTCTCTCTCTCTCTCTCTCTCTCTCACACACACACACACACACACACACACACACACACACTCACACACACACACACAACACACACACACACACACACTCACGCAGGCACGTACATACACACACACATACACAAACACACACACAACACACACTTGAATGGTCGTTTCTCATCTAAACTAGAGGAGAGGATTTTCAAGTGTAGCTGCCTACCTTGGAGGCTTTTCAGAATTTTTACATAACGCACTTGGGTAGTTTGTAACTATACTGAACAAAAGAAGAAACGCAGCATGAAACAATTTCAAAGATTTTACTGAGTTACAGTTCATAGAAGGAAATCGGTCAATGGAAATAAATAATTTAGGCCCTATTCTATAGATTTAACATGACTGGGAAGGGGCGCAGACATGGGTGGGCCTGGGAGGGAATAGGCCCACACACTGGGGAACCAGGCCCAGCCAATCAGAATGAGTTTTTCACAAAAAAAAAGCCTTTATTAGAGACAGAAATACTCCTGAGCACCTTTTATTTCAGATCATGAAAAATGGTTTCTGTGCTACTGACTGTTTTAAGTATCATGTAGGCTACAATGGGCATGTTCATTTTGCAACGTTTTGGCCCAGGTGGGTGGAGATTTCACTTTAGAACAAATGGAATGACCTAAAGTGAGCAAAGTCCCCCCACACAGGGAACCAATGCAAATCTAACACAGCCAGTACCTTGAGATGTAACTGCAAAGTGCAACAGAACATGGGGTTACAATAATGAAGTTTACACAAGGTTGCTGTTTTCTAAACAAAGTTACAGTTACTGTGTTGTTAGCCATATTAACCTTGGCCTATTCACATCATTTCCAATAAATCTCAAGTGTATTTTATTGCCTGTTTTTTATTTCCCTATAGCTTTATGATTTGTGATGAAACGCCTTGCAACCATTTACCATGCAGAACTCATCTGAGAGGAAAACAGAAGGGCTCTCTTCCTCAGGCTTCAGATTAAAAAGGTGATATGCACACGGCATACCTCCATATCTCTGCTCGTGAGCTAGCCTAGTGGATTCCTATCCTGATCACATCCCTGGAACTGATACAGAGTGAGAGAGAGAGAGAGAGAGAGAGAGAGAGAGAGAGAGAGAGAGAGAGAGAGAGAGAGAGAGAGAGAGCGGAAAGAGAGTGGAAAGAGAGAGAGAGAGACAGGGGAGGGTGGGTGGGTGGGTGGGAGAACGCGAGAGAGCGAGAAAGAGGCGAAGAAAGAGAGAGAAAAGGGTGAGGGAGAGAGAGAGAGAGAGAGAGAGAGAGAGAGAGAGACACACACACCGAGATCCTGAGAGGGAAAAGAGAGAGAAAGAGGCCGAGATACTGAGAGAGAGGAGAAGCAATCTGGAAATCAAATGCCACCACAACTGCCGTGTGTTCGCCGAGGCACAGATATGGGCGACAATGACAATATTCATAGGTGACATTGCAATCAGGGGCACATTGGACAAACGCTGGCAACAGTTTGAGTCTTACAGGAGGGTGACTACGAACACGACCAACTGTACTTCTGAGGAACTTTCTGTTGGTTTTCATGTACAGATACTGCTTCTAGTCTCCTTTACTCCAACTCATTAGAAACATTAGAATTGCTGATGCATGCAAGAAAAAATCATTTTGCTTCGGTCTCAATAATATCTTTGTTCTGTTTCCAATACAAATAGAAGGACATTTAAATAGTGTGCTCTCCCTCTCATGTATGTGTGTACGTGCATGTGCTGTCTGAATGTGTGTGTGTGTTTGCGTCCACCTGCACATTTTTTCTCTAAGAGTATTTTGAACTTAAAATTAAGCACAACTGTACCCTGGGGACCAGAATAATACTACAGCATCAACATAAACCAGAGGGGCGAGGAAAGTGGTGAAATGTACACTACAGCAGTGGTTCCCAGACTGAGGGGTCGGCAGGGGGGACCTCTCCCCCCCAATATTTTTTTTATAGTTTTATATATTTTTTATTAAACAAATTCAGTCCGGCTTTAAACATACTGTTAAAAGTTGTAATGTAAAAGGTACAATTTCGATATTAGTTAGTGCATCATCAGTTCCTCTTGTCATGTTAGTCATTGCATACCCTAGCGAGCTATTTATTCATTTTTTCTTGGGGGGGGGGGGGGGGTCCCCCCTGCCAACCCCTCAGTCTGGGAACCACTGCTGTAGTGTACATTTCACCACTTTACTCGCCCCTCTGGTTTATGTCGATGCTGTAGTATTATTCTGGTCCCCAGGGTACAGTTGTGCTTAATTTTAAGTTCAAAATACTCTTAGAGAAAAAATTGGGGCGACAAGTAACCGGAGGGTTGCGAGTTCAAACCCCTGAGCTGACAAGGTACAAATCTGTCATTCTGCCCCTGAACAGGCAGTTAACCCACTGTTCCTAGGCCGTCATTGAAAATAAGAATTTGTTCTTAACTGACTTGCCTAGTTAAATAAAGGTAAAATAAAAATGTATAACTCTAGCCCATGTCAGTTACTGTTTTTTTATTTAGGTTTTTTAGCCCATAGATATTGTTGTAATTTTTTTGTCACTCAAATATCACATGAATACACATTAGACATGGCAAAATGTATAGAATTGCAAGAAAATGTGCTTTAAAACTAACATTTTCTTTGCAACCATGACAAAATATGTAGAATTGCAGGAAATAAGCCTTAAAGCTGCAAAATTGTCTCCACCAACCAGAGGGATGTGAACAGCTTCTGTCATGAACAGCGCTTGTGCCCATAGAAATAGAAGTGGCGTGCGTGTAGGGGGGTGCATGGGATTTTCCCCAATGCCGGAAGGGGGGCCCTGAGTAAAAAAGTTTGAGAACCCCTGCACTATAGTATAACTAAGTACAAAAAGAACAACACAGAGGAGTGGTACTGAAACAGAGGGTGAATACGCAAATACAAGAAATACAAATACTCACGACCATGAGGGTGGAAGCAAAGTTAAGAGAGGGGAAGAATAAGGGGGCAGGGGTAAAGAAGAAGGGGCAGAAGCCAGGAGCTGGAGAGAGACAGAGGGAAAGTAAAAACTGGGGGATTTGTGAGGAGGGGAAGATGAAACAGAGGGAGGATGAGCGGAGTGAAAGCAGACAGAAGGACAGTGAGAGGAAATTAGGTGAGAGGTGCCGGGAGAGAGAGAGAGGGAGAGCATTACAGACACATACAGAGAATAGAGGATAATAGAGAGTGAGAAGTGGGGAGATGAAGGAGGGAGAAAGCATTACAGAGAGAGAGAGAGAGAGAGAGAGAGAGAGAGCGAAAGAGAGCAAAAGAGAGGAGAGAGTAGAAGACAGAGAAAGAGAGAGAGGAAGTGTTTCTAGAAGCTAGCTAACATTGTTTCTCATTACCGATGCAGAGCGCCTTCCTTGGCTTCTCTCCCACACCTCCCGGCTCATTACAGCCTTTGCACTGGCTGCCAGCGCGCCCCCATCCCCTACCCCACTGTACCCCCCACCCCCCAGCCCCTATAATCACGCCCGCAATCACAGCCTCTAATTAGGTTAATTAATTTGTATCAGCCCTTGTAGGGACTTGGCTGATGAGGCAGCCGTAATAGCGTTAGCGCTTGCCTCCTTCTCATAAAAAGAAAGCGAGAGAGAAAGAGGGAGAGAGGGGGAATAAGCGCTGTCTATTTAAGACTGAGACAACCCCGCCGCCCAGGACGAGACAGGGCCATAAACCACGGGGGCTCGTCCCACCAAACCCCCCCCCCCCCCCCCCCTCCCTTCCCATACACACACATCCCCAACCTGTCCCTACCCCCAGCACTCTTAATATTCATAGACCCATGGTGTGATATCATCCGTTGGTGCGTTCATGTCCATTGGGACGGAAGCATTCCCATATTGGTGTTTGGTGAGACTGAGACAGAGAGAGAGAGAGAGAGAGAGAGAGAGAGAGAGAGAGAGAGAGAGAGAGAGAGAGAGAGAGAGAGAGAGAGAGAGAGAGAGAGCGAGAGTGAGAGAGAGACAGAGACAGAGACAGAGGGCGAGGGCGAGGGCGAGAGCGAGAGAGAGAGAGAGAGAGAGAGAGAGAGAGAGACAGAGACAGAGACAGAGGGCGAGAGCGAGAGCGAGAGCGAGAGAGAGAGAGAGAGAGAGAGAGAGAGAGAGAGAGTATGATTATCATATCATGTAGTGAGCCTTGGTGCTTGGTGGACATCTTTGGCATCGTTGTGATGTCGTCAGAGATCTCAGAGGCATCACATTACAATCAGCGGCTCGGCTCGCCACTCATCAGGACACTGACGAACACACTCTGATTAAAACAGAGACCTGATTACAGCAATCACACCCGTGCTACGGTGTCGCTATGCCCTGCACACACACACGCTTAGACATAACCGCAAACACATACACACAAATGCACACACAATCTGAGAGAAAGAAAGAGATTAGATCATGTCATGTCAGATCATTATGAAAATTAGAGTATAAGGGGGGGGGACTCAGTTAGAAAGTGGAAAACAAAAAACAACTAGCCTTTACCCTCTGGGCACTGATGCTTCTCCAGAACCCTGGTAAGGAGGCCTGAGTGTATGTCTCTGTCCCAATGACAACTCTCTCGCTCTCTGGGGTGTTGACGCTCTCTCTCTGAGACAGACACCCAGACAGACAATGACACAGGGGAGCCAGTAGACAAGGACAGATCCGGTAGTTAAAACGTAATGAACACGTCCCTGAGGCACACGCCCCACGTCACAGGAGAATGATGGACTGACGGTAATACACAGGCAGATGGGTGCGCTCCATGCTCAGTTCTACACCCCCCTCCTCCCTCCCGCCATACGTCGCTCCCCCCGGCCCATCCTGTCCCGTCACCCGCAGCGTACCCCCTGTAGGTCTGATGGGGCTCTGGCGGTGGCGGGGGGGGGGGGGGGGGGGGCTATCGTGATTTAGGCTCCCATGCAAATTTAATCAATTCAAGTACCTCTCGCCAGCCAGCCCCGTGGCTCATTAGAGGCAATTTAAAGGGGGATCTGTGATCCCCACCTCCTAACACACACACACACACACACACACACACACTGAGCATACACACACGCATGTGAGAATTCACACAACACTGTCAAGATTTTCCTTCAGACGTCTTCCCTCTGGCACGAAGCCATCCTGAGTGCCAACCTCCGCCCGCCCCCCTCTGTCTTTCCAGTATCCACTACTTCAAACACACAGTGACACCAAACTCAAGTTAAAGGGAAGAGATTTAACGATAAAGCCGAGCTAGATACTCTCCTCCTCTCTCCATTTCGTTCTTTACCCCCCTCCCTCCCTACCTCTCTCCTCGACCCCAGGCAAACTCTTTCTTCTCTCTCCTCTCTCTCGCTCTCTTCTCCTCTCCTCCTCCCTATCAGTCTCTCCGGTGTAATTGGAGAATCGATTAGCGCTATCCTTAACCATCCTTAACCTCTCCTCCTATGCAGGCTGTCTTTGAACCAGAGCAGAGCTGAGCAGGTAGAAACTCCAGTGGAGTGGTATAGTGTTGGGTCCTGCAGGGATCAACTGCTAGTCATGGGCTCCCGAGCGGTCTAAGGCACTGCATCTCAGTGCTCGAGGCATCACTACAATGTCTGGTTAGATTCCAGGCTGTAACACAACCGGCGGTGATTGGGAGTGCCATGGGGCGGCGTACAATTGGCCCAGTGTCGTCCGGGTTAGGGTTTGGCCGGGGTAGGCGGTCATAGTAAGTAAGATTTTGTTCTTAACTGACTTGCCTAGTTAAAATAAAGGTTAAATAAATGAATTCAATAAAAACTCAACGCAGGCCATGCGGGCCAAAAATAGAAACAGAACATCTAAAGTGTTGGTTTCATGTGCACACACTTGTACATCTCTGTTAGTGAGCATTTCTCTTTTGCCAAGATAATCCATCCCCCTGACAGGTGTGGCATATCAAGGAGCTGATTAAACAGCGTGGTCATTACACTTTAAAATGTGCAGTTTTGTCACGCAAACACAATGCCACAGTTTTAAGGGAGTGTGCAATTGGCATGAAGACCGCAGGAATGTCCAGCAGAGCTGTTGCCAGCAAATGTAATGTTCATTTCTCTACCATAAGCTGACTCCAATGTCATTTTAGAGAATTTGGCAGTACGTTCAACCGGCCTTCAAACAACCACAGACCACGTGTAACCACGCCAGCCTAAGACCTCCACATCCGGCTTCTTCACCGGCGGGATTGTCTGAGGAAGGGTGCAGAGGGGGTTCTGAGGAGTATTTCTGTGTGTCATAAAGCCTTTTGTGGGGGAAAACTCATTCTGATTGGCTGGGCCTGGCTCCCCAGTGGGTGGGCCTGGCTCCCCAGTGGGTGGGCCTGGCTGACAATTGTGTGCGCCCCTGCCCAGTCATGGGAAATCCATAGATTAGGGTCTAATTTATTTATTTCAATTAACTGAACTGTAACTCAGTAAAATATTTTAAATTGTTGCATGTTGCGGTTATGTTTTTGTTCAGTATATGAGGTTTATATGAAATGTCAGGTTAAAGAAGGATTTTTAATACTTGAGACAATTGAGACAATGTATGCCAATGGTCCACCACCCAAAAGACATCCAGCCAACTTGGCACAACTGTGAGAAGCATTGGAGTCAACGTGCGCCAGTTTCCCTGTGGAACGCTTGACACCTTGTAGAGTCCATGCCCCGACGAATTGACCTGTTCTGAGGGCAAAAGGCGGTGCAACTCAATATTAGGAAGGTGTTCTTAATGTTTTGTATACTCAGTGTAAAATCAAGCCGTATTTGATGATGGCTATTGAACACAGACACTTAGACACAACCTAAAGATATATGACACAACCTAAAGGTATATGTATTTTTCCACAAAACGTGACTGTATAATTAAGTCATAAAGCCCGAGTGGGTGTGGTCTATGGCCAATATACCACGGCTAAGTGCTGTTCTTACGCACGACGCAATGCGGAGTGCCTGGATACAGCCCTTAGCCTTGGTATATTGGCCATACAGTATACCACAAACCCCCAAGGTGGTACCTTACTGGTTACCAACGTAATTACCAAGTACCCCCCCTCCCCCATTTGCTCTTACACTGCTGCTAATCGCTGTTTATAATCTATGCATAGTCACTTAATCCCTACCTGTACAAATTACCCCGACTAGCCTGTACCCCCGCACATTGACTCGGTACCAGTACCCCCTGTATATAGCCTCGTTATTGTTATTTTATTATTTTACTTTTTAATTAATGTTTTACTTGAACTGCATTGCTGGTTAAGGACTTGTAAGTAAGCATATCACAGTAAGGTTGTATTCGGAACATGTGACAAATACAATTTGATTTGCTTTGAATTAGAGCAGTAAAAATAAATGTTTTGCCATACACATAGTATACTGTCTGATATACCAAGGCTGTCAGCCAATCAGCATTCACGGCTCAATGCACCCAATTTATAACAGCACATGTTAAACTGGTATACAGTAGATCTAAATACAAACATATTAAACTAGTATACAGTAGATCTACATACAAACATATTAAACTGGTATACAGTAGATCTACATACAAACATATTAAACTGGTATACAGTAGATCTAAATACAAACATATTAAACTGGTATACAGTAGATCTACATACAAACATATTAAACTGGTATACAGTAGATCTAAATACAAACATATTAAACTGGTATACAGTAGATCTACATACAAACATATTAAACTGGTATACAGTAGGCCTACATACAAACATATTAAACTGGTATACAGTAGGCCTACATACAAACATATTAAACTGGTATACAGTAGACCTACATACAAACATATTAAACTGGTATACAGTAGACCTACATACAAACATATTAAACTGGTATACAGTAGGCCTACATACAAACATATTAAACTGGTATACAGTAGGCCTACATACAAACATGTTAAACTGGTATACAGTAGGCCTACATACAAACATATTACACTGGTATACAGTAGGCCTACATACAAACATATTAAACTGGTATACAGTAGGCCTACATACAAACATATTAAACTGGTATACAGTAGACCTACATACAAACATATTAAACTGGTATACAGTAGGCCTACATACAAACATATTAAACTGGTATACAGTAGGCCTACATACAAACATGTTAAACTGGTATACAGTAGGCCTACATACAAACATATTACACTGGTATACAGTAGATCTAAATACAAACATGTTAAACTGGTATACAGTAGGCCTACATACAAACATATTGAAGTGCAATATACAAGAAACAACGTTATATAGAGCTGTGAATAGAGACTTGTTGCGTCGCTCTTCCTCTTCTAACCAGGCTGCACTTTCATGCTCCTAAAACAGTTCAGATTCAGTGTCATGCCCTGCAGCTGTCTAAATGACATAGGGCACACCCCCACCACATTCCTTAACCCCTCCTATAGCTGGTGACATGCAAGACCTTAACAAACCACCGGGGTATCAGAGTGGGGGGCACACAGGATGCCCTGTGCATGTCGGCAAAAAGAGCTCAAACTACCAAACAATGCAGAGGAAGAGGAATGTTACGTCAATATCTTTCAAATCAGAGGATCACCCTCCACCCACCGTCCGCTCTGCTACCCCGCCAACCCACCCCAGCCTCCCCTCTCCAGGCTCTGGGTGAATGAAAGGCGGGCTTCAGGGGGAACAGTGGACTGTCTGTTGCGGCCGGACAGAGGGACAGAGGGGTCCCGGAACTGCGCACACAGCGGTGTGACCGCTGTGGCCCATGCCGCCCCCTCCTACCACCACTCTCACCGCCCCTGGTCCTGGTCCCCTGGACCTGAAGGTCCTGACAAACGCACTCCTCTGGTCATGTGACGCAGAGAGAAAGGGGTAGGGTGAGAGGAAGGAGAGAGGGATGGAGTAGGGAGGAAAAGAAAGAGTAGGGAGGGAGAGGAAGAGACCGATAAATGGCGAGTGAGTAGGGAGAGAGAGAGAAAGAGGGAGGGGGAGGGAAGTCAGTCACGCCGCCACCAGGTAGAACAGGACTCATGCACAGAGGATCAATATTGAAGTGCCACACAAGGATTCATGTTAAGCAGCTCTGTGGCTGTGTGTGTGCTAGTGGGTCAAAGTGCGCTACAGCACCTTGACTTATTTTGATAATCTTGAATATTATGAAATATTGCCCAGGAAAATGTCAAAATCTAGCCAGAAGGCAACACTTCTTATTTAGTATTTGTGGAACCAAAGTATTCCATCGGTCTTGTTTAATTTTGAAAAGTTTGACCTATTTTGACTGTTGAGTTGTGTTAAGGCTATGGTGTCCATATTAAGGCTATGTTGAGTTGTGTTAAGGCTATGGTGTCCATATTAAGGCTATGTTGAGTTGTGTTAAGGCTATGGTGTCCATATTACGACTATGTTGAGTTGTGTTAAGGCTATGGTGTCCATATTAAGACTATGTTGAGTTGTGTTAAGGCTATGGTGTCCATATTAAGGCTATGTTGAGTTGTGTTAAGGCTATGGTGTCCATATTAAGACTATGTTGAGTTGTGTTAAGGCTATGGTGTCCATATTAAGACTATGTTGAGTTGTGTTAAGGCTATGGTGTCCATATTAAGACTATGTTGAGTTGTGTTAAGGCTATGCTGTCCATATTAAGACTATGTTGAGTTGTGTTAAGGCTATGGTGTCCATATTGAGGCTATGTTGAGTTGTGTTAAGGCTATGGTGTCCATATTAAGGCTATGTTGAGTTGTGTTAAGGCTATGGTGTCCATATTAAGCCAGTCTCAGAGTCAAAAGAATTGGAGCTGCTTCGTGTGAGGCCTAAACTAAAACATCACTCTCCATTTCCTTTTGGCCTCTCCTTAACAACTGTCTCCCCTTTGCTCTGGTCAGCACTGCAACAGCCAGGCCCAAGCTCAGTCCTCCACCCCCCAGGCCCGGTGACATTTGTGCAGGGCTCCCTCCGTCCTCCCGTGGGTCCCAGGAGAAGCTGATGGATGGGGCCTGTTTATGAAGCTGCTGCCACCACAGTGATCAATCAAGCCTGACTCAGAGTGATCTGGGCTCAGGGCCTGCAATCTTCTGTGTGTGAGAGAGCTCACACACAGAGATCGGCTCTCTCGCAAACACACCAAAAAATCTCTTGCAGCTCCTTTCCTGATGAACACACAAACCCATACACGTTCACAGTACATACAAACACGCACAAAGGTGTGTACATCTAGAGTGGGATGTTTTCCTTTGAGTCGATATGAATTCTTGATACAGTAAGGCTGTGACTCTTGTGTCTTTCGCCTGGAAGTCAGCTGTGGGTACAGTTCTCACCTGATCCCAGACCAAAGTTGTTGGACATAAAAAAAACAAATGAGAGGGAAAATATGAGAACTTGGTAATGAGATCAAAGGAGGTAAAGTTTGTATTGAGTCGAGTAGGCAGAGCCGAGTAAATTGGCAGGATAAATCTGATTATGGAAACTTTCCTTCAGAAATTGTGTTTACAACTTTCAATAGATACACTGAGTGCACAAAGCAACACCTACTCTTTCCATGACGTAGACTGACCAGATGAAAGCTATGATCCCTTATTGGTGTCACTTGTTAAAAGCACTTCAATCAATGTAGATGAAGGGGAGGAGACAGGTTCAAGAATGATTTTTAAGCCTTGAGACATGGATTGTGTATGTGCGCCATTCAGAGGGTGAATGGGCACGACAAAATATCTAAGTGCCTTTTGTATGGTGCCAGGTGCACTGGTTTGTGTCAAGAACTGCAACGCTGCTGGATTTTTCACACTCAACAGTTTCCCGTTGGTTGTATCAAGAATGATTAACCACACAAAGGACATCCAGCCAACTTGACACAACTGTGGGAAGCATTGGAGTCAACACGGGCCAGGATCCCTGTGGAATGCTTCCGACGCCTTGTAGTCCACGCCCTGACAAATTGAGGCTGTTCTGAGGGTGAAAGGGGGTGGGGGTGCAACTCAATATTAGGAAAGTGATCTGAATAGCTCCACGTTTTTCATATTTTGGACGCTGAACCAAAACCAAAACCTAATATTAGAGAAAGGGAACCTGAGTGAACAAATAACAAAACATAGTAATACTTTTTTTTAAATGTATTTAATTAACAAAGTTATGCAACACACAATGCGTGAAAAAGTAATTGACCGCTTACACTCAATAACGGGTTGTGCCAGTGACTGCAACCAAACGCTTCCTGTGGCTGTTGATGAATCTCTCACATCACTGTGGAGGAATTTTTTCCCACTCTTCCATATAGTACTCCTTTAACTCAGTGACATTTGTGAGTTTTTGAGCATCAACAGTACATTTCAGGTCCTGCCACAACATCTCAATCAGGTTTAGGTCTGGATCTTGACTAGGCCATTCCGGGAACTTTAAATGTGTTACTTTTCAGCCATTCTCATGTAGACCTGTGTTTTTTGGTTCTTACTGTGGAATGCAGGTCTACATCAGAATTTCTGAAAAGCAACACATTCAGTATTCTGGAATGGCCTAGACAAAGTCTAGTTAAAGCAGTTCTACATGGAAGAGTGGTCAGGAATTCCTCCACAGGGATGTGAGAAAAGGAATCAAATCACATGTTTTATTTGTCACGTGCGCTGACCACAACAGGTGTAGACTTTACTGTGAAATGCTTACTTTACGAGCCCCATTCCCAACAATGCAGTTACATTTGCAAAAAAACTGTAACAGGAAATTGTAACACAATAAAATAACAATAACGAGATTATATACAAGGAGTACCATTACCGAGTCAATGTGCAGGGGTACGAGGTAGTTGAGGTACAGTAAATGAGGTAATATGTACATGTAGGTAGTGTGACGACCCTCCCACTCTGTCTGCCGAAATTCTCTCTTTGCTTTTGTTTTCCATCATAGGATGTTGGTGGGCGGATCCGGGAGGTTCGTCAGCTAAATGAAACACACCTGGGCTCGGGTTCGACCCAGGGATATATACACCTTTCCCACATACATTGAGAAAACTCTCTCCACGCAGACACACTGTTTTTTTTTTCTTCATTGTGGCATTTGGGGTTTCTTTGTGTTGATTTGTTTTGGAGCGTTTCAACACCCCTCATTATCACCACCTATGCAAGCATCCACTCACTTACAATCCACACACCATTGTTACTTGTATATAGTTGACTTTATTTAATAAAAATGTTTGTCATTTCATTATCTCCGTGTTTTCTCCCTCTTGGTTACGGGCTAATAGCCGGTTTGTAACAGTAGGGTTAAAAGTGACAATCAGGATAGATAATATACAGAGTAGCAGCAGCAGCGTATGGGAAGTGTGAAAGTGTGTCTGAGGGAGTGGCGTCAATAAGCATGTGTGTGTGTGTGAGCGTGTGTATTCTATATGTGTGTGTATTTGTGTGTTAGAGTGCCAGTGTAGTATGTGAGTGTGTAGGTATAGTCCAGTGAGTGTGCAAAGAGCCGGTACAAGAGAGCCAACGCAAATATTCCAGGTAGTCATTTGATTTACTTTTCAGCAGTGTTATGGCTTGGAGGTAGAAGCTGTTCAGGAGCCTTTTGGTCCCAACCAGTTATTGAGACTAACGGCCCTGCTACACTATAGCCATCGGGTGTCCGGCGTTGTCATCAGCCGTCAGACGTTGAGTAAACGCTTCCATTGAAATCAATGAAAGCTGCTTCACTTGTGCTCGCGTTGTGCCACATCCAATGGCAGTGTCCAAGCTCAAGAATCGCTGAGGTTCAATTCTCGATGGCTGACACACACGTTCATTCGATCTGGGTAATGTGTCATACTGGATTGCTAGTACAAAAAGTGAATTGCTTTGCCACATTGTTTGCAGAATTATTGTATTGCCTTGTTTAAAACAGGATGCATGTTGTGGAATATTTTTTATTATATACCGGCTTCCTTCTTTTCACTGTCGATTAAATTAGTATTGTGGGGTAAGTTTTCGCCTATCACAGCCATTAATCTGTCATTTTTTTAAAGTCACCATTGGCCTCATGGTGAAATTCCTGAGCTGTTTCCTTCCTCTCCGGCAACGGAGTTAGGAGGGACGCCTCTATTTTTGTAGTGACTGGGTGTATTGATCTGCTTTTAATTTTTTTTTATTACCCATCTACCTATAGGTGCCGTTCTTTGCAAGGCACTGGAAAATCTCTGTGGATGAATCTGTGTATGAAATTCTCTGCTCAACTGAGGGACCTTAAAGATAATTGTATGTGTGGGGTACAGAGATCAGGTACTAATTCAAAAAGGATGTTAAACACTGTTTGAGCCCATGCAACTTATGACTTGTTATGCAAATATTTACTCCTATTTAGGGTTGCCATAACAAAGGGGTTGAATACTTATTGACTCAAAACATTTCCCCTTTTCATTTATTTGTGAACATTTCTAAAAAGATAATTCCAATTTGACATTATGGTGTATATTGTGTCTAGGCCAGTGACAAAGTTTCCACATTCAATGATTTAAAAAAACAGGCTAAAACAAAATGTGGAAAAAGTGTGTGAATACTTTCTGAAGACACTGTAGCTAGTTACATTGACTAGCTAGTTACATTGACTAGCTAGTTACATTGACTAGCTAGGTTCACAATGTAAAAAGCAACTTCTGAAAGTAGAGGATCCTTTAGTACAACCACTAGCAACATTTTAATGAATATTTACAAAAAAATAACTGAACAATGCTATTGTCCTTACGCATAATCGATGAATATGGTACAGTACAGTAAGGGAAGATAGAATAAAGAGGCTCTTCCCCTCTGCTCCTCTCCGCTTTCAAAACAACATGCTCTGTGTAGCCGGTAGAACGTCACATTGACGCGACGCTGATGGCAAAGCAACGCTTATAGTGGAGCTGAAGTGTAATTCATTTTTCACACAGGGGATTTGGGTGTTGCATAACTTTGTTAATTAAATAAATCAAATAATTATTAACAGTGTTATTTATTCACTCAGGTCCCCTAATATTAGGTTTTGGTTGAAGATCTGAGCATTCAGTGTCCAAATGATAGAAAAATAGAAAAAAATCAGAAAGGGGAAACTGGACCAGTCAAAAGTTTGGACACACCTACTCATTCAAGGTTTTTTATTTTATTTTTACTATTTTGTACATTGCAGAATAATAGTAAAAAAAGTAACAAATCAAAATATATTTTATACTTGAGATTCTTCAAAGTAGCCACCCATGACTTGATGACAGCTTTGCACACTCTTGGCATTCTCTCAACCAGCTTCCCCTGGAATGCTTTACCCAACAGTCTTGGAAGGAGATTCCACATATGCTGAGCACTTGTTGGCTGCATTTCCTTCACTCGCGGTCCAACTCATCCCTAACCATCTCAATTGGGTTGAGGTCGGGTGATTGTGAAGGCCAGTTCATCTGATGCAGCACTATATCACTCTTCTTATTGGTCAAATAGCCCTTACACAGCCTGGAGGTGTGTTGGGTCATTGTCCTGTTGAAAAACAAATGATAGTGCCACTAAGCACAAACCAGATGGGATGGCGTATCGCTGCAGAATGCGGTGGTAGCCATGTTGGTTAAGTGTGCCTTGAATTCTGAATAAATCACAGTGTGTCACCAGCAAAGCACCTCCACACCTCTTCTTCCATGATTCACAGTACGAATCACACATCCAGAGATCATCCATTCACCTACTCTGCGTCTCACAAAGAGACGGCGGTTGGAACCAAAAATCTCAAATTTGTACTTATCAGACCAAAGGACAGATTTCCACCGATCCATTGCTCGTGTTTCTTGGCCCAAGCAAGTCTCTTCTTATTATTGGTGTCTTTTAGTAGTGGTTTCTTTGCAGCAATTCAACCATGAAGGCCTGATTCATGCAGTCTCCTCTAAACAGTTGATTTTGAGATTGTGTCGGTTACTGAAACTCTGAAGCATTTATTTGGGCTGCAATTTCTGAGGCTGGTAACTCTAATGAACTTATCCTCTGCAGCAGAGGAAACTCTGGGTCTTTCTTTCCTGTGGCAGTCCTCATGAGAGCCAGTTTCATCATAGCGCTTGAAGGTTTTTGTGACAGCACTTGAAGAAACTTGACTGACCTTCATGTCTTAAAGTAATGATGGACTGTTGTTTCTCTTTGCTTATTTGAGCAGTCTTACCATAATGTGGACTTGGTCTCTTACCAAATAGGGCTATGTTCTGTATACATCTCCTACCATGTCACAACACAACTGATTGACTCAAACACATTAAGAAGGAAAGAAATGCCACAAATTAACAAGGCACACTAGTTAATTGAAATTCATTGAAATGCATGCCAAGTGTGCAAAGCTGTCATCAAGGCAAAGGGTGGCTACTTTGAAGAAACTAAAATATATTTAGATTTGTTTAACACTTTTTGGGTTACTACATGATTCATTGTGTTATTTCATCGTTTTGATGTCGCCACTATTATTCCACAATGTAGTAAATATTCAAAAGAAAAACCTTGGAATGAGTAAGTGTCCAAACTTTCAACTGGTACTGTATTTACATATGACAATTCTGACTAGTCTTATTTATACTGTTATGTAGACCATAATTGGTCTTTAAACGACGCAAAGAAAATACTAACCACACTATGTTCTTGAATTGAGCTGTCCTGAGCGGCGAGAGCAAGTTAAGCCCAACTGTACTTACTTCAAATCTACCATCTAGACCCTCTGCCAAAATAAAGGAAACACGAAAATAAAGTGTCTTAATAGGGTGTTGGGCCACCACGAGCCAGAACAGCTTCAATGCACCTTGGCATAGATTCTACAAGTGTCTGGAACTCTATTGGAGGGATACGACACCACTCTTCAACAAGAATTTCTATAATTTTGTGCTTCGTTGATGGTGGTGGAAAGCGCCGTCTCAGGCGCCGCTCCTGAATCTCCCATAAGGTGTTCCAATTGGGTTGAGAACGGGTGACTGAGGCGGCCATGGCATATGGGTTACATAGTTTGTGTGTTCATCAAACCATTCAGTGACCACTTGTGCAATGTGGACGGGGGCATAGCCATCGTAGCCAAAATAATGCCCAGAATAACAGGCTGCCAGGTATTTTTTACATGAACTTAAGATTAACATCCCATCAATTGCTTAACAAAAATCAGGAACCACACCTGTGTGGAAGCACTAGCTTTCAATATACTTTGCATCCCGTATAATATTATTTACTCAAGTGTTTCCATTATTTTGGCAGTACATTCCATTGATAAAGTACACTAGTGCCATCTACTGGTAGTATAACTGAACAGCATGATATTGATAAACGCTCACATGAACCTATAAAGATGACGTTTGACAGACAAGATTGAGGCTTTAGGAATCTGTCTCAAAACAATTTATTCATACAATAATCAAACTTATATCCTTTGATAAATGTGTACAAAAACTCTGCAGTGCTGCAATCATAGAGGTAAATCTATGCCTCCAACAACATTTGAGAGTATATTCTTGTACCATTTCACTTGTCCATATCCACATGAATTGCGCTAGGCAAACCAAAGTCCACATTTCTGTCCGATGGAGACCGACTGGTGATTGTATAACAGGCCACAGAAAGGTCTGGTTGATGATGCGTTTCCTGTTCAAAGAGGTTTACCTTTCTCAGCACTTTCTCTTAGCTTCAAACTTGTAGACGGCAGAGGCATTGACCGTCTCTTTGCTCACCTTCACCTTCTTGTTCTTATCCTGGACAGAGAGGAGACACCACAGAGATGGTAATACTGTTGAACATTCAATCATTTAGTGTGTCATCGTATTCTGTGGGAGACACACACAAGCACAACGAGGATCAAAGAAACCTCCTATATAGTTAACAAGCAGGCTGTTCTTTCTAGAAGTAGATGCCCCCTTTGGGACAGTGGATAGAATTGAATGGATTAGAAGAGAACACAATTTAAAAGCCTAGAATTAAGTACAACTTATCCACCAGAGGGGGGAAACGTACCTTTGACTTTTCTAACATGTGAAGCGCCTAGAAATACCCCATCAATACAACTATCATGGGGAAATCCATGTCTTTCCCAACCACCGCCGTAAGCATTACGAATCATTAAGTTTATATGGCTTGCGGTCATCTCCTACTCACGTGTAGGTCTTTGCGTGTCTGGATCTTCTGGCCAATGACAAACATCTTCTTCTCCCGGTCAATCCGCTGGGACAAGATCTTATACTGGTGCTTCCTCTGTCTGGCCAACTTCTGCAGAGAGGAAAGCATATGCAACCATCAACACATGTAACAGAGAAATACTCTGTAGAGAGTTGAATAACCACACACACCATAATTGAGAAATATGAGAAATCTTGTGAGTTTATGCTAACAAAAGGCCTTAAAATGAGAGACTGGAACGGTCTATTTTTTTTTGCAAAATCGACCCACCCGGTGCCCTGGGCGAGCTAAAACGAATGCACCCATTGCTGAGGATCAGTGTGGCTATCAGGCTACACGGGGGCAGTCCCGACTGACCTTTATCATGAGAGGCTCCACGGCACCCTGGATGGTCTGGCTCTCCAGCGTATGGAGGGTGGGCCGGTTGTACACTCTATCCACCAGCTCAGGAGCTGTATCCAGGTGGCTGGCCAGGTCAAAGTCTGCTACTGTAGTGGACCACAAAACCAGGAGATATGAGGGCCTCTGTCAGTTTCAGATGGTCTTTAAAAACAGTCTTCAGTTAAAGGAAAGATTCACCCATCTCATTTCATCTCTGAGCAATGTTCTAAAGATTTCCGGGGACATGTCATGTTTATCGGAGCTACCTGATCCTAGATCAGCTCCCCTATTCTTAGACACTTTATGCATATGGTCCCTGATTCCTAGGTGTACAAGAAGAACGTCTGTACGTATGATGAAAGTGGGAGTTAATGGCCTTCTGTATGAAATATCCAACACAATACTACAAAATAACACTGCCCAGTGTGTATATACAGTTGAAGTCGGTAGCTTACATACGCTCGTCTTTCAACAACTCCACAAATTTCTTGTTAAACTATAGTTTTGGCAACTCGGTTAGGACATCTACTTTGTGCATGACACACGTAATATTTCCAACAATTGTTTACAGACAGATTATTTCACTTATTATTAATTCACTGTATCACAATTCCAGTGGGTCAGAAGTTCACATACACTAAGTTGACTGTGCAGTTAAACAGCTTGGAAAATTCCAGAAAATTATGTCATGGCTTTAGAAGCTTTAGAGGCTAATTTGAGTCAATTTGACATCATTTGAGTCAATTGGAAGTGTACCTGTGGATGTATTTCAAGGCCTACCTTCAAACTCAGTGCCTCTTTGCTTGACATTACGGGGAAATCAGCCAAGACCCCAGAAAAAAAAATTATGGACCTCCACAAGTCTAGTTCATCCTTGGGAGAAATGTCCAAATGCCTGAAGGTACCACATTCACCTGTACAAACAATAGTATGCAAGTAGAAACACCATGGGGCCACGCAGCCGTCATACCGCTCAGGAAGGAGACGCGTTCTGTCTCCTAAAGATGAACATACTTTGGTGTGAAAAGTGCAAATCAATCCCAGAAGAGCAAAGGACTGTGTGAAGATGCTGGAGGAAACAGGTACAAAAGTATATATATCCACAGTAAAACGAGTCCTATATCAACATATCCTGAAAGGCTGCTCAGCAAGGAAGAAGCCACTGCGCAAAAACCGGCATTAAAAAAGCCAGACTACGGTTTGCAACTAGACATGGGGACAAAGATCGTACTCTTTGGAGAAATGTTCTCTGGTCTGTTGAAACAAAAATAGAACTGTTTGGCCATAATGACCATCGTTATGTTTGGAGGGAAAAGGGGGAGGCTTGCAAGCTGAAGAACACCATCCCAACCGTGAAGCACAGGGTGGCAGCATCATGTTGTGGGGGTGCTTTGCTGCAGGAGGGACTGGTGCACTTCACAAAATAGATGGCACCATGAGGGAGGAAAATATTGAAGCAACATCTCAACATCTCAAGACATCAGTCAGGAAGTTAAAGCTTAGTCACAAATGGGTCTTCCAAATTAACCATGACCCCAAGCATACTTCCAAATTGGTGGCAAAATGGCTTAAGGACAACACAGTCTAGGTATTGGAGTGGCCATCACAAAGCCCTGACCTCAATCATATAGAACATTTGTGGGCAGATCTGAAAAAGCGTGTGCGAGCAAGGAGGCCTACAAACCTGAATCAGTTACACCAGCTCTGTCAGGAGGAATGGGCTGAAATTCACCCAACTTATTGTGAGAAGCTTTTGGAAGGCTTCCCAAAAAGTTAAACACAAGTTAAACAATTTAAAGGCAATGCTACCAAATACTAATTTAGTGTATGTAAACTTCTGACCCACTGGGAATGTGATGAAAGAAATAAAACACTATTATTCTGACATTTCACATTCTTAAAATAAAGTGGTGAGCCTAACTGACCTAAGACAGGGAATTTTTACTAGGGTTAAAATGTCAGGAATTGTGAAAAACTGAGTATAAATGTATTTGGCTAAGTTGTATGTAAACTTCCAACTTCAACTGTACTTTGCTTGGTGTTTGCATTAATGTATTCCTCTACCTTCTTGCTTTGAGTCCAAGTAGAAGGTGTGCCCGTTTTTCTGTTTGCCGTCAGCGTCCAGGAGATGGAGTTCTGATTTCAACCTCTCAATTTTCTGAGGGCAATTCAAAACACTTAAGCCTGCACTATCACCACTGTATACCCCCATTGACAACTTCAGTGATTTAACAGAGTGAGTACAAGAAAGCAACAGTCTGCACGTTGCACTCCATGGGATAAATTAACAGTTGATGTTGTTCAATTGCTTTTCATAGGCTCTTATTTGTGCTGACTGGCATAGGTTCACCTCACAATTTCACACCGTACATATTCACAGCCCATTCATTTATCTAATCATACAGCTAAAATGAAATAAGTTCATTCAAGAACACAAGGAAGAGTTTATTCAAGTTTAACAAGGCACCACACTGAGCTCTTACCTTGCCCTCAGCCACTCTCTTCATCTCTACATATCTGATATCCTGCGTCCTCATCACCTTCCTCTGTTCCTCTGTATTCTCCTCCTCCGTTCCTTTAGCCTTATTTGCCACATGCACTCCATCCTTTCAGAACCCAAGAGGACCAGAGATGAGACTATTTTATTATCAGATTGCAGAAATGGCACAGCCATTCATCTATCATGTTTTACTTTCATTCTTATACCAGCGATGATGAAATATGGACATGGTAAGACCGTCAACCATGAAATGACCGTATAAGCTAGCTATTGTTTTAGCCCGAGTGCCAGTCTGTTTGTGCCATCATGCCAACTGATTATCACACCTGACAATGAGCAGATCTGGGACCAGGCTACTCCTGTACAACCTGGTCCCAGATCTTTGAGGTCTTACTCCATTGTGTTTGGCTTGACAATGACCAGAGGAGTTGACAAGACAGCACAAATCTGGGACCAGGCTAAGCAACATCCAACGAGTGATGACTTACCTTAAGCTGAGAGCTGACCATCTTAAAATAGAACTCATCAGGGTTTTTGTCCAAGGTTTTTTTATGCAAAGCAGCAAGGGTGTTCTGTTTCTTGTGGTAGTCACTGAAAAGGTCGAAACAAAGCATATAAAGATCAGCAACCAAATCAAATCTGTACATGGACCACACATATCTAGCTGTGTGGCTCATGTGACAGTTCAGCAAAGGTGAATGTGTTACTAGAATAAGCATGAATTAGATTGACTTACTCCGCGCGAAGTTTGTAATCCTTTTTCTTTTCAAGATGTCCCAGATGTTTTCTGAAAACAGGCTGTGGCACAAAATTAAAGATGATTAGTTAACGTTAGTTATTACAGTAGGCAACAGGAACCAAATTCACATTGTCATTAAATAGTTAGCAACATAATGCTACATGTCAACAACCACCAATCAATACTTTACACATTGGTAGCTGTACAAATAATAGCATTGCTACCTGGAAAGTTAACGCGTTAGCTAGCTAGCTATAGTAGCTAGCTAACGTAACAACTATCTCATCCTTACCTGGGATCTTTCTTTGTGATTTTTTTGTTGGGATTTCAATGCCTTTCTAAACGACGACATATTTCCGATTTTCAAAGTAAAATAATCTATAAAGTAGTCAGTTCTTCCTAAAACAAGCAACTGTCTGACTAACTACAAAGCCAAGATGCAAATGCCTCAAAATGCTCCCTTAGTAAAACACGTGGGTATACAGGAAGCGCTACTTCACTTTTCATTTAAGAAGATTCGCTATTTCTTCGCTCTTCGCTGGCAACTATATGTATGTAGTACAAATCAAACCAATGATATTATGGTGAGCTCTCTTGATGTTATGGTGGGTGAAACGAGTGATGACAAAATATTAATATATGTTTCGAATTTCCGTTAGTGTCATTATTCATATCAACAAAATAGACAACATCAAACTTTTGTTGAAATTATCAGATGTGGTGGTTGCAATATTCGCAATTAAACAGTAGGTGGCACTGTTACACACATTTTGAAAATTAACCAGGCACTCCTGCCCTGATGTTGAAGGTACCATGTGATAGGTATTTGGGTATGACGATGAGTCAGGCTCCTCCTGTACGTGTTATCTTTCTTATAATGAATGTCCTAATACAGATGATATAACTAACCCCTTGGTCCTAAGGACTACCTTCTAGTATTCAGCAGAATATGCTCACTAAACTGAGGGGCTTAAAATATCTATTTTAATGCTATTATTATATATTGTTATTAATGTCATTTTTCAGCGTGAATTTAAAAAGTAGCTTTAACTTTCGTTGTTGTGAGGATAATCAAATTAAAAATCAGCGATAAGACAACAAAATTAGCCATTCAGCCCAGTAAATCCTTTACTGTGTTGAAAGTTTTCCGTTAAAAGTTTTACTGTGGCTTTAAAATATCAACTTTGGCAATCTTTCTTCAAGCAGACCAAGGCAGATGCCAACATCCTGCTACAGAGACACTGAGCACACATCACCACATTAGCTTTATATGGACTTTTTAAATCATCAGCATCCAAAACTGGGATCGTCCAGTCTGGTCTGTTCTGTCGCATGCTGCAAAATGCCAGGCTTGGAACCAGGAAAAGCTCCATAACAAACCCAGGTCACTGCGCTAGTCAGTTAATATGTCTTGGCCACAGTTTTGATGCTCCAAATTACTTCAGTCACCGTAATGAAGACCTGCTTTTGCCAAAGAAGTTGATTAACACAAACGGATAATAAACTCAGCAAAAAAAGAAACGTCCTCTCACTGTCAACTGCGCTTACTTTCAGTGAACTTGTGTAAATATTTGTATGAACATAACAAGATTCAACAACTGAGACATAAACTGAACAAGTTCCACAGACATGTGACTAGAAAATGAATAATGTACCCCTGAACAAAGGGGGGGTCAAAATCAAAAGTAACAGTCACTATCTGGTGTGGCCACCAGCTGCATTAAGTACTGCAGTGCATCTCCTCCTCATGGACTACACCAGATTTGCCAGTTCTTGCTGTGAGATGTTACCCCACTCTTCCACCAAGGCACCTGCAAGTTCCCGGACATTTCTGGGGGGAATGGCCCTAGTCCTCACAATCGGATCATGGCAGAACACTGATATTCCTGTCTTGCAGGAAATCACGCACAGAACGAGCAGTATGGCTGGTGGCATTGTCAGGCATTGTCATGCTGGAGGGTCATGTTCAAGGTCAAGATGAGCCTGCAGGAAGGGTACCGCATGAGGGAGGAGGATGTCTTCCCTGTAAAGCACAGCGTTGACATTGCCTGCAATGACAACAAGCTCAGTCTGATGATGCTGTGACACACCGCCCCAGACCATGACTGACCCTTCACCTCCAAATTGATCCCGCTCCAGAGTACAGGCCTTGGTGTAACGCTCATTCCTTCGACCATCACCCCTGGTGAGAAAAAATCGCTGCGGAATACTGTGGTAGCCATGCTGGTTAAGTGAGCCTTGAATTCTAAATAAATCACAGACAGTGTCACCAGCAAAGAAGCCCCACACCAATGAACAACCTCCTCCATGCTTCCCGGTGGGAACCACACATGAGGAGTTCATCTGTTCACCTACTCTGCATCTCACAAAGACACAGCGGTTGGAACCAAAAATATCAAATTTGGACTCATCAGACCAAAGAACAGATTTCCACCAGACTAATGTCCATTGCTTGTGTTTCTTGGCCCAAGCAAGTCTCTTCTTCTTATTGGTGTCCTTTGGTAATGGTTTCTTTGCAGCAATTCGACCATGAAGGCCTGATTCACGCAGGCCTCTGAACAGTTGATTTTGTATATCACCCCTACCTTGTCACAACACAACTGATTGGCTCAAATGCATTAAGAAGCAAAGAAATTCCACAAATTAACATTTAACAAGGCACACCTGTTAATTGAAACTCATTCCACATGAAGCTGGTTGAGAGAATGTCAAGAGTGTGCAAATTGCCATCAAGGCAAAGGGTGGCTACTTTGAAGAATCTCAAATATAAAATATATTTTGATTTGTTTAACACTTTTTTTGGTTACTACATGATTCCATAAGTGTTATTTGATAGTTTTGATGTCTTCACTATTATTCTACAATGTAGAAAATAGTTTAAAAAATAAAGAAAAACCCTATAATGAGTAGGTGTGTCCAAACATGTGGTGCCACAGTGCATGAACCATAACCATGTCGGAAATTACACACTCCCCATCTCTCTCGCACAAAAATAGTTATTATTAATACATTACATATACTGTCACGGGCATCGAAAGCATGCTCTTCTCCTCAGTGACATGGGGGTAAGGGGGTACAACACCTCCTTGGGGAACACCGCTCTCTCTCGCTCCACTTCCTGATACAATAATCCAAGGAGAGACCAGGCAAAGCCACAGTGGCACCAGATCCCTAATCCCTAATCACATGTAGAATCTCACTTTGGGAATGCTATGGAAAAAGCTCAAGAAGGAAGAGGGATATTCCACTATTCCACAAACCATATTTTTTTCTGGGTTTGCACTCTCTGTGCTCTATCCCCCATGACCACATGACCACAAAGAATGTGTTTAATATGTGTGAGATTTGCCCAGCGAGCAGAATATTCTGCGGGTGATGAAGAAACTACTGAATGGGTTCAGTGTTTCCACTTTATGTCACTCACTTGTTTTTCATTTTCATCTCTAATGACCCTACTGTTTGGGGTCTGCCTCGGGGCCACTGTGATATACTAGTCCACTAACATGAGTCTAATTACCAAAACACAGACAGCACTTTAGGATTTACGGGTTAAATAATGTCTGCGTAGATTTAGACTAATCAGCACTACAAGCCCAAATGCCTGTTGAATTATTGTAAGGGGTAAATAGTAGAATGAAGATTCTGAGTCATAACAAGTGGATCCTAGAGTGGGAGGACAAGAGCATTCGCCAAGGGTCAGGGATTTCGAAATACCCTTATGGTGGCAGATCAAATCAAATCAAACTTTATTTGTCACAGGCGCCGAATACAACAAGTGTAGACCTTACCGTGAAATGCTTACTGACAAGCCCTTAATCAAACAAAAGTACCAATTGTGATGTTTATGGGACATATTGGAGTTCCAACAAAAGAAGCTTGTCAAAGGTAATGCATGTTTTATATTTTATTTCAGCGTTTTGTGTAGCGCCTGCAGGGTTGAAATATGCTAACCCCTTTGTTTACTGTTGGTGCTATCATCAGATAATAGCTTCTTATGCTTTCGCCGAAAAGCATTTTTAAAATCTGACAGGGTGGCTGGATTCACAACGAGTGTAGCTTTAATTGAGTATCTTACATGTGTGATTTAATGAAAGTTTGAATTTTATAGCATTTTATTTGAATCTGGCGCTCTGCATTTTCCCTGGCTATTGGCCAGTTGAGACATTTGCGTCCCGCCTATCCCTAACTAGATTTATCCAACAGTGCAGTTCAAGAAGACTTAAGAAAATATTTACCAAATAAACTAAAGTAAAAAATAATAAAAAGTAACACAATAACATAACAATAATGAGACTTTATACAGGGGGTACCAGTACCAAGTCAGTGTGCGGGGGTACAGGTTAGAGGTAATTTGTACATGTAGGTAGGGGTGAAGTGACTTTGCATAGATAATAAACAGAGAGTAGCAGCAGTGTACAAAATAAATGGAGATGGGGGGGCAATGTAATAGTCCTGTGGCCATTTGAATAATTGTTCAGTAGTCTTATGGCTTGGGAGTAGAAGCTGTTAATTAAGGAGCCTTTTGGTCCTAGACTTGGCACTCCGGTACCTCTTGCCGTGTGGTAGCAGAGAAAACAGTCTATGACTTTTCTATGACCGCCAATTATATAGGTCCTGGATTGCAGGAAGCTTGGCTCCAGTGATGTACTGGGCCGTACGCATGACCCTCTGTAGCGCCTTACGGTCAGATGCCGAGCAATTGCCAAACCAGGCGGTGATGCAACTGGTCAGGATGCTTTCGATGGTGCAGCTGTAGAACTTTTTGAGGATGTGGGGACCCATGCCAAATCTTTTCAGTCTCCTGAGGGGGAAAAGGTTTTGTCGTGCTGTCTTCACGACTGTCTTGGTGTGTTTGGACCATAATAAATCATTGGTGATGCGGACACCAAGGAACTTGAAACTCTCGACCCGCTCCAATACAGCTCTGTTGATGTTAATGGGGGCCTGTTTGGCCCGCCTTTCCCTGTAGTCCAGGATCAGCTCCTTTGTCTTGCTCACATTGAAGGAGAGGTTGTTGTCCTGGCACCACACTGCCAGTTCTCTGACCTCCTCCCTAATAGGCTGTCTGATTGTTGTCAGGCCTACCACTGTTGTGTCATCAGCAAACTTAATGATGGTGTTGGAGTTGTGTTCGGCCATGCAGTCGTGGTTGAACAGGTTGGACAGGGGGGGATTAAGTACACATCCCTGAGGGGCCCCAGTGTTCTGGATCAGGGTGGCAGGTGTGTTGTTGCCTACCCTTACCACCTGGGGGCGGCCTGTCAGGAAGTCCAGATTCCAGTTGTAGAGGGAGGTGTTTAGTCCCAGGGTCCTTAGCTTAGTGATGAGCTTCGTCGGCACTATGGTGTTGAACGCTGAGCTGTAGTCAATGGACAGCATTCTCACATAGGTGTTCCTTTTGTCCTGGTGGGAAAGGGCAGTGTGGAGTGTGATTGAGATTAAGTCACCTATGGATCTGTTGGGGCGGTATGCGAATTGGAGTGGGTCTAGGGTGTCCGGGAGGATGCTGTTGATGTGAGCCATGACCAGCCTTTCAAAGCACTTCATGGCTACCTACGTGAGTGCTACGGGGAGGTATTCATTTAGGCAGGTTACCTTCGCTTCCTTGGGCACAGGGACTATGGTGGTCTGCTTGAAACATGTACGTATTACAGACTCAGTCCGGGAGAGGTTGAAAATATCAGTGAAGACACTTGTCAGTTGGTCCGTTCATGCTTTGAGTGCACATCCTGGTAATCCATCTGGCCCGGCAGCTTTGTGAATGTTGACCTGTTTAAAGGTCTTGCTCACATTGGCTACCGAGAGCGTTATCACACAGTCATCCAGAACAGCTGGTGCTCTCGTGCATGCTTCAGTGTTGCTTGACTCGAAGCGAGCATAAAAGGCATTTAGCTCATCTGGTAGGAATGTGTCACTGGGCAGCTCGCGTCTGGGTTTCTCTTTGTAGTCCATAATAGGTTTCAAGCACTGCCACATCCGACGAGCGTCAGAGCCGGTGTAGTAGGATTCAATCTTCATCCTGTATTGACACTTTGCTTGTTTGATGGTTCGTCTGAGGGCATAACGGAATTTCTTATAGTCTTTCGGATTAGTGTCCCGCTCCTTGAAAGCGGCAGCTCTATCCTTTAACTCGATGCGAATGTTGCCTGTAATCCATGGCTTCTGGTTGGGATATGTACCACAGTACCACAGTATGGTCACTGTGGGGACGATGTCGTCGATGCACTTATTGATGAAGCCGTTGACTGAGGTGGTATACTCCTCAATGCCATTGGATGAATCCCGGAACATATTCCAGTCTGTGCTAGTGAAACAGTCCTGTAGCATAGCATCCACGCCATATGACCACTTCCGGATCGAGCGAGTCACTGGTACTTCCTGCTTTAGTTTTTGCTTGTAAGCAGGAATCAGGAGGATGGAATTATGGTCAGATTTGCCAAATGAGGGTTGGGGAGAGCTTTGTATGCATCTCTGTGTGTGGAGTAAAGGTGGTCTAGAGTTTTTTTCTCTTCTGGTTGCACATGTGACATGCTGGTAAAAATTAGGTAAAACTGGTTTAAGTTTGTCTGCATTAAAGTCCCTGGCCACTAGGAGTGCTGCTTCTGGGTGAGCATTTTCTTGTTTGCTTATGGCCTTATTGAGTTGGTTGAGTGCACTCTTAGTGCCAGCATCGGTCTGTGGTGGTACATAGATGGCTAAGAAAAATATAGATGAGAACTCTCTTGGTAGATAGTGTGGGCTACAGCTTATCAGCCAAGCAATACCTCGAGACTTCTTTAATATTAGACACCAGCACCAGCTGTTATTGACAAAAAGACACACACCCCCACCCCTCGTCTTACCAGACTTAGCTTCTCTGTTCTGCCGGTGCATGGAAAATCCCTCCAGCTCTATATTGTCTGTGTCGTCGTTCAGCCATGACTCAGTGAAACATAAGATATTACAGTTCTTAATGTCCCTTTGGTCGGCTAATTGTAATCGTAGGTCATCCATTTTATTTTCCAATGATTGCATGTTAGCAAGTAGAATTGATGGCCATGGGAGTTTACTCGCTCTCCTATGGATTCTCAAAAGGCAGCCTGATCTGCGTCCTCTTTTCCTTCGTCTTTTCTTCACACAAATGACGTGGATCTGGGCCTGTTCCCGGGAGAGCAATATATCCTTCTCGTAGGACTCGTTAAAGGAAAACGATTCTTCCAGTCAATGGTGAGTAATCCCAGTTCTGATGTCCAGAAGTTATTTTTGGTCATAAGCGATGGTAGCAGCAACATTATGTACAAAATAAGTTAAAAATAATCCAGATCTATGGCCTGTTTGGTTTTTAATATGACCCCATAAAAATAACAGCAGTGAAATAAGCCTGCTGGACAGTGGCTGAGTTCAGGACTCTGGTCCTGTCTCCACTGGCCCTGACTATTGCAGGGCCTTTTTTACAACAGGCCGACCCTGTCAGAAAAGTCCTCGAAAGGAGTTCCTTAGTGTGGTTCTAGATCTGTTTGTGCTGTCTGTCTAATTCCTATGGTCATTGGCGTGACAATGGCCATAGACGTTGGCAAACAGCCCAAACAGATCTGGGACCAGGTTAGGAGTTTAACATTTTAGTCCCCCGACCAAGACCACAGTATTTTTCCAGTACAATTACATTACATTTCTATGACGAGGCCCAGCCTCTAAGACATATAGTGCGAGACATAACATTTTTCCTGTCTTTTCTCCCCATCTCCCCCGCTGTTCCTCGAGAGCCAGCAACAGTGAGTGCACCCCTGGACCTGATTCCCACCCTCACTCTCCAACCACAAATTCCTATAAAACGTAAATCATCTACAATGAACTGTTAAATCTGCTGCTTAATTTCTCTGCTTGAGGTTGTGGTGTATATTACTGGATTACCTGTTATATTATGGAGCCTCAGAGTGAGGTAGAGTGGGTGGTGGGTGTTGTAAGTCTCCAAAATATGTCTGCAATCCTGAGGTAAAGACAGTTCATCTCAAGCTTCAGCTCAAGCAGCTGTGAGCTTTAGGCCTAGGATTCTCTTATTGTCTTCTACTTATGCACAGCCTACATTTAATTTTTGGACAAGCAACCAATTGGATATTGCATTTGGACAAGCAACTACCACTTCTTAGACGTGGTCAAAAATACATGGTCTTAGACATGGTCTATAGATAGCTACTCTAGCCTATGGTGACCCATTATGGCTAACTCTCTTGGCAGATGCGACAACACACTTCAGAAATGAACATTTATTTTTTGTGTGCCAATGACACATATAGTACATGACAGTCACCTGGCTGAACTCATAACAGGTCATACCAGGTCGTATTCCGAACCACATCCAAATCTGATTCTAAATTGAATCTAAAACTCTAAATCTAAATCAAAGGTCAAAATGTGTCCTGACATTACTGTACTCTGATGGAAAATTGGCACTCATGTTATTTTTGCTGTGACGGTTCCCAACCCGACACCACACACACGACAGGCTGGGTGCAGAACAGGGTCAGCCGCAAAGCAACACCCCTGGAGCAGTTTGGGGGATAATACCTTGCTCAAGGGCACAATGGCTGTACAATAGGTGGTACCTGAGATAAATGCCAGCCTCCGAATGCCAACTCACTCCATATTTTTCCCATCAGCACGGGTAATCCCCCCCCCCCCCCCATCAGGAAATGTATCATACTCATATCTCTAGAGTCATAGGGCTTCAATTAAACTCTGTGCTTCTTTTCCAAAATTGAGACAGAGAGTTGTTCTGTGTTGGGGTACAATATGGATCTCAACATTTCTCAACATCTCTGGGAAGAAGATCACTTTTTTCCCTGTGTGAATAGAGCAGCTTCGATTCTCTAATTTGTTGTGCAGGACTGACAGGCTTCCACCGAGGTGTGTAAAATAAGAATGTATAATTAGGTGAGTGAGGTGTTGAGAGGTCCTGACAGTATCAGAGACACACTCTTCCAATTGTCTTGCCTTTGAACCGTGAAGACTGAGGAGTCTCACATGTCTTAGGAAACATGTGAAGAATCCTTGCTCATCAACCCTCCCTCATCATTTTAAGAAATGTGACACAATAGTTTTTTCCATAATGTTTTGCAACCCATGATGCAGGTTGTAAAATATAAAATAGGGGTTCTAATATGGTTCACATCACATGCGTGTGTTCTTTATCCCATCAAATACAGTATACTGAATCTAACGGTAACATGCACACTCTTGGTAAGGACCCTGCTTCAATGTCAAGACCATATCCACCCAGTTACTTTTCCAAATGACACTATCTTGTTTTCCATCTATGTACATTGATGATCTCGAGGCAGCACTCAAAACACTTTTTTTTAAAGCTGCTTTTAAGAATAATCCAAGCAGTGCTCAAAACTATTTCCTTGTTCCCTTTTTAAATTATAATTTGAAAACCATAGATTTATTTTATCACATCCATCTTTCTCTTGACCAAGTCCTCAGTGAACTGGCACCGTTGGCACCCAGTTGGCACTCATGCCTAGTTATGTAAAATGTGTTTGGACTGAGTGCAGAACCATGTGAAATGGCGATCTGCTAGAGCTAGCCTTGGCACTTGTCTCCGTGTAGTCTAAATAAAATGTGACGGTCAAAACACACCAGTTCAGACCAGAACAATACCATGGTGCAGGGTGATGCATGTGTCAACATCATGTTCTACAGGCTCAGCACAGCTTGCTGATGAAACACTTGGATTAACCTCTCCTCTATTCCTGGAAGTGTATAAAAAAAGTTTATATAAGTACCTGATCTAGGATCAGGTAACGTCATGTCCTTATAATGTTATTCATTATGATCTAAAAAGACAAACTGATCCTAGATCAGCAATCCTACTCAGAGACACGTTTTGCATACTGGCCCAATTTCTACCCCAAGGACATACAGCTGTTGACATTTATATTGAGAACGCTCCCTCTTGTTGACTCATATAGACAAGATGAGACAAATGAAAAAAAGAGGGGAACAGAAGACAAATCGTATGAAACAGGAAGTGAGATCATTACCCATGTTGGGGCAAAGTGCGCCAGAAAGTACTGATTCTGGTCACACACACACATACACACATATAGGTTTCAGTTTAACACGTGTAAAAGCTATCAATAAATTTACAACGGGAAAAAACGTAATGAAAGAATGACCAAAGGCATTGAAAGCAATAACAATCCCAGAGGGCCTATTATGCACTTGTTGACAACATTGGATGAACTCTACGCAATGGCAATTCAAGCCATTCAAGCTAGGCCTACTTGTTGTCTGTTATCCCCACCTACCTGTTATGTGTCTAGCAAAAAAATGATATCAGCTGTAGCCTAGATTGCAATCAAATCACAATTTCCATTAAGATATTTTTGGGAGGACTTGCATCTGTGTAAGGTGTGAATATACTTTGTTAGGACTAATTGAGTGACTGTCAGTGACTGACATAACAATAGAAAAACTACTGAGGCACAACCCAATTTAGAAATTGCACCTTGTGTATTCTACTATTAGAAATTGCACCTTGTGTATTCTACTATTCTTACTCTCAACAGTCAATTGAGACCCCGACTTTTGGAGGGGAATTCATCGCGGGCCTACAAAAGGGGGGCTGCCAGTTCCCCATCCCTGGCCTACATGACCAAAGCACAGCACAGTCCGAAGGTTCGAAGTCAGAGGGAGGAGATTTTTCTCCAATATCGGGGCGGGGTCTTGTGACTCACCATCAACTTCCTCATAGACAGTAGAGCCGGTGAACTGTGTTACACTTCAACATTGTACAGTTAGAGGTCTGAGTAGACTGCAGGGAAAAGGAACGGGAAAAATTGTACAGTATAATAATCTGCCACTGGAGTAGCGACCGGCAGAAATTCACATCGTTTGAATGTCTGGTGACACAGCGCGAGAGGTGGGCTTCGAGTGTCAAGTCGCAAAGGTGCATTCAACAGCAGATATAACGTCGGGTAAGCTCGATTACCTTGAATAGTGAATTGCAAACTTTTCGCCATCATATCTCCACTGTTCTTAGGTAGACCTACGTAAACTCTAGAGTAGGCCTACACACACGTTTCTTATTCTTTGCACATGGATATACTGATGAAAACCATTCTTTCTTTTTAATCATTCTATTGTGCTATTTTTGAGTCGTCCCATTCATTGCGCATTTTAGCCAGATTTCAGTAATGTAGGCATAATATGCATTTATTGAAGGAAATCCGTTTAATTTGAACTTTTCAGTTTTGAACTTTTCATTTGCAATGTGAGGCAGAAAAGAAGTTGAGCAGTGCTCCCGGATTCTGAATGAATGAATGAATGAATGAATGAAGGATAGATACAACAATGTATATAATGCATGTCAGGACAGGAAGAAAGGAATATCCGACAATTTAGAAATAGCCTACTTTGTAACAGTTTTGTCCATATTATACTAATGAGACTAAGTAACCTGAGAACAACTGGAAATTGAGACTAGACTATACTTATAAACTAAAGCTTTCTACTGGACAATGGAACAACGGGAGTTATAAAGTAATTCCATAACGGCATGTACGCTTTTGTTGTCTCACGTCAAGCATAAGAGCCTCAGAATGGGATCTTGTGCCTAATGATATGTCAATTTCCATATGACGTTTCTACTTTCCACATTTCTAAAGCAACAAATGGTCAATAGCTCCCACCTAAACCACTCCAATTATGTCCTTATAAGTATAGTAGGGAAGGTGACCTAGTAGGCTATATCACTTCATTCGTGGATTTCTGCAAGTCTCAGTTGGTTGGAGAGATTTAATATGTCTGCATATTGTTCTGTCTACTAACTCAGTATTTAACCATGTCTTCTATACAAGGGTATAGAAGTGCTGAGATAATTGGAGGTTCTCTAGACTTTGTAGTGTCCCTGAACATGCTCCAGTTGCACTGAGGGAATATGAACATTCTTGCCACTTAGCACCTTCAGTAATTACACACCGTGATAACTGGGACTGAAGACAGACGGAGCCATGAATGGAGAAGAGAGGGAACGATTGCAGGGAAAAGGGGACTATTCTTGTCACAGGGAGTGCTGGCCTGTCCAGTGCCCACAGATGGGCCTGCATCCCAAATGGAGCCCTATTCCCCACAGTGGAGGCTGCTGAGGGGAGGACAGCTCATAATAATGGGTGGAAAGGAGCAAATGGAATGGCATCAAACGCATGGAAACCATGTTTGATCCCATTCAACTGATTCTGTTCCAGCCATTACCACAAGCCCGCCCTCCCCAATTAACGTGCCACCAACCTCTTCTGATTCCCTACAGAAACTGCAACACAGGGCCCCATATGGCTCTGGTCCAATGTAGTGCACTATGTAGGGAATAGGGTGCCATTTGAGACGGAGCCATGGGATACTTACCACCACTATTCCCTCTGTTTTTCCTTGGCTTTCGTGCCTGGGGCATCCTGGCACTGATGGAGGTAGCTAGCTGAGCAGCTATCTCCTCATTGACTCGGTGGTCAGTCCCCAAGGCTGAGCAGTTCTTGGTTAGAACACTTCTGGAATCAGTATGGACTAAGCAGGAAAACCTGGGAATTTTGCAACCCTAGTCATGTTTCTGTCTCATCTGTTGCCGTTTCACACGTGTTACATTGGGCGAGAAAGGGAAGATAAATCATACCCTTAAAATAGCTGTGTTACCAGGCTTACTGTGAGTTCCAGACCGACTAGCTAAGGTGCCAGCGCAGTTGGTTCTCCCTTGCATGCTGCCTGCCTCCTGCTTCACCTGGGACAACTTTAGAGATCCCTGTTGTCCTAAACTTAAAAGACTACAATAGCCACAAGGCTGTTGACAACCAAAGCATCCATTACTGCAGTTGTTTCGCAGTTAACCCATTTCCTGTAGTTTGTTTCATGTAATCATTTTATTTTCAATTTCTACTTCAAGTGGCACACACTTTGTTAATAACATGTATTAAATAATATGAAATAATGTAATTTAAAAATAAGTTGACTCACCCACATAAGTATACCTTGATGCACATGTATCAACATTGAAATATGTTTTTCTTTGTTTGGCTAATGGCTAGGCTAATGTGGATTCTACCTAAAGCGCAGACATGGCAGTGGCAATAGCCTGCAATTCACGTCACCCATGTAGATGGCAAACATTTGTTTAACTCTCAGTGCCCGGCCTCTTTCCCTCCAAACATTGTTCATTTAGCAGCATTGCTGCGTGAGCTAGGCGATGGAGACCAACTACAGCACTGCTCAATTCACTGCCCTTTCGCCGACACAGGCAGTGACTCTTCTTCTGTCGGTGGCATCATTTAGGTTGGCCCCTAGGTATACTTTTTTTGGGCTATGAATCTAGCGCGAACCGGCAGAGTTCCCACATTTGTTGTTGCGTCACCTCGCCTTAGCTGAGGAACGCACCCTTAACCTCTGACAAACTACAGTGTTCTTTGAAGGATCCTCTCTTCTGGGTGTGTTGGTAAAATATAACAGATGCTCAAGCTAATTTATAAATCGGCACCATTCCAATTACTTTTGTGTATATAGTGTATGTGGACACCCCTTCAAATTAGTGGCTATTTCAGCCATACCCGTTGCTGACCGGAGTATAAAATCGAGCACACAGCCATGTAATCTTTTTGGACAAACACTGGCAGTAGAATGGCCTTACTGAAGAGCTCATTGACTTTCAATGTGGTGCTGTCATAGGATGCCTCCTTTCCAACGAGTCAGTTCGTTAAATTTCTGCCCTGCTAGAGCCTCCCCGGTCAACATTAAGTGCTGTTATTGTGACGTGAAAATGTCTAGGAGCAACAATGGCTCAGCTACGAAGTGGTAGGCCACACAAGCTCACAGAATGGGACCGCTGAGTGCTGAAGCGCGTTTGCAGCACTCACTACCAAGTTCCAAACTGCCTCTGGACGCAACGTCAGCACAAGAACTGTTAGTTGGGAGCATCATGAAATGGGTTTCCATCGCCAAGCAGCCACACACAAGCCTAAGATCACCATGTGCAATGCCAAGCGTCTGCTAGAGTGGTGTAAAGCTTGCCGCCATTGGACTTTGTAGCTATGGAAACGTGTCCTCTGGAGTGATGACTCACGCTTCACCATCTGCCAGAAGAACACTACCTGCCCGATTGTATAGTGCCAAATGTAAAGTTTGGTAAAGGAGGAATAATGGTCTGGGGCTGTTTTTCATGGTTCGAGCTTGGTGTTCATAGTTCCAATGAAGGGAATTCTTAACGCTACAGCATACAATGACATGCTAGACAATTCTGTGCTTCCAACTGTGTGGCAACAGTTTGGGGAAGGCCCTTTCCTGGTTCAGCATGACCATGCCTCTGTTCACAAAGCGAGGTCAATACAGAAATGGTTTGAGATCGGTGTTGAAGAACTTGACTGGCCTGCACAGAGCCCTTACCTAAACCCCATCAAACCTTTGGGATGAATTGGAACACCAACTGCGAGCCAGTCCTAATCGCCCAACATCAGTGCCTAACCTCACTAATGCTCTTGTGGCTGAATGGAGGAAAGTCCCTGCAGCAATGTTCCAACATCTAGTGGAAAGCCTTCCCAGAAGAATGGAGGCTATAGTGGCAGCAAAGGGGGCATCAGCTCCATATTAATGCCCATGATTTTGGAAAGAGCTGTTCTACAAGCATGTGTCCACATGCACTACAATACCAAAAGTATGTCTTATAAAAGATCTCATACATTATTTAAAATAAGAAAATAAGCTATTGATTTCATAAACAAGGATTGAAATAAGTGTCTTACCACTGTAAATCTTATGCAAAAACCTTCATTTATTAGATCAAATACAACGCTTGTTTCATAAACATGGATAGAAATAATAGTAATCCTTGTCTTTGCTCTATGCTAAATTACATTTGATTTATAAAATTAGGTTAAATGAGAATTAGATTACTTTCGACATCGATGCTCTTAATTTTTTTGTAGCATCACATTGTCACTTATGAAAGTCCAAGGTCATACCCCCAAGACATGCTAACCTCTCACATTACCAATAACAGGGGAGGTTAGCATGTCTACGGGGTATGATCTTTGACCCTCTCTAGGGTCCTATAAAATCAGTGTTGCGGAGAACGCGGACGGAATCACAGAATCCAGACATTTAAAACGGAATTCAACAATATGAAAACATTTATTGACCATAGGAAATCCACTAAATGCATTAATATGCCAAAGATTATCACAAGACATGAACAAAATGCATCAGTGAATCATATTTTCCTGTAAGCTTTCTGAAGAGGCAACGGCCCAGGAATTCCCCTGTCTGAATTTGCGCATTTGTCTACCACTTTGTGTAGCCGTTAGCGATGATGCTAATTTAAGACAACCTCTTCTGGTAGATGGAAAGGTTCCCAAAAACCTTCTCAATTAAATGTTAACTACAAAGTAGCCTGGCAGAATGTTAACATGATTGTTTGTATCAATCCAGTGGCCATTTGTTTTGTAAAATCTGCAATCACATGATCATTACAGAAACATTGCTAACCACATGGTCTCAGGATGGTGCACAGTTCAATTTAAAGGGTAACTACACGCAAAAAACTAAATTGTCTTAGATTTTTCCAGATCCCAAGTGGTCTCCTGATATGGTTTAAGCATTGTTGTGGACTTAGAACATCCAATTTTGTTTTCTATTACAAAGGTGTGATTTTGAGAGCAAAAAGCAGAGAAAAACAGAAACCTGGAAAAGAAACGTATATACTTTTTGGGGGGACGACTAACTGAATCAGGCATAAGATTTGACAGATTTTTTTTTATAGGGCCCTACCTATGTAACTCAAATGATACACTACATTATTTACCATTTCATTTCTCTTGGGCACAAAATAATCTGAAAAAGAAACTGCAAATGCATCCAACAAGTTTGGAGCCACAAACTTGATGCAGTCATGGCGTGCCAGGAATATGGAACCAAATACTAAACTTTTGACTACTTTATTTATAGGAATCTTTAGTAGTGATGGGAAGTTCGGCTCTTTTTACTGACTCAATCTTTTCGACTCCTTCAGTCAAAAGAACAAATCTTTCAACTCATTTTGTTCATTAGAGTCCGTAATGCCCAGAACACGCAGGACCCCTTACCAGTGAACAATGAACTGGTTCTGCAAGCCTCTCGTTCACATGTCAGTCATCATAAGGGGAGCTGTCATTTGTCACTGAGACTTGGACATTGTTTTAAAGCACAATTTAATTTGTTTGCGAGGCATTTGAAGTTGTGGCCGTAACCAAACTAGATTGTGAACAACTCTTGGCAGAATGCATTGCTTGACTACCGTGAGTGTGATTGGCACTATATTTTTCGCGAATTGCAGCAACCCACCCAACGATTCATTCTCGAGTTCGAGTTTGTTGAGCAAAGGCTGTGTGTACTGTATGATTTGGTTCTTCAAATCTGTCCATAACATTCAATAATAAATGAATTGCATTAATTCTTACACCATGCGATCAGTTATCAGTTCTATACATGTATATAATTTTTTGTGTGTATTTTACCCACCTTTTCTCCCCTATTTTGTGATATCCAATTCCGATCTTGTCTCATCACTGCAACTCCCCAACGGGCTCGGGAGAGGCAAGGGTCGAGTCATGCGTCCTCCAAAACATGACCCGCCAAACCGCGCTCCTTAACATGCGCCTGCTTAACCACTCAGCCAGCTTCACCAATGTGTCAGAGGAGACACCATTAAACTGACCATAGAAGTCAGTCTACAGGCGCCCGGCCCGCCACAAGGAGTCGCTAGAGCGCGATGAGCCAAGTAAATCCCCTCCCCTAACCCGGACGACGCTGGGCCAATTGTGTGCCGCTCTATGGTACTCCTGTTCACGGCTGGTTGTTTCACAGCCTGGGATTGAACCCGGGTCTGCCGTGCCACTCGGGAGGCCCACATGTTTTCTTCTTTATGCTGCCAGCAGCATGAAATGTTTCCCTGCCCGCATATATGACAGACGGAGCACAGCTCCTGAGCCACTGAGCTGAAGGAGTGCGTATTAAGTCATTCAAATAATGAACTGTTTGCGAACTTCACATCACTAATCAATGTCGGTGTCAATCATTTGATAAAAAAAAAACTTGCTAAACAAAATCTTTCTGAGCTATTTTTTTTTTGTGTAAACAGTTTCCCATTTTTTGTTGTTGCATACAATATTATTTGAATAATTTATTTTCTACAGTCATTATTAAACATCTTCGTCAAGGGTGTCAATCATTTCTGACCCTACATGGACAGTGGTAGTTCTGCTCAAAGCCATGTACTATCGTCAACTTTTTTAAACAAATAGCTCTTCCTCTCAATTGTACACCACAACTCAACTTCCTCCTATGAAGAACTGTGTATCTGTAGTGTCCTGCTGTGCCAACCAGGCCAATCTGATGGTTTTACAGTTACTTTTTTTCACAAGAGGGCAATAAAATCCAAAAGTAAACATCCTTTATGTAGCGTCTGGCATGCCTGCCTTTACCCAGCTTATGGAGTATATAATGTATTTGTTTGCCTCTCTCTCTTTCCTCTTTTCTCTCTATGGTGTTTTAAGCAATCACATTCTGTTCCCTGGGCGCCGAAGACGTGGATGTCAATTAAGGCAGCCCCCCCGTACCTCTCTGATTCAGAGGGGTTTGGGTTAAATGCGGAAGAGCCATTTCAGTTGAACACATTCAGTTGGACAACTGACTAGGTATCCCCCCTTTCTCTTTATTTGGAGGTCTCTGTGTTTTGCTGAAGGTTAGCAGTTCTCTGTTTTGGAGTGGTGCCATGTTTAAACTTCAGTGGGACCATAATGACTTGTAATCAAATGTATCAGTCACATACACATTCTTTGCAGATGTTATTGCGGGTGAGGTGAATTGCTGGTGGGTGGGTTTGGGGGCTGACAGTTTCTAGCCCGTAGTACAACGATGACGGACAATCCACAGTCAATTGCTTGCAGGTTGTTAGACTGGAATGTTGAATTGTAGTTTTGACACTGCACCCCTTTCGTTCCCTCTTTCTCCAACTCTGTTGTCGAGGAAGCTACTGGAACCTTCTTTTTGCGGTCTGCTTGCTGTCTATTTGCTGACTCTCAAACACTCTTAAGGGGAATCAGTATTGCAGTATGTGACATAGTGGTAAAGATGGCCAGTTACTTTAAGACCGACGTAAAAGCTACCCAGGCAATCTGAACACTAGTTCAGAAAATAGAACATTTATAAAGGTATTGAGCACACAAGTGAACCTGTCAAGCATTACCTCCAAAGCAGGCTTTTCTCTCTGTATCCTATATCCTCAAACCCCAACAGCCATTTCCCCCTTCTTCCTGCCTTCCTCTGGTAGTCAGACTAGCCACTAACCAGGCACCCTTCAATTGAAATGGGGGTGTGTGGCACGCAGCTTGAGTGTGTCTGGCCTGTCTGTGGGGGGGGGGGGGGGGAAGTGACCTCATGTTTTCTGCGTGAGTGGGGGTGGGTGTCCAGGTGCAGCAGTGTTATTGTGAGGGGGCACAGCTTCCTCCAGTGGCTATTTTGTTGGAAAATGGCCGAAATACAATTCTGAGAGTTTGACCCCCTCCGGGAGGCATTGTAGTTTTTATTTATTTAATTGTTTTTTTAATTTCACCTTTATTTAACCAGGTAGGCCAGTTGAGAACAAGTTCTCATTTACAACTGCGACCTGCCCAAGATGATGCAATGCGACAAAAATAGTGCGACAAAAATAACACAGTTACACATGGAATAAACAAAAGTACAATCAATAACACAATAGAAAAATGTGTATACAGTGTGTGCAAATGAAGTAAGGAGGTAAGGCAATAAATATGCCATAGTGGTGAAGTAATTACAATTTAGCAATTAACACTCGAGTGATAGATGTGAAGATGAGAATGTGCAGTAGAAATACTGGTGTGCAAAAGAGCAGAAAACAAGAACAAATATGGGATGAGGTAAGTAGGTAGTTGGTTGGATGGGCTATTTACAGATGGGCTGTATACAGCTGCAGTGATCGGTAAGCTGCTCTGACAGCCGATACTTGAAGTTAGTGAGGGAGATATAAGTCTCCAACTTCAGTGAATTGATTGATTGATTTTTTTGCTATTTGTTCCAGTCATTGGCAGCAGAGAACTGGAAAGAAAGGCGGCCAAAGAGGTGTTGGCTTTGGGGATGACCAGTGAAATATACCTGCTGGAGCGTGTGCTATTGGTGGGTGTTGCTATGGTGACCAGTGAGCTAAGGCGGAGCTTTACCTAGCAAAGACTTTATAGATGACCTGGAGTATGTAGCGAGGACCAGCCAACGAGAGCATACAGGTCGCAGTGGTGGGTGATATATGGGATTTGGTGACAAAATGTATGGCACTGTGATAGACTGCATCCAATTTGCTGAGTAGAGTGTCGGAGGCTATTTTGAAAATGATATCGCCAAAGTCGAGGATCGGTATGATAGTCAGTTTTACGAGGGTATATTTGGCAGTATGAGTAAAGGATGTATAAAGGTTATTTAGGCCACATGTTGTTCACTTCTCCCCTCACCCCTTTCACTCTTTCTATCATAGATGTTTCTTTGGTCCCTCCTATGACATCTAATAATCCTTACTGTCTACCCGATCTTGCCAATGCATGTTGTGTAAGAGTTTGGCTATTCCAATAACATTTTGTGAGAAAGCCCTGTCCACTCTCCTAGCTGCGTTCGAAACCGCATGATGTCAGCGACAGCCCCATAGCTCTTGTGATGAAGCAGATGTTTTAGGTGCGTGATTCCTGTCGAGTCACCCCCCCCCCCCCCCCAGTCATGTATCCGGCTTTGTGAGTCAGCCATGACTGGTTCCTTGGCTGCGCCCAGACCTACAGCAGGAGGATGTTGTCTACTGCAAGACTATGAGAAGTACAGCTATTGAGTAGTTGAAAGGCATGTAATCATATTTAGGCCCCTCTGCACAAAACAATCATGTGACAGTACAATTTTAAATTTTACATTTTTTATCCTGTATTTTAAGCCTCATCCAAAAATAAGAATTGGACAAATGAAAGTAATTGGCTGAGGATGATTCTGGATCATCTGACATAAAGAGGACAGTTTTGATAAATAAAAAAAAGTTCAGATCCAGGCACATCACATGATTGCGCAAAACACATGGCCCTAGTCATGACTCTGTCTCGTTAGCATCAACACCTCCCTCGTGATTAGTGTTATCCTGTTAGAAAAGGTTCACTGTTTTAATGGCACATCTATAGTGAGTTAACCTGCCGTCTAAGTTGAACTGTTGTGAAACAATAGTGAGGACAGTGTTCAGTCTGGTTTAGGCAGGCTGATGGTTGATTTCAGCATTTGGCATGCATTTCTATCCCCCTCGCCTAGACTTGCAACACTGTTAGAGAATGTGCCCTAGAACCCTGGCAGCCACACCACCGTGCCTTGTCAGTTGTAAACATCACTCTTATTCCCCATTTTCCCATAAATGGAGGCCATGTATAAATATTTATTTTTTTCAAGCAAACATGCCTCCAGAACCAACACGCAAGTCCCATCAAGCCGTGTAAAAAGTGCACAAGGCACACATTGCGAGTTTGAAGACAAATTGCAGCGGTTTTGAGATGACGAGTAATGTGATGTGTATTATGAATTTCATATATATGTTGGGATGTGGCTAATGATTAAATCATAGGTTAGGCCTATATGGTTAACAGAGGCACTTGGGGGGGGGGGGGGGGGAGAAATGTAGGCCAATAATTTATACAGCGTGGTAGGGTGTGTAATTTCGCCTTGCAACAAACCTGGGAAAGACGGTGTGAAGAGGCCTCTGCTGCTGTTCACTATGCAACCCTATGTCCTCCATTGAATTGGGAGTGTATATGTTTATACAGATATATTCACCCTACAGTAACCTAAACTTCCCTTCTGTAGCTGTCCCCTGTAATTACTTTGGCAACTCCCAAAGCATTTATCTTCGAGGACCGTGACCTACCAGAAAACTACTGTCCGACAACAATAAAAGGAATAACAATGAGGAAGAAGGATTACGTTTTATCGAGGAATCCATTTGTCAATCAACCACACAAACCCAAACCTTTTTCTGTTTGATTTCTTCCGATGATGATAATAATACATGGGTTTTATATAGCCTCTTTCAAGACCAAGACGCTTCTACTCTGTGAACTTAAGGGCGGGCCCAAAAAACACATACACAGACTGTCCTGAAGGATCACCCTCTCATGATAAGCATGTAGTATCTCTTGTCATCTTTCAGTAATCCTATTCTCGCCTAGATTTACACCTCCCGTAATGTATGTCATACAAGTCATTGTTCATCTGGAGTGTCATGGATTTAGTCTTTTCCTTTTTTGGGGGGTTGCTCTCACACACCAAGCATATGGCCTAATTGGCCTTCACTTTGAGGCATTGTGGCTTGCTATGATCCCCACCAAAGAGTGATGCTCAACAGCCCTGGAACAAGGCCCGGCGCTAATGCTAACGATACAACCAGAGAGCATTAGAGGGCCTGACATCTTTCCACGACAGCATTCTCACAAGGCTTTCGCACAACAGTGATGTCCTGGCGTAGCAATTTGTCTGCAATCCTTGTTTGTTCCAACATGCCATCAGCACCATCGACACCACCGCAGTGGCTTTGTCTTTACATGGTTCGGCTACCCACCTCGCCCCAGCACGCACACGCTGAGCTAAGTGCCGAGGCCGGTGTATTAGGCTTGATTGCTTCCCAACACTTAATGAGCCTCCCACCACATCTGCAAGAAATGAAACCAAATGACTGACATCATCACAGATGTGGCGTAATCGGAGGAGAGTCTGTGTGTGTGTGTGCGCATTTCCTTGATTTGTGTGTGTTTGGATGTATGTGGACCCATTTTTTGTGCAGATATTGAACCCTGTACCATAAGTTGTTACTCACAGCTTTTCTGGAGGAGCTGTGGTGAAGTGTGTACGTGCGTAAACTCCTCAACCCAAGTTATGGATTGGCTCACCCTGGACGCCGCCCAGTCTTGCATGAAAGTGTTAAAAGCTGTTACTTGTACAGATTAGATATGCATTTTTCTCCTCTGTTAAATTCATATGGCTGTTTATTTGGAGCACAGCTGCGAGTGAGTGTGTTCCCCTCTTTAAGTAACACAAGCAAATCCCTGTTCCGCATGATGAAACTGGTGGGCCATCAAGAATGTAACTCCTTATCGGGTATCTTCAGTAGCCGTCTCTCTCTCTCTCCATCTCCGTGGTTGAATAGACAGTGGAGTTCTCTACTCCAAGGAGGCAGGCTGAGACAGGCCAGACCGACCTGCCACATTCACACATTCCGATAAAGGTGTGAGCGCATGTCACTCCGTGGACCTTAAATCGAAGTGTATATGACAAGTTGCCTAAGTCCAACATAAACCTACGGGAGTGTTTACTTGGCAGCAGCATGGGTACAGGTTGGCACTAATGTGCAAGAGTCAAAGGCAGAGTAAAAGGGGGGGGGGGGGGGGGCTGTTCCCATCACAATGCCTTGTACTTGCAGGAGCCATAAATGGGAGAACGTGTCCTTGGCTTGGCTATAAAAGAACACCAGCTCTTGGTTGATGAGGAGAAGAAGACTGAGGTGATTTACGACAGGATGGGCAATGGAGAGCCACTGCCAGGGATCTTGAATGAAGGGATGCAGAGTGGAGATGGCGAGAGGAGTGGCCCAAGAGGAACACCATTAATGCTCGTAGGCCACTGACGGGTGTACCTGTCACAGCATGGCTTCATCTGAGATTACTGCAAGTCCCTTCTGTTTGGTTGCAGTGCAAACTAATGTTATTGACTCTCGCTTGTAAGTGTTTGTGTTGGGCAACTAGGCCGGAGAAATTCCACTCCCTTTTTTTTTCTGCGGATTTCTGCAGTCTTGCATCTCTATCTGCAGCGCCGCTGCTCATGGCAACGTTATTTAGCGGCGACTACCTTTTTAATTCAACAGAGAGTGGAAGAGAACTGAATTTGATTTGACACACTTGATTAAACTGTTTACCTTTTACTTTGAAGGTCTTTTGTCATGCGGTCGGATCTATGAGACCATTGGACTAATGTTCTCCAAAGAGCGTAATCTGTTTGTTCGATAGGGCATGCAGAACCAAAGGGCGGATTAAGCCCAGGATGTTTGTGGTAATTGAATATATACACTATTCAAAAAATAATCTAGTTTCAACTAATAATAATTAGTATTTTTAACAGCCTTTTTTAGTTTTCTGTTAAAGTGTTACCTGAATTGAACTGTTTTTAGTTGGCCCAAACTTGGCACCAATTTGAGAAGTCTGTCAATTCTGTCAACATAAAATGTGTTTGCTCAATTTTTCTCATGTTTGTTCAACTATTATTTTGGCATGTTAACAAAAAAAAGGCTGTGGAACCAATAATAATTATACTTAACAAAAATATGAATGCAACATGCAACAATTTCAAAGATTTTCCTGTGATTCAGTCAATTGAAATACATTTCTAAGGCTGTAATCTATGGATTTCACATGACTGGACAGGGATGAAGCCATGGGAGCCAGGTTGACCCACTGGGGAGCAAGGCCCAGCCAATTAGAATTGAGTTTTCCCCACAAAGGGCTTTTACTACAGACATAAATATTGCACCACCCCCGCAGGTGAAGGTCCTGGGCTGGCGTGGTTACACATGGTCTGCGGTTGTGAAGCCGGTTGGACATACTGCAAAATTCTCTAAAACAACATTGGAGGCGGCTTATGGTAGAGAAGGGAACATTCAATTCTCTGGCAACAGCTCTGGATTACATTCCTGCAGTCAGCATGCCAATTGCACACTCCCTCAACTTGAGATATCTGTGCCATGTTGTGTGACACAACTGCGCATTTTAGTGGCCTTTTATTGTCCTCGGCGCAAGGTGCACCTGTGTAATGGTCATGCTGTTTAATCAGCTTCTTGATATGCCACACCTGTCAGGTGGATGGATTATCTTGACAAAGGATAAAATGCTCCCTTACAGGGATGTAAATAAATTGAGAGAAATAAGCTTTTTGTGCGTATGGAGCATTTGTGGGACATTTTTATTTCAACTCATAAAACATGGGACCAACACTTTACATGTTTATATTTTTGTTCTGTGTAGTTGAAGCAACTACAATTATTTATTTTTTTCTTCAGTGTAACTCATTCCAGAGCAGAGACCAGAACATCTAACACTTTTACCAGCACAGATGGGACCCAGACCTTAAGATAGAGGTTCTGTTGATGTTGTGTCTGCTGTTGTGCACATTTCTTTGAGGTTCCCAGGCCTGTTAGACTCCGTAATGTCCAGACTTTCTGGTTCTCTGATCAAGACTTTTATAAGTGTCTTGCTACTGTCAATCAAGACAACTTTTTTTGTGTCTTCATTCAAGAGGGAGAGATGTCTTCACTTGAAGGGGACTGTGACATCCATAGAAACAAAATCTATTGGAGTCTGTCCATGATGACATCACTCCCATGCCCCTGACCGTCAAACACCAAGCTGACCCTTACTGCAGATGGAACCCTATCCCTACACATGACCACTGACTTTGACCGTGACCCTGACCTGAAAGGTTTAGAGGACCTTTGGTCAGAGTGAAATCTATAGTTTCCCAGCTGCATTACTATTTAGGGCTTTTACACCCAGAGAGGCAGTACTCTTGAATCTGTTTCAATACTATGCTTAGGTTGTGAAAAATACTAATGTTGTTATAATTCTGCATTGGTGTGGGCTGGAATATAATCGCTGCTTTGCACTGTTCAGCTCTCCTCAAAAGGTGTAGAGCCGGGGTGCTGGGTAACCATCCATGCACGTTGCCATCTCCATTCAGACTTACTTAATGGGGGTTGCCAGATTACCTCTCTATTCTCTACTGAGACTGTCCAGCTGTACATTCTCAACGCATCCACCCATTCCTCTCGAGCAAAGTCTGGCAAACATTATTAGTTGTTTGTTCTCTTCTTTTTGCCATACGTTAGCAATTCAGTTTTATTTTAAGGGGAGTAGGAGACCTAGGCATCCAGCATCAAACAGAACCACATCCAATGCAAGTGTAAAATAAATTAAATCAATGAGTAGAACGGGGGATTGCCAGACTGCTTGGAAAGTAGTACAGCATAGGGCCAATGACACCAACACCATGACTTCGCCCCGAAAATATTTCACCCCCCTCGGCTGCCCTCACTCATCCCCTCGCCGGCTGAAAAAAGAATTAAGAAAACAGTGGCACCCCATTGGTCAAAAACTGGTTGAATCAACGTTGTTTCCACATTTCAACCCCCCAAAAAATCTAAGTGATGACGTTGAATCAACATGGAAAAGAGTTGGATTTGCAAAAAGTCATCACTTTTTCCCCCAACCATTTAAAAAAAGAATAATAATAATCCAAATCCAATGACATTTTGTTGAATTCACAAAAGTTGACAACTCAACCAAATGTAAATCAAAGCTAGACGTTCAACTGACGTCTGTGCCCAGTGGGACTATGATGTTAAAGAGGGCTTTCGGTCTTAAGTCTGCATATAGATCAGGATCATTGGTCAGACCACGTCATACTTGTTCTCTGTTGGACACCGAGATCATTTATGTATGGTGTATATGTGTGCTCCTACACATTCCTGTGTGTGTGTGTGTGTGTGCCAGCTTTTTAACCTTTACAGTGTTGCCAGATTGAATGGTGTTTACTGTAGAGTGCCGTGGGATGCCTTTTGTCACCATCTGTGGTTGACTGTGACGCTGTGCAAGCTAGCAGCCCACTAATCAGGGGTTGTGCAGTAAATTTAGTTAATTTACACCTTGTGTGACAAACATGTACTTTTAGTTGATCGATGGAGACGTTCTCAGAGCAGTGACTAAACCTGGCGCCTTTGACTAGGGAGTGTCAGTCTGTCTGCCAGGTTTCTGTCTTTTTCTGTCTCACTGCTAAAGTAATTTTCCTGTTCCTACTAGTATTGCATGGCATACCCGAAATTTCAGTACTTTTTCAATGCTAGAACACGAAAAACGGTTTGGTACTTCTGTGAAATGTGTCTCACGTCGTCTACTGATTGAGAGAGAATCATGTCTGTCTTACAGCGCAGCCGATGTCCCCTTTATGGTGCGAACGCACCATGCCTGCTCCACTTACTCATTGCTAGCTCTAGCCTGTACTGAGGAACCACTGCACTCACTGGGAGTCTGGGCTGCATCACCACTTATGCTGCACAGAGGTTAACACACTTAAATAATGCAACACGGCATTTAGAAATGTTAAACTGTTAATTTACTGTTCGCAAAACAATGTCCATTACAGACTAGAACACTTTATAATGCAAGATTCCGGTAGCTTCCAGCTTTGTAGGCCAACTTTTTCTTACTAGCTCACAGCTGAAGCTAACATCAATACACTACCCTAGTACCTTGAAAAAAATTAAAATAATAACATATTGTTGAAATCCAAAGCTGATTTGAATAAAGTTTTTGATGACATTCACTTCGTCTCCCTTGCCTCACATCTCTCCCAGTCAAGATCATCTTTGCTCGAGCCTTGAACTGACTGTGGTGTGTGTGAATAAGTGCTAACATTTATAAAAAGATATTGCTTCTTCTATGCAAATGTTGTTGACCAGTATAATAACATAAGTCCCAAATGGAAAGGAAACTGTTTCAACTGTAGCCCCATGAAATCAATCAAACAAAGCTCAATAACACAATGAATGCACACACTTCTATTGAATATGCATTCACCTGTATTGTGACTAGGCCTAGGTTACATCCTGATTTACCCAGTTTCAGTAGATTTACCATACAAATAAATCAATACCATTGTTACGTAGTTGGATTGGTAAAATAAAAAAATCGAATGGATTGTATAATTGATTCATTAATGCATACATTCAAATGTAATGACATTAAACTAAAAAAAGATCTGTCTGGATCAAGCGCAATTCTGTGACTTTGGGTAATACGTCTTTGTTTTTTTTGTTTTGGTATCAAGTATTGTCATGGTATCGAGTATCGTGATACTAAACCTGGTATCGAAGTAAATATTCTGGTCTCATGTCAACACTACTTCCTACTCTGTTAAGCTGTTCTTATGTCCTAGTCTTGAGGTTTCCCCTATACTGTTTCCTATAGCCTACCGTCTCTTAAAGAAGAGACATGTATAGGACCAGAGTAAAAGAGGGAGTTGAGAGAGTGGGGAGATTGTGGTTGATAGAGAGAGGGAGAGATAAGAGATGTCTGATTGGGACTCAACATAATTCAACTCCACTACCTGTGTTTACCGAAACACCTGTGCTTGCGTACATTGTCTCTTTATTTAACCAAAGCGCTGGGTGGACTTTGCATTTTATCACTTTGCAGTGAATTAGGCGGAGAACACGAATAGTGTTTTGCATGGCTGCATGATAAAGAGATCCCATGTGACACAGCGAGATAAGAGCGTGACTGACTGTGGCTCTCCTCTGGTAAAGTCGAAATCGGATTTCTTAGATTGGGCTCTCCTTCAAGCACTTTTGAACACACCAACAGTCGAGTTCCCTGTCCATTCGCACCAAGGTATATCTGCAATTTTTGATCATAATCATTACGATAAAAATGTGTCTTCTGAGCATCTACTTATAACAACCTGCCGCTCCCCAAATATCTTCTATGACAAGGATGCAATGACCTGCCCTTGACCTGGCTACTGCTAGTTCTGACTCAGTCAGAAGAAGGACGGGACCAGAGTGAATGAGCACTGAGAATGTGCCTGCATTGCAAAGTCCAGCAAATATTGCACAATATAGACCCAGAATATGGAGTTTCATCTCTGGGTCCATGCTCTACCATCTTTCATGCACAACTGAACGTGGCCCAGCTTCTCAGGTTGGAGAAGGGCAGAGGGATGGAGGGGTGAGGGGGAGAGGAGCAGAGGGGAACGGGATGGAGTCCTTGGCATGGCAGCTTGATTTATGGACACCTTTTGAAGTGAGCTCATTCCAGCCGCATGCTCAGCCTGCGTTTTGAATATCAGAGCCGGGGGGGGGGTTGTTATGTGTGTGAGCCAGGGCATTCTCCCTGCGGTACGAAGAGGGAAAAAATTGACCCGCGGGTCGCTGACCCCCACTGGCTGCACTGTTGGCTTCTCCAACAGACACGTGACATTCTCTTCTCTCGGGTCCTATGTGAAGGTCAAAGAAAATGAGAGGAAGGAGGGGGGAGAGAAGAGGTGGTTCTTTTTAGATGGGTCCGCTGGGGATTGTACAATTGGGTCAGGAGAGGCGTGTTTCGGCACAAGCCAGCCGTCTTTCCTCTCTCTTCCCTCATGCCGGACTCTGGAAGGATGTTTAGTAACTGTGTGGTTGCGTAAGTTTGTGTCATTATTCCCTATTGGCCTAATGCAGATTTATTAGTTGTTTTTTTCATGGCCGGTGTATATAAAAGTTGACACTTTTCCCTGTTATGTCAGCTTCAGTGAAATCACTGTTTGAATGAGCACAGCTTTTATTGGTCTCTTATACCAGTGAGGAGAGTAATTTGGCAGGATTATGCCTATTAAACCCTAGTGCTTCTTATCCCAGTCTGGTCCGCTCTCCGTCTGGATTGATTATCCACTCAGTGTGCTTTGATGACTATGACCAGGATCTGCCCACTTTGTTTTTAGAGCTCATTTCCTAAATATATCAAGTTGTTTGATGTTATCGGGTTCATTTATGAGTGGAACAGTCGGAATTGTGAATATGAGCACCTCTGCACATCCCAGTCGTTTCCCATTTGGCAGGTTCCCTCAGCATTTTCTGGACATACGTAATGTTTTTTTTCCCCCCCTCAAATAAACCCATATTTTCAAGGTCGTGGAGCGAGTGAGCGAGAGCGAAAGGGCTGGTTTTTGGTGACCGCAATTTACTCTTGTGAGTTGCAGAGAACATAGCTAGGGTAGATGTCAGCTTTGATACTCATTACAAGTGTACGTAACTAGGAACGTTGTGCAACACTTCTAATAGGACATGTCTCAGATGCCTACACCTGCAAGCCACAAAGCCTCCAGATAGTCCCTATATAGGTTTGAAATAGAGAGAGCGAGCAATGGGGAAAGAGAGCATTGCCACATTGACCAAAAATCTGGCATCTTAACCCAAGGATCAGGTGCCACCATAGCAATCATGAGTGGCCATGTGTGTGAGAGGAATAATTGCTTGCAGTTGTGGTGAGCAGCAATTGCATGTGGCCATCAAAGGGTGCTCAAATTGCTGACTGTGCGGGCTCTGAAACTCTACACCAGCTCCTTGATGCCCTCGCTAACTGTGCTGAGTCGGCAGAGTCAGGCGACCACCTGGGAATGGCCAGTTTACAGGAGCCATTTTGGCTCTGTGGCGCGTGGTCTAGCCTTGGTTTTTAGTCCGTGTGGGTTGGAAATAGCCATGGACCTATAAAAGGCGGCGAGGATGTATGGCATGAAAGGGATGATGTCAAATCAACTTGCTGACGTATTCATGAACATTGTGCTTACTCTATGTTAAATGGGCTGTGTAGCATTTGACTAGCCAACTTTGTGTCAAAGGTTTAAGGGAACTACACAGATGACCATTTGGTAAGCAAATACAGAATGTGAAGGGTCATTCAGGTCAGATCCCTAGAAACCAGGAAGGATTGAATTTGCATTGCCCGTTACAGACGATAAGAGGCAGTGTGTCTTTCACCACTGTCTCTGCATGACGGACCAGGCTCTGAGAAATGCCTTAGGACACCAGTAACTTGATATACAGTACAATCTCAACCTTGAGACCAGTCCTACTACAAGCAGGGGTCTCCAACATTTTCTAGCTACTTTTAAATTATGAAATATGTTGCAAACTACTCATGAATTCTTTCCTAGCTAAATAGGCACCATTTAGTATTTTCACTTTGTTTTATTTTTCCTGGTTTGGGATTTTCCTGGTTTGGGATTTTCCTGGTTTGGGATTTTTTCTTCTTCAGTTTTTCACTCTCAAAATTGCAAGTATCCATAGCGAACAATGACATTGGATATTCTAAGTCCATGTCAATGCTTAAAACCTCTCTAGGGTATGCGTCCCACTTGGCCAACATCCAGTGAGTTTGCAGAGCGCCAATTACAGAAATAGTCATTATAAAAATTCAGAAAACAAAACATATTTTACATAGGTTTAAAGATTAACTTCATGTGAATCCAACCACTGTGTCAGATTTAAAAAATGCTTTACGGCAAAAGCATACCTTACAATTATTTGAGAACATAGTTGACAAATTATTACAAACAGTAACCAGACAAATTATTACAAACAGTAACCAGCCAAGCAGAAGCGTTACAAAACTAAAATTAATCCCTTACCTTTTGATGATCTTCATATGGTGGCACTCAGAAGACAGTCATTTACTCAATAAATGTTCCTTTTGTTCGATAAAGTCTCTTTATATCCAAAAACCTCAGTTTTGTTCGCGTTTTCTTCAGTAATCCACAGGCTCAAACTTAGTCAAAACAGCCAGACAAAATCCTAATTGTATCCGTAAAGTTCATAGAAACATGTCAAACGATGTTTATATTCAATCCCCAGGTTGTTTTTAGCCTAAATGATCTATAATATTTCAACCAGACAATAACATTGTCAATATAAAAGGTAAACAAGAAATACACTCTCTCGGGATTGCGCATGAAAAAAGCTCTGTGACACGTCAGGGTCCACTCATTCAGACTGGTCTTACTCCCTCATTTATAAGAATACAAGCCTGAAACCATTTCTAAAGACTGACATCTAGTGGAAGGCACAGGAACTGCAAATTGAGTCCTAAGTCAATGGATACTGTAATGGCATTGAATAGAAAACTGCCAAATCAGTTCTGTTATACTCCGACACTATTTTTAACAGTTTTGGAAACTTTAGTGTGTTCTATCCAAATCTACCAGTTATATGCATATCATATCTCCTGGGCCCGAGTAGCAGGCTGTTTAATTTGGGCATGCTTTTCATCCAAAATTCCGGATGCTGCCCCCTACCCTAGATAAGTTAAATTGCATCAGAAAATTTGAGGGCTGGGGGGGAAAAAAAGAAATGCATTTTTTTGGTGTAATACCCCTTTAACTTGTGCATTTTGCAAAAGAGGAATGTGCTGGTCTAGTGATGTTTTTGCTGCTGCATATATCCAGTGGTGGAAAAGTACCCAATTGTCATACTTGAATAAAAGTAAAGATACCTTTTTTTTAAATGAGACACACCCAGTAAAATACTACTTGAGTATCAGTATCAAAAGTATAAATAATTGCAAATACTTTATATTAAGCAAACCAGATGTCACAAGTGTTGGGTTTAAATGTTTTTAACTATGGATAGCCAGGGGCACACTTTGTGTTTAGTGAGTCCGCCAGATCAACGGCAGTTGAGAGGACGACCAGGGATGTTCTCTTGATAAGTGTGTGAATTGGACCATTTTCCTGTCCTGTTAAGCATTGAAAATGTAACAAGTACTTTTAGGTGTCAGGGAAAATGTATTGAGTAAAAAGTACATAATTTTCTTTAGGAATGTGGTGAAGTAAAAGTAGTCAAAAAAGTAAATAGTAAAGTACAGTTACTCCAAAACATGACTTAAGTAGTACTGTATTTTTACTTAAGTACTTTACACCACTGCATATATTACGTCAGAGTTTGTAAATCAAAAGCCCACCCGATTTTATATAAATAATCATTATATAATTCTGCCAGGTAAGCTTACTTTGCAGTTAACATTTAATTGAAGGTTTTGGGGAAAGTATTTTTCTACCCAGAAGACAGTTCTCATTGTCACAAACTGAATACACGAAGTGAATAAGAGACAAACGTGCGCAGCACACAGACCTACAAGGGCAATATTGATGGAACTTAATTGGCAGATATTGTGTCACGTTTGGCTTTTTAAGCCAATTCTGGCTAACCAGGAGTGGGATAATGTGGATTTGATTGGTTAGAGCTTGAGGTGTCTGATACTTGTGAGATTTGTTTGACAGTTTGCGCTGGAACACGTGAAAAATACATGCACTTTCAGAATTGTTTGGCGAGCTAGTGATAGGTGGGCTGCGAGCTACCAGCGTTCAACCTGTTAGAGACCCCAGTACTACATCATCAAATGTGTGACTGAATCCATTTCTATGACTGAATCACTGACCTCTAAATTAGAAAATCACAATTTCCATACCAATTTCCGTACCAAAGTGTCAAGTCTTCACAGTTCAGAAATATTTAAGATTGTGTTTTTTTTTCTGGGTCCAGACATAACAGCCTTGTGTCTGACGACTGGGGAGGTTGTTGTGTCTAGCTCTAGGTACAAACGAGGGGGGGAGGGAGGCGAAATGTAAAACACCGGCAGAGATGAAATTGTCACCACGCCAGTAAAGATATTGCATAGGAGGACTCCCTCCGTTTCCCCTTCTGAAGATTAGTGCAAACACCATCCTCTCCGGAGACCATCTAGGCTGACCTGCTGCTGAAAGGGAGCCAGAGTAGCACCATTCTCCTTTAGGTGGTAGAAATGCAATACTTTTCAAGGATCAAGCTAAGGCAGCATGTTTTAAGTTCTGTTGCAAGCATGAATGATATTTGCCACACACAAAAAAAAAAAAACACAGCCGTTGACAAATAATCAAACAATCAACTTCCCATGTTATCTACACGTCTGTGTTTCCACCTTGCTCCAATGAAGCCTCAGCGGATGCTATTGAGCCAAACCCTCCCCTCACTCTGCCAGTGTCTGTAGTATTCAGTAGGGTTCTGTTTTCAAAGAGATGAAAGGGAAGCCCTGACCTATCCCCTGGATTGGAGTGCAGATGACCGGCAGCCCAGCCAGGGGAGGACAGGACAGTGACGAGAATTATGGGATGGCCATGTTTGGTAATAAATCTGCACGGTGCTGCTGGTCAGTGGGACTCCTGGGAATCAGGGCCATGTTTTGTTTGTACAAGGAGGAATAATATACTCCACCTTCTCATACAGTGGCTTCTGAACTGTACTCACCCCACTCCATATAATCCACTCCCTACCCCTACCAATGTCCACTAGGGCCCTAACTGAGACGATTTACTGTACTGACTCTCGCTCTCTCTCCTTAGACTTAAACGCTATCTTGTTTATATATCTTTAGACGCTATCTTAAATTACTACGACTAGCTTTTTATCCTTATGTTGAACATTGATCTCTATATAACCTTTTCTCTCAGCTCTTTTGTCTCTGCATTCTTTCACTTCCTGTGTTCCCCTTGCAATGCTGACAGTCTTGTCATTATCTCTCCCTCAACTAGTGTTTCCCAACTCAGATCTAGGCCGATATCGTTTCCCACTTGCTCCCCATCTGTCACTTACTGTACCTTTCTCTTTCTCGCGCTCTCCGTTTTTCCCTCTGCCCTCTTAACATTTACCGGCGAATACCAGTGCTGCAGAGAAAGTAAAGACACCCCTTCCTGAATTCTCCAGTCAGTGACTGTCCAAAACCTCCTTTGGCATGCTGGAGTTGACTGCATACTTCCCCCGAATCCAAACCAGATGTGAAATTGTAATGTATGGCAGGGTTTTTTTCTTTCTCTTCAAAGGAAGTCGAATGTGGGCCAAAAATGTAGTCTTTTGACCATCCACACCGGGATATAAAAATGTATCCAGATACATTTTCCAGAATCTAAAGCTGTTTTTCATGATTGGTTGAGAAAGCACTGTAGGATTTAGGCACATTTTTTTTTCTGTTATCGTTGGGGGAAGAGTTATGGTAAGCTTGGATAGCCATTTGGGGGAGGGGGGGGGGGTATATGACAATTGCATTTCGGGCTGTGCTTTACTTCTGAGAGTAGCTATTCATTCTTTCCTCACAATGAACATGTCCTCTCTTGGCAAGTAAGAATACGGTTTTATCACAATGTCAATTTTGGCATTTACAAAAGTCCGTAATAGGCCTACAGAAATTACTGATGAGCGCTGTGTTACCTCCTTTTCTGTGGTTAACTGACATTCTCCATAAGATATTCTAAATCACTATGAAACTCCTCCTGTTCCATGTTGAGCCCCTTTTTTTTTCTCCCCCTTCGGGGCCAGTTAGCGCATATCCTTCTACTCGCTGTGCAAACCCTGCTAACATTCTAGCGGAGGTTTGTGTCCCGCATAGGCCTGTCTTTTTCCTTGGTTTCCTCTGCCTCTCTTCAAATCTCTAAATCACATCTCTCCTCTACACCTGCTCGCTCATTAAAAGCTAAGAGGAGAGACAAATGCCCTGCCACAGGTACTCATTTGGCCAGCTTTATGTTTACGACACTCTCCCTCATCGGAGCCCTCGGTGTCCTCCCACCACCACACCAGGCTGTGTTTAAATGCTCAGGGACAATGACCGGTTAGACCTCCTGTGTCTGGTCCTCGGCCCAGCCCTCTTTTGGTGAAGTCAAACCCTCCACATAGGAACAGTGTACCGCTTTGTCACTACTGAGCAAAACTAAGATGAGCTGTACTGGGCCTGCCTGTTTACGGTTCCAGCATAGTTGCTGGAACCATGTGGGAAGGACGATATGAGAAGAAAATATCTGAGCCAGCACAGTATGGCTTGAGTCTGCATGATATTATGAAAATGGTCAGTAGAGACAAAGCATCTCGACGCTGTTATTTTAGGGATCACAGAGAGTAGCAATGTCCACAGCAGTAGTGTTTTAGTGGGCCTCGGGCCTACTGATTGTAGCCTCATGAAATGTGAGGAATGAGGATGTTGGTGGGTGGGCCAGGTTGTTCTCGTCTGAAAGTGGGGGAGAAAAGACGTAGAAGTGGCAACTCTTCAGCTGGATCCTCTGTTTGTTTACCAACGGCGTCCGATCTGTGGCTCCACTCCGTGTCTGGAAGCGTAAACAGCGGCGGCCACAGATTGCGCAATGGCTATGCATCCCGACCCGTGGAAGCTATGGAGTGCTGGGGCGGAGTTGGCCTGTTCCAACCGCAATTAAGGAAATGATGCATTGCTTAACAGGAAGTGTTGGTTTAACAAAGGTTTGACCTACCGAGACACATCAGTTTAAGATATGCCTCTGGCATTTTAATCGTGACGAGTGAGTGCCTTTGTCCTTGTTTTTTTTATGTTGGGTACTATTGGAAAGCAGCTAGCTAGGTTCTGTGTCATATTATCCCCATGTGTATCGTCATTTGTCAGTTAGAAGCAGAAAGCATCTTTGTGGTCTGAGTGTCTGTTCATTAGGTTGTTATAGTGACTGTGTTTGTAAGCGTGGTTATCTCGTTTTCATTGGGTTGTTATAGTCACTGTTTTTGCAAACATGGTGTGATCTCATTATCGTGAGCAATTTCCTCTGCTTCCTCTGACTTCATTGGCTCACCCCTTCCTCACAGTTACTGTAGCGTCTTTATCGGATACAGCGAATGCCAGCAAGTGCAGCTCACAACTACAAAAGTACAAACACATGTTGCTCATGAAATGTATCCCCTAGTTTGACTTTGTTGCTTCATTGTGCCTCTAGTCTCTCATGTCAACCGACATGCATAGGCTGAGTTACAGTGGCTTCAGAAAGTATTCGTACCCCTAGACTTATTCCTCCTTTTGTTGTGTCACGGATTAAATCCAAAATGTATTACATGGTTTCTTTCTCACCCATTTTCACGCAATACGCCATAATGACAGTGAATTTTTTTTTTTTTTTTTTTGCACATTTATTGAAAATATCTAATTTGCATAAGTATTCACACTTCTGAATCAATACTTTGTAGAAGCACCTTTTGGGTAAGTCTCTAAAAGCTTTCCACGTCTGGATTTTGCAACATTTCTCCATTCTTTTCAAAATTCTTCAAGCTCTGTCAAATTGGTTGTTGATCATGGCTAGATAGCCATTTTCAGGTCTTGCCATAGATTTTCAAGTAGATGCAAGTAAAAATCTAACTCGGCCACTCAATAACATTTACTGTCTTGGTAAGCAACTCCAGTGTAGATTTGGCCTTGTTCAAGTTCCCAGTGTCTGGTGGAAAGCACGGAACCAGGTTTTCCTCTAGGATTTTGCCTGTGCTTAGCTCCATTCCGTTTATTATTTTATCCTGAAAGACTCCCTAGTCCTTAACGGTTACAAGCATACCCATGACATGATGCAGCCACCACTATAGTAAAAAATATGGAGAGTGGTACTCACTAATGTGTATGTTTGGGGCAAATCCGATAACACTTTGTATTCAGGACAAAAAATTATATTGCTTTGCCACATTTTTTTGCAGTATTACTTTAGTGCCTTGTTGCAAACAGGATGCATATTTTGGAATATTTTTTTCATTTATGTACATGCTTTCTTCTTTTCAATGTCAGTTAGGTTAATATTGTGGAGTAACTACAATGTTGATCCATCCTCAGTTTTCTCCTATCACAGCCGTTAATCTGTAACTGTTTTAAAGTCACCATTGGCCTCATGGTGAAATTCCTGAGCGGTTTCCTTCCTCTTCGGCAACTGAGATGGGAAGGACACACATATATTTGTTGTGACTGGGCGTATTCATACACCATCCAAAGTGAAATTAATAACTTCTTCATGCTCACAGGGATATTCAATATTAGCTTTTTTAAAATTTTTACCATCTACTTTCTTTGCGAGGAATTGGAAAACCTCCCTGGTCTTTGTGGTTGAATGTGTTTTGAAATTCACTGCTCGACTGAGGGACCTTACAATTATCAGTATGAGTGGGATACGGAGATGAGCTAGTCATTCAAATATTGTTAAACACTATTATTGCACTCCGTGAGTCCATGCATCTTATTATGTGACTTTATAAGCACATTTTTACCCCTGAACTTATTTAGGATTGCCATAACAAAAGGGTTGAATACATATTGACTCAAGACATTTCAGTTAATAAATTATATATTTTTTTATTTAAAAAAAGTGTTTGTATGTGTGTGTGTGTGTGTGTATATATATATATATATATATATATATATATATATATATATAAAATTCCACTTTGACATTATGTGTTATTGTGTGTAGACTAGTGACAATTTTTTTGTATTTTTTTTATTCAATTTGAAAATAAAATGTCTCAATGTGGAAAAAGTAATGGGATGTGAATACTTTCTGAAGGCACTGTACTTATCCAGCACAAGACTTGCAGTAGCTAGATCATTGTGTTCTCAAAAGCCTAAAAAGTCAGTTGAACCTGACAGCCCGTTGATGTCCTGATGTTAAGGGAAGTGGCCAGGCAAATGTCCAGTCATCTTGGCCTCCTAGCTGTCTCTGTGGAGAATGTAGTCCTTGAATTATCAACTGTTTAAATCCCAAAGGACACTTGCCTTGCCTTTAATTTGTTTGTTTAAATGTAAAGGGATTGTAATCCTAATGACAGTCTAACACAAACAGGTTCTGGACCATGAAAATATTGTTGTGTAATTCATGCAATCGACATTTTAACATTCGTCACCAAATGGAGTCTTATCTAGCTGACACGGCGTGATACATTGAGTAAATAAGGCAGGGAGAGGTTCCCCGTTTGGCTTAGTTTTGAAATGGCCATTGCGATTGGACTGTAACACAAATTAACTTTTCTTGATATGCTCAACCGGGCCTTAAATGATATACTGAAGTGTCCAGCGCTGTATTTTCTACCCGTCTCAAAGCCAGCCAGGGAGCTTTACTCTGTCTGGAAGACATCCAGACAGTAGAACTGAGGAGCATAATGTGGTGGTATGTGTTTATCCAAACCCAACGTTTCACTTTTCCTCTGCTCTGATTTATGACGTGTCATAGGTTTCAGATCCAACGCCAAGATTGGATTTTCCTCTAAATGTCACCCTCTTCTTTGCTCTTTCTATCTATTCCATTTGATTTCTCCTTAATTTCTTCTCACTCTCCGTGCGTTTTCTGTCGTTCTCATATTGCCCCTTCTAGCCAGTTTAGCTAATGCAGCAATTGTCATGTTTTTAATTCGAAAAATACTAAGCAGGTTAATATTAACTGATACACTACATGACCAAAAATTATGCGGACACCACTTCAAATTAGTGGCTTCGACTATTTCAACAACACCGGTAGCTGAAAGGTGTAGAAAATCGAGAACACAGCCATGCAATCACCATAGACAGACACTGGCAGTAGAATGGCCCGTACTGAAGAGCTCAGTGACTTTCAACGTGGCACCGTCACATTTTTATGACCTGCTAGAGCTGCCCCGGTCAACTGTATGTGTAGTTATTGTGAAGTGGAAATGTCTAGGAGCAACAACTGCTCAGCTGTGAAGTGGTAGGCCACACAAGCTCCTGAAGCATGTACCATGTATAAATCATCTGTCCTCTGTTGCAACACTCACTACTGAGTTCCAAACTGCCTCTGAAAGCAACTTCAGCACAAAACTGTTCTCTGGAGTGATGAATTACGCTTCATCATCTGGCAGTTCAATGGACTAATCTTGGTTTGGTGGGTACCAGGAGAACGCTACCTGCCCGACTGCATAGTGCCAAATGTAAAGTTTGGTGAAGAAGGAATAATGGTCTGGGGCTGTTTTTCATGGTTCGGGCTAGACCCCTTAGTTCCAGTGAAGGGAAATCTTAACGCTACAGCATACAATAACACTCTAGACAATTCTGTGCTTCCAACTTTGTGGCAACAGTTTGGGAAACAGTCCTATTTCAGCATGGCAATGCCCCTGTGCACAAAGCGAGGTCCATACAGAAATGGTTTGTCGATTTTACGTGGAATAACTTGACTGGCCTGCACCGAGCCCTGACCTCAACCCCATCGAACACCTTTGGGATGAACTGGAACGCCGACTGCGAGCCAGGCCTAATCGCTCCCAAGATCAATGCCGACCTCACTAATGCTCTTGTGGCTAAATTCTGCAGGGACTTGCTTCCAATGTTCCAACCTCAAGTGGAAAGCCTTCCCAGAAGAGTGAAGGCTGTTATAGAAGCAAAGGTTGGACCAACTCCATAATAATGCCCATCATTTTGGAATGAGCTGTTTGACGAGCATGTGTACACATACTTTTGGTCATGTAGTGTATCTGTAAGTATTGGGCCACACAAGCTCCTGATGTAATAGTCAGTTGTGATAGTCAGTTGTGAATATTCTTTCATTGCACTCTAGGATTTATTTTGAGGGTGCATTGTGGGCTGTATTCCCTCTCCCATTCACAACATTCATTGTTGAGGTGACAACACAAGTATGAAAGGAAGCAGAGGTATTTGGCAACTACAGGAATTATAGGTCAGCTGGATGCTGGAGACTCAGATTCCCTGTGCTCTACTGATTTGCGCATACTCGCCAATACTCAATGAAACCTATTCCCACACATCTATAGAAACACAAAACCATCTAAACAGACACAAACACAGGATAGACACAACAAAAGCTATAGACTAAACAAAATTGTACACTTGTCGTGCCATTTATAAAACCTTTGATTGGTCAAAACAGAGGACACTGGCTCTATGTCCCTGGAGAGCCACAATGTGGTTTGTAGGGCTCTATGAAATCACTAAAAATGTTTGCCTGATTCCAATGCCCCCGTGCACAAAGCGAGGTCCGTACAGAAATGGTTTGTCGATCTTTGTGGAAGAACTTGACTGACCTGCACAGAGCCCTGACCTCAACCCCAACGAATATCTTTGGAATGAATTGGAACCCCGACTGCGAGCCAGGCCTTATTGCCCGACCTCACTAATGCGCTTGTGACTGAATGCAAGCAAGTCCCGGCAGCAATGTTTCAACATCTAGTGGAAAGCCTTCCTAGAAGAGTGGAGGCTGTTCTAGCAGCAAAAGGTGGGGGACCAACTCCATATTAATGCCCATGATTTTGCAATGAGAAGTTTGACAAGCAGGTGTCCACATACTCTTGGCAATATAGTGTATATGCTTTGATGTTTTTATATAGACCAATGGTTAGTTCAATGTGTGTAAAATATATGCCTTTGGGCTGCAATAGGAAGCCATCTTTGTTTCCTAACTGCAGAGCGCCGAGTGGTTAGAAGAAATATTCCTAAGGAGGCCAGCTAATGTCTAACACACAACCACTCCCCATATTCTGGTAGTCGATCCTTTCTTTTCTCACACTTTAAGATGGCCATTCATGTCCTTTTTTTCTTAATATATGTCCTTTAAAAAGAACAACGGTGGTCTCATTCCCAGTCAGTGAAATAGAGGTGTTTTAAAACCGGGAGCACACATTCTTGTCGAAGTTAAAACAGTTGTAGTCGGTAATAATAAGGTTTTGTTGACTTTGTTTGAGTCTCCTTTCCACAGCAGCATTGCTTGTGGTTGATGTCTGTGTGTGAGGACACTCTGAACCTTTTTTGAGGATGTGTGTGTGTGTGTGTTTGTATGTGTGCATATGTATGTGCTTAATCATAGAGTACACACAGACAAGCAAGAGCTTGAACTCTACACAGAACACCTGTTGGGTGAAGTACACAGGGCGATGTCGCTGTCTAGTACGTCAAGGGCTCTCCTTGCCATGTTTACATCGGCTCAGCTCCAGCAGCCTAACGCTTACTCATCAACATTCTGATCCACTCCGACCAGACTAATCCTCAACGCATGATTATAGAGGACATTTCCAGAAATGACACAAGTACAGTAGCTATAGCGTCACGTTTTTTTTTTCTAAGACATGCATTTTTCTAAGACATGCATGTGTTTCCCATAAGATTGAAACGTGTTAGTCGTGTGCACTCTGGCTATAGATAGGCATATAATGTACTTGGTTTATTTGGTTGTCTCGTAAATATCACCCTTTCATATCCACATTTTGAAGTCCTTTTCAAATAACTTTCTCTGCTCATTGTCTACATAACATTTTCCTTCACAACTTGTCTCTCATCAATGCTATTCCTGTGTCTGTAATTGTGGAATATTAGATGGTTATGTCATAATTTGCTTGTGTAGCATACTTTGTGGAACTCGCTACAGTCTCTTTTTTTTTTTTTCTCGACAGCCAGGGACTGTCTCATCTGTTGATGTAACACACTGTCTACTGCTTTGTCTGGCAACTCTGACCGTCTCCAAACAGACGTTTTACAAGCGGATACTCTCATCGGGGCGTTGGGACAGAGGAAGAGTGCTAGGGACTGTTCCCAGCGAGGAGTACAACGGCCGGCTCGTTTAGAGTGAACCGAAGCGCGAGCAGAGTTTTTAATCAGGGGATTAGCGGGCCGTCAGTTAAACCGGACCGAGCACTGGGGTTGGTGTGAGGGAGCCTTAGCTAACCCATCTCTGGCGCACATCCTGAGTTTGAGCCTGATCAAACGGCGTATAGTGCTGACTGACTTGGCAGCAATGAGTAAACAACTTGCATAGACCCATAGAGAAAGCAATCAGCCCCTCTATTGTTTTATCTCTATGCATAGAGAGAATCACGTTTACATTGCTAGGGCTCTATCTCTATGCATAAACCTCTGTCTCTGTAGGGTCTCCACCAACATGTTAATCGGGGGGGGGGGGTTGTGATGGCTAGAAAAGACTGACCTTGACGTTCTCTAGCTATCTCACCGGATGTTCTGGCTGAGAATGAGAGACTTCAACTCCAACCAACGGCCTTGAAAGAGTAAAGAAAGTCAGGAAAAGGCACTGGTGAGGAGCCACTCCGTTTTTACCTACAGTATATAGCATTTGCAGCATCTGGATATGTTTCCATTGAGCTAAATGTCTTCCAGACAGTTACATTCCCTTTTGGGAATAATGCATGTAATATACCAGAATGTATTACAAGTAACCTTACTGTAAGATATCATAAACAGAATTGTTGGGTTGTTGGTCATCCTTGGCGGGAGAGGTAGTGCTTTCCTATAAGTCTCTCTCAGGGGAATGTGTCACTCACTACTCTAGTGTTTGGGAATGTTACGAGCAGAAAGTGGTTTTTCTTAGTCACTGCGCCCCAAGCACGGATAATATGGACTCCTTCCGGGAATCCGGGATACACTGGGAGCAAAGCAGTGTGAGAAATAGTCTCGATCGTAGTTCACTGAGTACCACTTCCACCCCCTACAACCTTCCATTCTCTCGGTCTCGCTCTCACTCTCTCTGAGCAAACAGCAGCCCCCTCACTGTCTTTTTAGGGGGTGGTGGTGGTTTGAAGGGTGGTCGTTTTGGTTTCTGGACTCAATCACTTGTGGAGCCCCAGGGTCGTACACTGACGTCATGCTCTCTCGCTGTGAGAGCCCAGGTCCTGTGGCATCCGGAGTTCATTTACCCATCAGGGCTGTCCGCTCGCCCCTCACGGATTGTTACTCTTGCATTTCAATACTACAAGATGTGAAGACAAAACAACCCGTTCTGTCCTACCCTAATATGTATTTATGTATCGGGCTTTGGAATGTCGACGAGTGTAAAATTCCCATCCTTTGTTTGGAGTCCTTTGGAGCCACTGGCTGCTTCCTAATCTTAACTGATTGCTGGCAGGCGGGTTATTGTAGCTCAAGCCGTCGTCTCCCCAGGTGCCATAAATACTTGTAAACTCGGCAAAAAAAGAAACGTCCTCTCACTGTCAACTTTATTTTCAGCAAACTTAACATGTAAATATTTGTATGAACATAACTGAGACATAAACCTAACAAGTTCCACAGACATGTAACTAACAAATTGAATAATGTGTCCCTGAACAAAGGGGGGGGGGGGGTCAAAATCAAAAGTAACAGTAAGTATCTGGTGTGGCCACCAGCTGCATTAAGTACTGCAGTGCATCTCCTCCTCATGGACTGCACTAGATTTGCCAGTTCTTGCTGTGAGATGTTACCCCACTCTTCCACCAAGGCACCTGCAAGTTACCGGACATTTCTGGGGGGAAAGACCCTAGCCCTCACCCCCCGATCCAACAGGTCCCAGACATGCTCAATGGGATTGATCTGTGCTCTTCGCTGGACATGGCAAAACATTGACATTCCTGTCTTGCAGGACATCACACGCAGAACGAGCAGTATGACTGGTGGCATTGTTATATATATAAATAACTTGAAATCGGCCCTAATTAAATCTAATTAATATATATATATTTATACCTTTTTATTTAACTGGGCGTGTCAGTTAAGAACACATTCTTATTTTCAATAACGGCCTAGGAACGGTGGGTTAACTGCCTTGTTCAGGGGCAGAACGACAGATTTTCACCTTGTCAGCTCGGGGGATGCAATCTTACAGTAGTCCAACGCAATAGCGACCTGCCTCTCTCTCGTTGCACTCCACAAGGAGACTGCCTGTTACGCGAATGCAGTAAGCCAAGGTAAGTTGCTAGCTAGCATTAAACTTATCTTCTAAAAAACAATCAATCATAATCACTAGTTGACTACACATGGTTGATGATATTACTAGATATTATCTAGCGTGTCCTGTGTTGCATATAATCTGACTGAGCATACAAGTATCTAAGTATCTGACTGAGCGGTGGTAGGCAGAAGCAGTCGAGTAAACATTCATTCAAACATCACTTTTGTGCGTTTTGCCACGTTGTTCGTCAAGCATTGCGCTGTTTATGACTTCAAGCCTATCAACTCCCGAGATGAGGCTGGTGTAACCGAAGTGAAATGGCTAGCTAGTTAGCGCGCGCTAATAGCGTTTCAAACATCACTCGCTCTGTGCCTTCTAGTAGTTGTTCCCCTTGCTCTGCATGGGTAACGCTGCTTCGATGGTGGCTTTTGTCGTTATGTTGCTGGTTCGAGCCCAGGGAGGAGCAAGGAGAGGGACAGAAGCTACAGTGGGGCAAAAAAGTATTTAGTCAGCCACCAATTGTGCAAGTTCTCCCACTTAAAAAGATAAAAGGCCTGTAATTTTCATCATAGCTACACTTCAACTATGACAGACAAAATGGAAAAAAAAATCAAGAAAATCAAGAAAATTGTAGGATTTTTAATGAATTTATTTGCAAATTATGGTGGAAATTTTTTGTTATTGACCAAATACTCAATCTCACTACTTTGTCATTGCCAACAAAGGGTATATAACAGAGGTCAAATGTTTTCTGTAAGTCTTCACAAGGTTTTCATACACTGTTGCTGGTTTTTGGCCCATTCCTCCATGCAGATCTCCTCTAGAGCAGTGATGTTTTGGGGCTGTTTCTGGACAACACGGACTTTCAACTCCCTCCAAAGATTTTCTATGGGGTTGAGATCTGGAGACTGGCTAGGCCACTCCAGGACCTTGAAATGCTTCTTACGAAGCCACTTCCTCGTTGCCTGGGCGGTGTGTTTGGGATCATTGTCATGCTGAAAGACCCAGCCACGTTTCATCTTCAATGCCCTTGCTGATGGAAGGAGGTTTTCACTCAAAATCTCACGATACATGGCCCCATTCATTCTTTCATTTACACGGATCAGTCGTCCTGGTCCCTTTGCATTAAAACAGCCCCAAAGCATGATGTTTCCACCCCCATGCTTCACAGTAGGTATGGTGTTCTTTGGTTGCAACTCAGCATTCTTTGTCCTCCAAACACGACGAGTTGAGTTTTTACCAAAAAGTTATATTTTGGTTTCATCTGACCATATGACATTCTCCCAATCTTCTTCTGGATCATCCAAATGCTCTCTAGCAAACTTCAGACGGGCTTGGACATGTACTGGCTTAAGCAGGGGGACACGTATGGCACTGCAGGATTTGAGTCCCTGGCGGCGTAGTGTGTTACTGATGGTAGGCTTTGTTACTTTGGTCCCAGCTCTCTGCAGGTCATTCACTAGGTCCCCCCGTGTGGTTCTGGGATTTTTGCTCACCGTTCTTGTGATCATTTCTTCAATTGATTTCTTCAAACCAAGCTGCTTACCTATTGCAGATTCAGTCTTCCCAGCCTGGTGCAGGTCTACAATTTAGTTTCTGGTGTCCTTTGACATCTCTTTGGTCTTGGCCATAGTGGAGTTTGGAGTGTGACTGTTTGAGGTTGTGGACAGGTGTTTTTTATACTGGTAACAATTTCAAACAGATGCCATTAATACAGGTAACGAGTGGAGGACAGAGAAGCCTCTTAAAGAAGAAGTTACAGGTCTGTGAACCAGAAATCTTGCTTATTTGTAGGTGACCAAATACTTATTTTCCACCATAATTTGCAAATCAATTCATTAAAAATCCTACTGTGATTTTCTGGATTTTTTTTTCTAATTTTGTCTGTCATAGTTGAAGTGTACCTATAATGAAAATCATTATCATCTTTTTAAGTGGGAGAACTTGCACAATTGGTGGCTGACTAAATACTTTTTTGCCCCACTGTATACTGTTACACTGGCAATACTAAAGTGTTTATAAGAATATCCAATAGTCAAAGGTTAATGAAATACAAATGGTATAGAGGGAAATAGTCCTATAATTCCTATAATAACTACAACCTAAAACGTCTTACCTTGGAATATTGAAGACTCATGTTAAAAGGAACCACCAGCTTTCATATGTTCTCATGTTCTGAGCAAGGAACTGAAACGTTAGCTTTCTTACAAAGCACATATTGCACTTTTACTTTCTTCTCCAACACTTTGTTTTTGCTTTATTTAAACCAAATTGAACATGTTTCATTATTTACTTGAGGCTAAATTGATTTTATTGATGTATTATACTAAGATAAAATAAGTGTTCATTTAGTATTTGTCATTATTACAAATAATGAAAATCTGCCGATTTTAATCGGTATCGGCTTTTTTGGTCCTTCAATAATCGGTATCTGGTCTAGCGATGGTGGGTTTGTGCCCATAGGTGACGTTGTTGCCAGTGATGTCTGGTGAGGACCTGCTTTACAACAGGCCTACAAGCCCTCAGTCCAGCCTCTCTCAGCCTATTGCGGACAGTCTGAGCACTAATGGAGGGACTGTGCGACCCTGGTGTAACTCGGGCAGTTGTTACCATTCTGTACCTGTCGCGCAAGGGGGAAAGAAGTGGGCTCCAGAATGCCTTGGATGATCCATGCCAGGCTCCGAAAGCTTGTACCCTTGGTTGTTTAGACATCTCCAATGCAATATTGGTCCAGCCTTCACAGAACTAGTGCTTACATCAAACGTAAGTGCTTTCTGGCCATACTTTGAATGACTTGTTTGCAAGCTACTGATACAAATGAACTGGGAAAGGGCAATAAACAGATCCTCCATTTTTTATTTTAGATGAAGGATGATGTCAGAACACAGGCTAACCTTTGCTTTCAGTACCGCATGAGTATGCACATGCCTGGTCTCGTTCACCTGTTTGGAAAGCAAGGCTAGCACATGCCTGGTGCAGCAGGATATGCTTTGGTTTGATGGTGCAGCCTACACCTTAGCCTTGTGTCATATGTATAGACAAGTCATTGGCATGAAGCTAGCTAACATTTACTTTGGCTCACTAAAGAAAGTTCTAGGTATTGAACCGTGGGGTTGCAAGCTCAAATTCCATCCAATCATCCATGTTTGGTTTAACCAAGGTGGTTGTCAATGATGCCCCCCCCAGTTTCATGACTATGAAGTGTATAATGGTTGAGTCTCTCAGGTCCTCGGGGGATATGTATCAGTTGCCTCATGAGCTGTGGTAGGCTAGTGACGTGAACCAGAGACCGCAGGGCTCCCTAACAGTAACGCTGCCTAATTTATGGTTCTGCTTATTGAAGGGGGAAGAGAGGGGGTTGAAAGTGCCTCGCCAAAATGGGTAAAGTGGTGTAATTTCAGAGAGAACACATCAGTGGGTTATTTATGAACATTAGGAGCAGGTGAGGACATTTTTGTCTTTACTCCATCACCCGACTCATTTGAAGCAATTCCACATGAATGACAGACTCCCATTTTTTTTAATCAAATAAAATCTATGTCAAACAAAAACCAATGATTGCAAAGTTAAACGAACCTTACAACGCTATGCACAAGGACTACTTCTAATCATTTCCAAAAATGTAATAAAAACACATTTACTTGAACAGTGGAATTGCCCCTCTCACCGAGAGCTGAAACATGATAGTTTAGGTCTGATGTGGTCTTTGATCCAGTATTATGTGTTGTGGTGATTGCACTGTGTGTGTGTGTGTGTGTGTGTGTGTGTGTGTGAATATTAACACAGGCAGCACTAGACCTCTCAAGTCTTGATTTCATTATTTCTGGGTGGTTGAACACTTATCACAGGGCTTTCCTTCAGCGACACTGTAATGTTTTGTCAACCAGATACCATTACCATAATGCGCAAACAATATTATAGTGTACTTCAGCTAAGATATAGTATGTCATCAAACTGATGTTCCTTTAAAAACTATGTATAAATATAACATTACAGTATATGTTAGTGAATATACACTACAGTATATGTTAGTGAATATACACTACATGACCAAAAGTGTGTGGACACCTGCTGGTCGAACATCTCATTCCAAAATCATGGGGATTAATATGGAGTTGTTCCGCCCCTTTGCTCCAATTAGGATCAAGTCAAATTGTATTAGTCACATGCGCCGAATACAACAGGTTACCTTACTGCACAGTGAAATGCTTACTTACAAGCCCCTAACCAACAATGCAGTTTTAAAAAATATGAATAAGAAATAAAATTAACAAGTAGTTAAAGAGCAGCAGTAAAATAACAATAGCGAGACTATATACAGTGGGTTCCGGTACAGAGTCGATATGCGGGGGCACCGGTTAGTTGAGGTAATATCTCCATGTATATAGGTAGTTATTAAAGCGATTATGCATTTATAATAATGGACAGTAGAAGCGGTAAAAGAGAGTGGGGGGAGCAATGCAAATATTCTGGGTAGCCATTTGATTAAATGTTCAGGAGTCTTATTGCTTGGGGGTAGAAGCTGTTTATAAGCCTCTTGGACCTAAACTTGGCACTCCGGTTCAGCTTGTCATGTGGTAGCAGAGAGAACAGTCTATGACACGGGTGGCTGACGTTTTTGACAATCTTTAGGGTGCACGGGTGGCTGACGTCTTTGACAATCTTTAGGGTGTTCCTCTGACACCGCCTGGTATAAAGGTCCTGGATGGCAGGAAGCTTGGCCCCAGTGATGTACTGGGCCGTACGCACTACCATCTGTAGTGCCTTGTGGTCGGAGTCCGAGCAGTTGCCATACCAGGCAGTGATGCAACCAGTCAGGATGCTCTCGATGGTGCAGCTGTAGAACCTTTTGAGGATATGAGGACCCATGCCAAGTCTTTTCAGTCTCCTGAGGGGGAATAGGCTTTGTGCCCTCTTCATGACTGTCTTGGTGTGCTTGGGCCATGTTAGTTTGTTGGTGATGTGGACACCAAGGAACTTGAAGCTCTCAACCTGCTCCACTACAGCCCCGTTGATGAGAATGTGGCGTGCTCGGTCCTCCTTTTCCTGTAGTCCACAATCATCTCCTTTGTCTTGATCACGTTGAGGGAAAGGTTGTTATCCTGGCACCACACGGCCAGGTCTCTGACCTAGGGCTGGGCGGTATACCGTATTTTACTATATACCGGTATTGATGCACGGACCAGTTTTGGTTTTTACTTTACCTTCTATAACAGTATTTGAATGTTTGGGTTTTTAAATGTGATACGTCCATTTGTATAGTTTACTCCTCTACTTGAGTCATCTCGCTCTCTCGCTTTCTATACAGACCTAGTCCCATCCCCTGTCACTCAAGGAGCGCATTTGTTGTTGCTTGCCCACGAGACACCTTCGTTCAGTCTGAATGGTTAATGCAGCACATGCAACAATGTTGATGACAAAGATAATGGTTTGCAAGCCCTGCCACTTCCGATGAGCGTCAGAGCTGGTGTAGTACGATTTGATCTTAGTCCTGTATTGACACTTTGTCTGTTTGATGTTTGTCGGAGGGCATAGCGGGATGAAGTATAAGCTTCCGGGTTGGAGTCCCGCTCCTTGTAAGCGGCAGGTCTAGCCTTTAGCTCAGTGCGGATGTTGCCTATAATCCATGGCTTCTGGTTCGGATATGTACGTACATTCACTGTGGGGATGACATCATCGGTGCACTTATTGATGAAGCCAATGACTGATGTGGTGTACTCCTCAATGCCATAAGAAGAATCCCAGAACATACCAGTCTGTGCTAGCAAAACAGTCCTGTAGCTTAGCATCTGCTTCATCTGACCACTTTTTTATTGACCAAGGCACTGATGCTTCCTGCTTTAATTTTAGCTTGTAAACAGGAATCCGGAGGATAGAATTATGGTCTGATTTGCAAATGGAGGGTGAGGGAGAGCTTTGTTCTTGTCTCTGTGTCTGGAGTAAAGGTGGTCTAGAGTTTTTTTTTTAAAATTTTATTTGGTTGTCCAGAAGTTATTTTCGGTCATAAGAGATGGTAGCAGCAACATTGTGTACAAAATAAGTTACAAACTACGCAAAAAAAACTAACATAAACACACAATCTGTTAGGAGCACGTAAAACATCAGCCATCTTCTCCAGTGCCGTCTTGAAGTTGGAAGCACAGAATTGTCTAGAATGTCATTGTATGCTGTTGCGTTAATATTTCCCTTCACTGGAACTAAGGGGCCTAGTCCGAACCATGAAAAATAGCCCCAGACCATTATTCCTCCTCCACCAAACTTTACAGTTGGCAGTATGCATGGGGTAGGTAGCGTTCTCCTGGCATCCACCAAACCCAGATTAGTCCGTCGAACTGACAGATGGTGAAGCGTGATTTATTACTCCAGAGAATGTGTTTCCACTGCACCAAAGTCAAATCGCGGTGAGCTTTACACCACTCCAGCCAACACTTGGCATTGCTCATTGTAATCTTAGGCTTGTGTGCAGCTGCTTGGCCATGGAAACCCATTTCATGAAGCTCCCGACGAACAGTTTGTGTACCGATGTTGCTTCCAGAGGTAGTTTAACTCGGTAGTGAGTGTTGCAACTGAATGCAGATGATTTTTAAGCACAATGCAATTCAGCACTCGCCGGTTCCGATCTGTGAGCGTGTGTGGCCTACCACTTTGTGCATGAGCCTTTGTTGCTCCTAGATGTTTCCACTTCACAATAACAGCACTTACATTTAACCAGGGCAGCTCTAGCAGGGCAAACATTTTACGAACTAACTTGTTGAAAAGGTGGCATCCTACATTGGTGCCAAGTTGAAAGTCACTGAGCTCTTCAGTATGGGCCATTTTTATTTTTTACATTTTATTTTTTAAATTTTACAGCCTTTTTCTCTCTCATCGCTACAACTCCCCAATGGTCTCGGGAGAGGCGAAGGTCGAGTCATGCATCGTCCGAAACATGACTCGTCAAACCATGCTTCTTAACACACGCCCACTTAACCCGAAAGCCAGCCGCTCCATTGTGTTGGCGGAAAAACCGTTCAACTACGACCCAAGTCAGCCCGGCCTGCCACGAGTCGCTAGAATGCAATGAGCCAAGTAAAGGACCCCTGGCCTAACCCTCCCCTAACCCGGGTGACGCTGGGCCAATTGTGCACCGCCCTATGGGGCTCCTGGTCATGGACGGTTGTGACAGTCTGGGATCGAACCCGGGTCTGTATGGCTTTAGACCGCTGCGCCACTCAGAAGGCCCAGTAAGGCCATTCCATTGCCTATGTTTGTTTCTGGAGATTGCATGTCTGTGTGCTTGATTTTTATACACCTGCCATCAACGGGTGTGAAAACCCTATACACTAATTTGAAAGTGTGTCCACATACTTTTGTGTGTGTGTAGGCCTATCCTCGATTTGTGTTTTCACAAGTCGACTGTCATGAGTTTGACATGAGGGTAGTCTTCACCGCTGTCTCGGTTGGTGGTCCACACAGATCTCCATCTCTTCCCAACATAAATATTTACCTCATATTTGCATTTACCGTTTCATTCCTTTCATCTCGGAGACAGTAGATTCAGAGGGGTTGATAGTGTTACGGAGGAGTGCAAGCAAAGCCCAGAGTGATAGCTCTGTGCATCTCTCTCTCTCTCTCGTCTGCGTGTGCATCTCGCTTTCATCACTCAGCAATAAAAGTTAATAGCTGTTTTGAACTACCCCTCATGAATGCCAAGTCTCATCTCCTGTTCCCTCTCTTTCTCCTCTTTCACTCTCCCTGTCTCTCTCTCTCCATTGAGTGTTAAGTTTTAGTTCAACTTCAGTTCAGTTAAAGGTGAACAGTAGAAAGTGAACAGAATGACAGACCGAAAAATGCTTGCAAATGACAAATTTAACAGACCAAAACACTACAGGTGTTAACATTTTAAGTTCACTGATGTCTCTCCTAACCAGAGTTCATCTCATCTCCCCTTCCACCCTGTGTGTCACCCACTCCCTGCCTCCTTGCCGCTCGCCTTCCCTAGCACAAAGGGTTCATTTTAAAGGCTCATGTTCATGCCAACACTCTTTTTCTGTTGCAGGGATGGAACAAGTCACAATGAGCGACCGGTTCGACTGCGACAACTGCAAGGAGTCCCTATACGGACGCAAGTACATCCAGGCAGATGGGGGAGAGGGGGACAACCCCTACTGCATCCCCTGTTACGACAGCCTGTTCGCCAACACCTGCGACGAGTGCAAGGAGCTAATCGGCCATGACGCCAGGGTAAGACTTTTGATTTTGGATCCACTAGTGGGTTATGTTCATTAGGGCATGAAATACTTGTTGAGTCATTTCAACAACGCAAACTGTTGTTACATGGTAATGAGTGGTAGTTAGTAGTCCTCGTTAATTATGCATTCTGTATGCTAAATGAGGCAGTTGTCTTTCATGGTGTGAATGTGTAAGTGCAAGGTGTAGGCAAACATGCCATTACAGATGGTTTCCAACCAAGCTCAACTAGCCAGCCATGCCATGTCAGACCATGAAATGTTGTGAGGAAAATGTCTTCTTGTTCTCCACAATGAATGCAGTTTTAATATTTCCTTAATGGAAAACAAACACATGATGCTGATTATTTGCGATAGTAACACGAGGGAGTGGATGAGATAAGCGATGAGGGTGGGTGTGTTCGCTCTCTCAGCTGCCTCTCTCTCAGCTGCCTCTCTCCCTCTCAGCTGCCTCTCTCTCTCTCCCTCTCAGCTGCCTCTCTCTCTCTGCCTCTCAGCTCGGGGATTTGACCTGCCGCCCCAGCTAGCCTATTCCTTCTGTTCATAACCAGAAACCCCAGTGTTAGCTTGAGTTTTCCTGGTACCTGCAGTGTCGGGATGACCTGGAAGTCACCAGAGTTGTTTTCATTACAGATCCAAAACGCACTATTTTTAGATCATTTACAATGGTGGTCACAGTAGTTCACTGGTCATTTGAAACAATTTTATCCAATGTACATGTGTAGCCAATCACTTCTACATTACATGTTCCGTTATATTGTGTAGCCTACATTGTACTCCTTTCCAGGAAGTCCTAGGAATTTGTGTCTGTAAATTGTCTTGGATGGAAGAATAGAATGAGCATAAAGTACTAATCTTGCAAATGTAACTGGTATTTTGACCTGCTCCAAACACGACAAAAAAGCACTCGGTTAGCAACAGTGCAGCGCCCCTGGAGCAGTTTAGGAGTTAAGTGGCTTGCTCAATGGCACAACGGTAGTGGATGGTAGCTCTGATTCTGATCTCGACTGTTGCCCTTGTTGTATCTCCAGGAGTTGTTCTACGAGGACCGGCACTACCACGAGCACTGTTTCCGTTGTTTCCGCTGTGACCGCTCGCTGGCGGACGAGCCCTTCACCAGCCAGGACGAGGCGCTGCTGTGCAACGACTGCTACTGCAACGAGTTCTCATCCAAGTGTGTGGCCTGCGACAAGACCGTCATGCCAGGTACTGTGGGGGGGGTAGGTAGGTAATGAATGGGTGAAATTAAATGACTGGAACTTTTCCAATCTTTTCCAGCCATTACAACGAGCCCGTCCTCCGATTTAGTGACACCAGCCTCCACTGACATAACTCACTTCTAGCATATATATTTAACATATGCTACACATACTGTACACTATGTGACACAAGACTGTAATCATGATCTCCCCCACGTCCTTGGAAATGGTTTGTCCTTGCGTCACCCTGGCACTGTTCATAATTTGTGCAGCTGAGTGTTTAAGATGGTCTGAAGATATAGGATAGTGAACATGAAAAGCACAAAGAGGCTTTGTCGTAAAGCTTGAGATCTCGAGAAATATCTTTGACAACAAAACATTTGCACCTAGCCAGAGAAAGAGATGCAGAGGAAGCGAGAATGTCAGAGAGACAAAAGAGCGATAGAGAAGAAAGAGTTAGCGAGTCAGCGCGGCCGGGGCAGAATGTGACAGGGTAATTGCCAGTTTGCCTTACTTGCTGTCTCTGAGCCAAATCCCCGTGCCTTGGAGAGGGGCCAAGTGTCTGATGCTAACGAGATAAGCCCGTAAACTATTTCGGCACCACTGTATCAGCCAAAACAGCAAATGATTCCAGGAAGAGTGTGGAGGTGTACCTTCTTTTTTCTCTCGTTTTTTTTCTTTTTTTTGTGGTACTTCTTTTAGTTTAGACAAATTCCCTTCACTGTATTCAGTATGCGTTGATGGTGTTGGATGGTGTCAATAAGAGTCAGATAGCGAACTGTAAAGATACAGATATCATCTGAGCCTGGAAAATAATGACATGTTTTAGTGCCAACCAGATTGGGTATAGTGTCATATTATTCTGTCACACTTTATTTGGACAATTTAATGAGTTGGACGAGAGGGATTTACTCCAGACACCCCAACAGGCCCTCATCCCCGTCATTCGCATGAGAAAGAGGCAGAGGTAGGGCAGACGGAGATCGGGGTGCCTTGTGAGGATCCGGCAACGTGTGGCTAATCTGCCTTTGCCATCGTTACAATTGGCTAACGTACAATCGCTGGATAATAAAGTGGACGAACTAAAAGCACGTATATCCTACCAACGGGACATTAAACTGTAATATCGTAGGTTTCACCGAGTCGGGGCTGAACGTTGACCTCTTCTTGAACTGCACTGTTGGGAAAGGGCTTGTAGGTAAAGCATTTCACGGTAAAGTCAACACTTGTATTTGGCGCATGTGACAAATAAAGTTTGATTTGAATAACATACAGCTGGCGGGTTATACCCTGTATCGGCAGCAGCCTCTGGTAAGACACCCTAGTCATAGACTGTTCTCGCATGGGGGAGGAGGTGTGATGGTGCTTTGCTAGAATTCAAGGCACACTGAACCAGCATGGCTACCACAGCAGTCTGCTGCGTTACGCCATCCCGTCTGGTTTGCGCTTAGTGGGGCTATAATTTGTTTTTCAACAGGACAATGACCCAACACACCTCAAAGTTGTGTAAGGGCAATTTGACCAAGAAGGAGAGTGATGGAGTGCTGCATCAGATGACCTGGCCTCCACAATCACCCAACCTCAGCCCAATTGGGATGAGTTGGACTGGGAGTGAAGGAAAAGCAGCCAACAAGTGCTCTGCATATGTGGGAACTACAATGTAGAAAATAGTAAAACTAAAGAAAAACCCTTGAATGAGTAGGTGTGTCCAAACATTTGACTGGTACTGTAGATGATCTACAGATAGTCATACTATCAACAACGTATCTTTTAGCATCTAGGGTTAGAATAAGGGTTAGGGTTAGTGGATTGTTTGTTGAACTGTTGTTGAACATCTCCAAACCATATACTGTACTTGGGAGTTGGGACTATCCAAATAAAGTGTTACCTATTATTCTGATGTTGTGCTATCGCTAGTGGCCTCTTGCCTAGGGTGTAGTTTTGCACTGTCAAGCTTAACTTGGTAAAGCTCAGGTGCCATTTTTCTTAGAACTCCATACCAAACTTCAATCTCCTCAAGAATATCCCCTAAGCCATTCGAATGGAATCCTGGAATCCTCAGAAGCACTCTGTCACTTAGATGGATCTGATAGAACAAGACCTGGGTTCAAAAGAAAGATTTCAAATACTTTGAGCATTTGCTTTAGCCTGCCTGGTGTACCAGGTGGGCGGGGTTTGCAAATGTTGGACTTTTCTATTGGTTCCATTGCAACAGGCAAGTTCAGTCAAGCACAGCTTTAAGTATTTGACATGGTTTCAAAAAGTATTTGAACCCAGGTCTGGATTGAGCCACAGCAATGTCGGTTGCCAGGGATATTCAGCCAAGCGGTGAAATGTTGTGCACTCTTGACAGGGCTTTTTCTTTTTGTTCTCACTCAATTTTCCCTTCAACAAAATATTTCCTCAACAGTGGGACATTCTGTTGCTATTATCGCTGTCAACTGCCATTCATCTTCTGACTTTGGACCTATTTCGTTTTTTTTTTTAAAAAGAAGAAACTTTTTACTTCGATATTGTCTTCTACCAAATAAATATCTCCTCCTTTCTCCATTTTTCTCATCTCTTTTCTCTCCTCTCTCTATCTCTGCACTCCCAGGCACAAGGAAGTTGGAGTATGGTGGCTCCACATGGCACGAGGGATGTTTCATCTGCCACAGCTGTGAGCAGCCCATCGGCTCCAAGTCCTTCATCCCAGACAAGGATGAACACTACTGTGTGTCCTGCTATGAGGACAAGTTCGCCCCGCGCTGCACCCGCTGCAAAAAGGTCCGTGTGAAAACTTACCCCAAATCCCCTCTTTATTCCCTGCTTATTCCTTATTTCCTGATTCTGGGAACCAAAGGGGTTAAGGAGTTGTGTGGCAAAAGCCTTAAGAGGGTATCCATTCTGTATTATTATGAAACGTTTTTATCACATCTATTGAGTGTATTCCATTCTATCATTTTGACTTGTGGTCTTTGACTAACTATGATGACCTTTGACCCTCTCCTCCCTCCAGGCCCTGGCTAAAGGGGGCGTGACGTATCGGGATGAGCCGTGGCACAAGGAGTGTTTTGTGTGTTCGGGCTGCAAGGTGCAGCTGGCAGGGCAGCACTTCACCTCGCGCGAAGACAACCCCTACTGCCTCAAGTGCTTCGGCAGCCTATACTCCAAGAAGTGTGAGGCATGCAGCAAGCCTATCACAGGTAGGGTCAAAGGTCACAGACAGCTATTATGACCCAGGAGCAGGGGACAGTTGAGAAAGGCTGCTATAGACATGTATTTTTTCTTCTGGGGATCCAGGTTTACTAAGTAACTGCTGGCCATGTTCCAGACTGTCTACATAGCAGTCGCACACCAAATCTTCAAAGGGATGGTTAACATGGCATTCAATCAGTGGTTATCTTTACTCGTGGCGACTGCTTTGCGGATAATCTGATTACACATGTTTATTTATGGGAGGAGACCTCAGTGGCTACTTGCTGTTTTGTTAAATAACAGCTTCCTGTCTTGTCCAGGTTTTGGCGGAGGGAAGTACATCTCGTTTGAGGAGCGCCAGTGGCACCAGCCCTGCTTCACCTGCACAGAGTGCTCGGTCTCTCTGGTGGGGGCGGGCTTCTTCCCCAATGGAGACCAGATCCTGTGTCGCGACTGCAACACCAATAGCAATCTATAGACCACACACAGACACCGTATCGCCCCTCTCCTCACACACACACCCACCTAGGTCAACCCCAGGGCCCCCCCATCACTGCCAAGGTTGTTAACACAGACCCACAGACTGCCTCTCAGGTCATGCCAACACACACAACTTGCTCACTAGACCACAGCTTGATCCCTCATCCTCCCCCAGAGCTTTCTGTTGCTTGCTGTCAAATACCAGAGCTAAACATCAGGCTACTGAGGCACAGACAGACAAAAATCAGCCAGACTAAGGTTGATCTAACTTGGCAGAGGCACGTTTTCATTGTCTTCTTTGCCAAATAGACCTACTTTTCCTTCACCTGTATGTATGAGTGACTTTTAGGTCAGATTATGTTTGGTTTAACAGAGGAAAAAGTCTTATCTTTGAACAGAACTGAACCGTTATGAACGATTAACTGATTAGTGGTGTCATTTGATGGATTGCCAATGATCTACCAACCAAAAGAATGATCTACCAAAGAAATGTAATATCTGCCATCAAAGAATTTAACTGGTATGGGGGAAAACCATGGTTCTGAATTCACTGAAGAATTTAATTCCAGTATCACTACTCCAATATGCTGTATTAGAGGCATTTTAATGTGAGGATAACATTGACCAACGTGCAAATTGTCCATCGAACATTGGCCCGAAATCATACTATTTTTGATGTAGTTGCTATCTCGACTGGAGAGGGGAGATCCACTCCAAGGCTTTCATTTTCCACAATAAGTTGTGACTATGTGGAAAAGTGTGATGTGCCTTTAAAAAAAAATGCCATACTTTATATAGTATGTAATATCAAACCAAAGAAAAGAGAAATGCTTACAGCTATGCATACTTTTTGCTAGATTTGTTTTGTATGAACGCATCCCCACTAATCTACGAATGCAACACTTTGCAAAGCAGCCACAGAACACTGATATTTACTACATTGTAAATATGTTATGCAAGTCAAATATGTTTGAGTGATTTCAATGCTGATAATTGCAGTTTTGTGACATACGACTGTTCTCCTGTGTCAATTAGGTTTCAGAGCAGTATTTGCTGTCATGCTTTAGTTGTTACTTAACCTGTAGCCGTATCATGATTTATTTGAAGAGAATAATATGTTGCAGTGGTTTGTTTATGCAGTTGTCAAACACTTTATAGTATACCGAAGAATAGGTCCAAGAGATGAAGAAAAAAATAGAAATTGAGAGAACGTGAAAAGAAAGAAAGCTTGGTGTACTGGAGAAAACCAATGAAGTCAGTTAAGACATAAGGAAAGCGTTGTCATGTATTTGCACTATGGCTAAAATATTCCCCGTGCTCCCAGAATTTGTGAACATACAAACGCAACTCGAGCATTTATATATGGAGCAACACCTAAACCACTCTCTGCCTTTTTAAATAACTATTGTTTACTTTTTTCCATATTGACACTTATCTATGATGTTTTTCGTCAAGCATATTTCATTTTTTCGCCTTTGTATTTAATCTTTCTGTTACTATCGCTGTCGTTTGATAATAAATGGGCTAGTCCCAAAGAAGCTGAGCTGCATTTCATCAACTAAGTGGTATGCATGTCTTTGTAATTACCAGACATGGGTTCAAATACTATTTGAAATCATTTCAAATACTTTAGCTGGGCTTTATTGAGCTTGCCTGGTGCAATGGGACCAATAGTATAGTCGCAAAACTGCAAACCCCACCCATTGGCACTTCAGGCAGTCTAAGGCAAATGCTAAAGGTATTTGAAAGATTTCAAATAGTATTTGTTTGCCTAAAAATTATATTGATTGTTGCTGTTGAGATTGTCAGGTATACACAAAAAAAAATTGAAATATCTCTTTATTTCATTATTTTGAGCTTTGATGCTGGCAAGTCAGAGTTGGCAAATGTGCTTTTTATGATTCTAAAAACAGATGGAGAAACACACCATCGGCGTGATGGAAGAGTTGATTCAAATCAGTTAAGTGTATTCTGTTAAATTGTCCATTTGTATGACCTGTTTATAAAATGTTATTAAAGGAATCTTAATTCAAACATACATTTTAATTTAAAAATGTTTAATCGAAAACCAGATATTTTAGACTTAGATTTAGTGAAACACCTTAATTTTGACAGTTCATTGCAAAAGTGATATTTTGGTCTTTTTAGTTGTAAATCTAGCTCTTTTTGCCCTTAGTGGTTCAACTCTACCATTGAAATTGCGCCTCTAAGTCATCTCAAGGGAGGTATTCGTTATGAAATACACTCCCTTCTATATGAGCTGGTGGTACCACCTCAAGGATAAATATAAAAGCAGGTGACACAATGGTCTTGGAAAGTGGAGTGTGCCAATTATACCGTATATTGCAATATTAATCCCGTGCCAACACGATTCTAATTCTGAAAAGTGAAAGCAAACTTGTAAGATAGGTCACCCTGGTAGTAGTTGGAGGTTTTAATACAGTAGCCAAGACCAATCTGTGAGTTAATTTGACCATTGGAAAAAAAGGTACTGCGTAAATACTGCAATGCAGGTTGGATTGAAATGAACCCCTAGTCTTCATTTTCAAGGTGATGATTGCGCTTTGTGAGTCCACATTTCAAATATTTTTTGCGTGCCCAATGGGGGATTTGAACTTAATCTACTCTTAAATTTACCCACCCCCAAAATGAATATTTACGAGAAATTGCCCCCACCCACAACTTCTCACCTGAATGCATTTTTTGTACTTATGTGAAGGGGTTGGGTAAAGGTTGAAATTGGGGTTGAGATTTACCCTAATGTGTGGGTTGATGTTGTGCTAGTGATCTTATACTGTATACAGTAAGTCATCCAGTTCGGCACATGTTTGTGCAACTAGCTTTTGCCAGTCAATGTATGTAATTCAAATGGTATTTTACTGGCAGTATAGTATATGTCCAGATACCTACTTCTTTGTTGGCCGAGCTTCAGTGTAACCCAACTACTGGAAACCTCTAGGCCTGATTCAGCATATAACACAAGGGTGTAGGAACTACACATCTTTGCTATGACAGTGTGTGTGTGTATGCATGTATGTGTGTTTAATGCTGAGTAGGCCGTTTCATCGCCTTGATAAAGCAAACAGGCCAATAACAAACAGACCGCCAGCTACTCTCTCCTGCGGGCATTGGTTCAATGTCTTTCTCCCTCCTGCCTTTCAGAGTTTTTCACCAAAAAAGGAAATGGAAAACTTTGCTCATGGGAGGGGAAGAGGACTGGAGGGAGGGAGGATGAGCACATCTGGAGCTGCTCCATGGTAAAATTCACTCGGTGCCAGTTGCACACACATGGTACCTCAGATTTATGGGAAGATGACTCGGGTAGTGAGGTGAGGGCTGATCGGAGTGGTCAGAGCAAGCCCATATGACTGAGCCATCTCACAAACAGACGTGAGCTGAAGTTGTTTATATGGAAACGGACCTTAAACATGGTATAGGCTACAAGACTCTGTGGCTCTAAGAAGTTAGACTATATTTGTAATGACTGATTATTTTTAATTAGTGGCCCCTAATATTTTTTTTAAAATTACACAATCTAGCAGGGAATAAAGAAAGATTCAGAGTATTGATGTAATAGTATATTTTACACCTTGTTCTATAGTGATTGGTCAGCCAACAGCAGTGACTGAAAAGTGGTCCTCAAGTAGACAAATGGCGTTGAGAGGGAGGGATTATACCTTAGACCCACTTCAATTTGCATACCGCCTCAATAAATCCACAGACAATGCAATTGCACTGCACACTGCCCTATCCCATTCAGACAAGAGGAAGACTTATGTAAGAATGCTGTTCATTGACTATAGCTCAGCCTTCAACACCATAGAACCCTCCAAGTTCATCATTGAGCTCGTGGCCCTGGGTCTGAGCCCCGCCCTGTGCAACTGGATCCTGGACTTCCTGACGGGCCGCCCCCAGGTGGTGAAGGTAGGAAACAACACCTCCACGACACTGATCCTCAACACTGGGGCCCCACAAGGGTGCATGCTCAGCCCCGTCCTGTACTCCCTGTTCACCCATGACTGAGTGGCCATGCACGCCTCCAACTCAATTATTAAGTTTGCAGACAACACAACAGTAGGCCTGATAACCAACAATGACGAGACAGCCATCGCGCACCAGCGACTCCTGTGGCGGGCCGGGCGCAGTGCGTGCTAGTCAAGGTTGCCAGGTGCACGGTGTAGCCTCCGACACATTGGTGCGGCTGTCTTCCGGGTTGGATGCGCGCTGTGTTAAGAAGCAGTACGGCTGGTTGGGTTGTGTATCGGAGGACGCATGACATTCAACCTTCGTCTCTCCCGAGCCCGTACGGGAGTTGTAGCAATGAGACAAGATAGTAGCTACTACAATTGGATACCACGAAATTGGGGAGAAAAAGGGGTAAAATAAAAAAAAAAATGACGAGACAGCCTGCAGGGAGGAGGTGAGGGTCCTGGCGGAGTGGTGTCAGGAAAATAACATCAACAAAACGAAGGAGCTGATCGTGGACATTAGGAGACAGCAGAAGAAGACGCCCCTATCCACATCAACAGGACCACAGTGGAGGAGTTCCTCGGCATACACATCACTGACAATCTGAAATGGTCCACCCACACAGACAGTCTGGTGAAGAAGGCGCAACAGCGCCTCTTCAACCTCAGGAGGCTGAAGAAATTCAGCTTGGTCCCTAAGACCCTCACAAACTTCTACAGATGCACAATTGAGAGCATCCTATCATCAAGGACAACAACCAACCAAGTCACTACCTGCTCACCCCGCTATCATCCAGAAGGTGAGGTCAACACAGGTGCATCAAAGCTGGGACCGAGAGACTGAAAAACTGCTTCCAACTTAAGGCCAACAGACTGTTAAATAGCCATCACTAGCCGGCTACCACCCGTTTACTCAACCCTGCTGCCCTATGTACATATACATGGAATCACTGGTCACTTTAATAATGGAACACTAGTTAACACTAATAATGTTTACATACTGTTTTATTAATTTCATATGTACAGTTGAAGTCAGAAGTTTACATACACTTAGGTTGGAGTCATTGAAACTCGTTTTTCAACCACTCCACAAATTTCCTGTTAACAAACTATAGTTTTGGCAAGTCGGCTAGGACATCTACTTTGTGCATGACACAAGTAATTTTTCCAACAATTGTTTACATACAGATTATTTCACTTATAATTCACTGTATCACAATTCCAGTGGGTCAGAATTTTACATACACTAAGTTGACTGTGCCTTTAAACAGCATGGAAAATTCCAGAAAATGATGTCATGGCTTTAGAAGCTTCTGATAGGCTAATTGACATCATTTGAGTCAATTAGAAGAGTACCTGTGGATGTATTTCAAGGCCTACCTTCAAACTCAGTGCCTCTTCACTTGACATCATGGGAAAATCAAAAGAAATCAGCCAAGACCTCAGAAAAATAATTATAGACCTCCACGAGTCTGGTTCATCCTTGGGAGCAATTTCCAAATGCCTGAAGGTACCACGTTCATCTGTACAAACAATGGTACACAAGTATAAACACCATGGGACCACACAACCGCCATATCGCTCAGGAAGGAGACGCGTTGTCTCCTAGAGATTAACATACTTTGTTGCAAAATGTGCAAATCAATCACAGAAAAACAGCAAAGGACCTTGTGAAGATGCTGGAGGAAACAGGTACAAAGTATCTATATCCACAGTAAAACGAGTCCTATATCGACATAACCTGAATGGCCGCTCAGCAAGGAAGAAGCCACTGCTCCAAAACCGCCATAAAAAGGAAAGGAGGCCTACAAACCTGACTCAGTTACACCAGCTCTGTCAGGAGGAATGGGCCGAAATTCACCAAACTTATGGTGGGAAGCTTGTGGAAGGCTACCCAAAACGTTTGACCCAAGTTAAACAATTTAAAGGCAATGATACCAAATACTAATTGAGTGTATGTAAACTTCTGATCCACTGGGAATGCGATGAAAGAAATAAAAGCTGAAATTAATCATTCTCTCTACTATAATTCTGACATTTCACATTCTTAAAATAAAGTGGTGATCCTAACTGACGTAAGACAGGGAACTTTTATTAGGATTAAATGTCAGGAATTGTGGAAAACTGAGTTTAAATGTGTTTGGCTAAGGTGTATGTAAACATCCGATCAATCATCCATTCAACTGTATATACTCTATTCTACTGTATTTCAGTCAATGCAACTCCAACATTGCTCATCCTAATATTTATATATTTCTTAAATTCATTCTTTTACTTTAGATTTGTGTGTATTGTTGTGAATTGTTAGATACTACTGCACTGCTGGAGCTAGAATAACATCTGCTAAATATGTGTATGTGACCAATATACTTTGATTTGATATGTCGGCTCATTTGGAAATGACCTTCACATTTCTATTGCGATATCTGTAATACTTCAGCGGAACAGATTGAATAGAGCCCTTAGTGGCCCAAGACTACACACTGTCTGTTGAGTCTCGTGCAGTGTCTCTCAAGCTAAAATATACAATCTCCAAATTCCATGTCACAAGTGCTATAAGACGAACAATCAAACGTATCTCTTACTGGCCTCAAGCGCCCAGATCCTAACTTGAGATGATTGTGCACAATTAAAATTTCAGTGCAAATAAAATCCAAATAAATCCAAAACAGACTGTAAAATAGACTATTGCTATTTAGCAACCACCCAGATGCTTACGAACAACCTTGGCCTTTCGAATATTGTCTACAGATGTTTTTAGATGGTTCACAGTAGGACACAATAAAACAATTCAGGTTTGGCATCTGTATACTGTAAAGGCTAAGCTCCTCACCTGCGATTTGAAAATGCAATCCTCTGGCGAACAATCGCCGTCTTTCGTCACCGCACCTATTAACAACATTAGATTATGTTCAATTAGGAAGATTTTCTTGGAAATATAATTGTGGAATTGAATCACAGTGAATGTCTGGTATCTAGCCACAACTGGCAAATGAGAGAACATCACATACTCTCTCAAGGTTTCTACCACAAACAGGAATTCGGAAGGGCACAAAAGTCTCCCGCTCTCTCTCTCTCCCTCCCTTCCATTGAATTTGTTTGCCATCTGTTTCTCAGTTCCAAGCCAAATCATCCTTGTCCAGGAAACATCTCAGGCCAGAAAGCTGGACAAATATCTAGTATAGACTGCATCCAATTTGTTGAGTAGAGTGTTGGAGGCTGTTTTATAAATAACATCGCCGAAGTCGAGGATCGGTATGATGGTCAGTTTTACGAGGGTATGTTTAGCAGCATTTGTGGATGCTTTGTTGTGAAAATGCAGTGAGTTGATGAGTTCATGTTGCATATGCATGATACACTACAGTATGGGCTTTCACTTGGCTCCATCAGGCTCTAGTGACACATTTGGTTTAGTTTGATGTCCATTTGAAAATGGCTTCACAAGTCAGTTTTCACACGCATCCACACTATTCAGAAGTCCCTAGTTTCTGAAAAAAGACGGTAGCTACAGTATCTGACTTAACATACACAGTTTGACCAAACCGCTACGCAATCATGACAACCATGAGTGAAAAGGAAATAGTAGCTAATACATATTTAGGCTGGGAGGCCAGTAAGAATGACAAAGTAGTCATGACATTACTTTAGTTTCTCACTCAATCAAACATACTGACAAGCTTTGTCATTCAAGACTGCCTGACTTTTTTGAAATTTCTAATCTTTAATTTCCACTGTTGTGGGGGAAAGGAATGACAGTTAAGAAAATAATATGATGCCTCTGTCTCAAAGTCCAGAATATTTCTCCCAAAATATTTTATTTTAACAAACTAGATGTTTTATTTTTTTATTCTTAAAACTCAGAGAAACGCATTGAATAACACATTCATAAATGGCAAAAAAGACAGTCAAAATAGAAATCATAAGAAACAAGGTGTTGAAGTGTTTGTCATATCTAGGTGATATAAGAAAGCTCAGGAACATTCTTTTTTTTACATGTTTTTTTTTTTTAACACATTAACCCCTTTTTAGGGTAGGCACAAAATACCTTCTTATACTTCCAATCATTATTTTTTTACCGGTACTGGCTACCTTCAAATGATCATAGAGCAAAACGGAGCACACCATTGTGTTTGTGAGAATCTCCCCTTTCCACATTAGTTTGTAGGTCAAACGTGACAGACGTTTACGTGAGAAGACTGATTTTCGGGATGTCTCCTGGTCTGACCAACACCACTCTAGCTCTGTCACTTTTCACCACAGATGTGGAGGTACGACATAGGCGGATGCAGCGGATTGAGACGAGTACGATGCAAAAACATACAATGCAGTGCGTCAATCACCTCTAGGGGGTTTACACAAAGGCAGTCTATTGCTCCACATCTCCAGCTAAGGCATGTCTGGTGCACATGTGAGTTTCATCCCGCTAATAATTATGCTCATCGCACTTCCAGCACGTGGCACAAAATCATTTTCCCGACAATAAAGGGCATAACTGGTTATTATAAAGTCCATAAAAGTAGGAGGGAGGCCTGATTTGACACTAGTTCCAGTGATCCTCAGGCCTTACAGGAAGTTGGGTCCATAAAGCCAGCTGTATAGGGTGGTAACAGGCTCCATGTTGTTCCCACATGGCCGTTCCCATTCTCATTATCCTAGACCTAGAGGATCAAGACTGCCGGTTACCGGACCAGTTAACAGAGGCAGCAAAACCAAATGGCTGGTTGAACAGTGTAATAATCATTGTTTATTAATCGTTTATAAGTATGCATATGTAAATACAAATACATAGTGAAACTTCATACTAGACTTGTAATGTTTCAACCACTGTTTCAACCATTGAATGATGAAGTGAGATCCCCTCCACAATTTGGATTTGTGGTAAGTGGAACACTTGGGTAACACAATTGTTGTTATTCAGTTAGGTTGATTTGATATGCCGAAAACATTACCCTTCTAAGAAACCTGTCGAAATATAATAGTTCTGACTCCTAGACACGTTATCTCACTCTCATGATGAATCAGGCCTTTCATCCACTAAGTGGACACATTTGGGATTCTGAGAGCAGTTGAACAATTGAATAAAACAGTTTTTTTTCTGATAAAGCTGCTGCATTGTTGAAACAGGTGGTTTCATGGAAGACCGATAAAAAAAGTAGAAAGTAGGAACCAAAGCGTGTTATACTCAAGAGGAGGGGAGGGAACATAATTAAAGTCACACAGGAATTGCACAGATCACCATCTACACAGCAGCCATTCTTTGCATATGATTTCGGCACATTTGAAGAGAGACATTTTCAGAGATGAACATCACACCATTCGCACTTAGCACTGGAGTTGGAGAATTAGTCTACTGGTAGTCAGTCGCAAGTCAGACATGATCAAAGACGGATAAACCAGTTTTGTCGAGACATTTCGCTTCTTTTGTCTGTTCCAAGAATTCACACATACAGTGCTTTTTTTTTTACCTCTTAAAGATAACTTCCACCAATATTTCTTTCCCCAAGCAGACATAAGCCTGATTGCTGTAATGCCATTAGCCTGTAGCCATTAGCCTTGTTAGCTACAAAACAGCTAAGCCAAAGCTTTGTTCTATTTACCAGACAGAAGACTGTGAGGTCATTGGCTGTTTGAGGCAGTACTAATGATCAAAAGACAGTGGTTAAGTGTGCTGCCACTATATTCTTAGCTATGACAACGAATGAACCTTTAAGGCCTACACCTTGACCGTGTGAACAAGAAGCCATGTTGGGAAGAGTATAGGATCATGGCCATTAAAAAGTATAGCCTACTAAGTTCATTGAACAAGTTGCTAAAATCCAAAATGGAGGACAATCATAAACTAGTCTTCTCATTGCTCATGGACCAGTTGGTCAATAGTGAAGTCTTGTGACGCCTACAGTATTCATATGGCTATCCTAGTATGGACACCATACCCGTGTCAATTTCTCCTGTGATACTCGATGACGTAATCTGAAAACCTCAATCTGTCCTGCCACTCAAACAGCTGCCTTTCTCTCAGTAGTAACTCCTTGCTTTGCCCTGTGTGAAGTCTGTGCAATGTCTAGACAAGCACACCTAAAGATTAGTCACTGAGATGGTGTTACTAAATGTGTCTGTAATGTGCCCTGAAACAAACCATAAAAATGGAGGCCATAAATTATGCCATGTCATGGCGGCTCCTGATGCTGGGCCAAGGGGAAGGGCCACGGAATGTGGTGAGATGACACCGTCACCATCTGATCTGACACACTTGTGTCCTCCGGCAGCACTGAGGCCACCTGCCATTCCTGACCCATAAACAGACAGAGCTATGAGAACAAATGGGATGGGCAATTTCACCCAAGCATTTGAGTCAGCAAATGCCCACACAAGTTTGTAATATATGTCTATAGACATTGCAATGCCATGATGTCATCAACTACTTGATTAGATACCAGTAAACAAGACAACATCAGTGTTATCCACTTTTTATCATGTTTCTCATGTTAATACCAATGCAATATTAACTTTACAATAATAGCATTATAACCTGCATTGGTTCAACTGAGATGTGGAATATTAAAGAGAAGAGCTGAGCATGCATGAGAGAAACTTTGTTGGATTGCAAAAAGATGACTTGAAGAAACCTCAAAGCTGTCTTCTTACTACCTCTTCCAAAACAAATGATAGACCAGGGTTTGTTCGTCATCATTTTTGATTCCATCTGAAAAAGCACGTCAGAAGTCATCTCAATGTAATTGAAGAATCCCATAACCACTTCTGGGAAAATTGGAAAACACTAAACAAACAACACGAAAAGTTATCTATTAAAAATGGAGATGTATGGGTAAACCACTTCTCCAATCTTTTAAAAATTGTATTTAACCAGGCAAGTCAGTTAATAACAAATTCTTATTTACAATGACGGCCTAGGAACAGTGGGTTAACTGCCTTGTTCAGGGGAAGAACGTCAGATTTTTACCTTGTCAGTTCTGAGATTCGATCTAGCCATATTTCGGTTACTGGGCCAACGCTCTAACCACTAGGCTACCTGCCGCCCCTATAACAAAGAACAAACAGCAAAAACATATACATGATCAAATACAAATCTTAGAATCAACTATTAAAGACTACCAGAACCCACAGGATTCTCCAATTACATTGAATGAACTACCAAACTAAATACAAACCCTCCAACCCAAAAAGGCCTGTGGTGTTGATGGTACTGTATCCTCAATGAAATGATAAAATATACAGACCACAAATTCCAATTGGCTATACTTAAACTCTTTAACATCAATATTGGCTCTGACATCTTCCCCAATATTTGGAACCAAAGACTGATCACCCCAATCCACAAAAATGGAGACAAATTTGACCCCAATAACTACTGTGGGATATGGGTCAACAGCAGCCTTGGGGAAATCCTCTGCATTATCATTAACAGCAGACTCGTACATTTCCTCAGTGAAAACAATGTACTGAGCAAATGTCAAATTGGCTCTTTACCAAATTACTGTAAGACAGACCATGTATTCACCCTGCACACCCTAACTTGACAAACAAACAAAACAAAACAAAGGCAAAGCTTTAGACTCAATTTGGCATGAGAGTCTGCTATATAAATTGATGGAAAGTGGTGTTGGGGGAAAAACATACAACATTATAAAATCCATGTACACAAACAACAAGTGTGTGGTTAACATTTGTTAAAAAAAAAACACACATTTCTTTCCACAGGGCCGTGGGGTGAGACAACTCTCTTCAACATATATATCAACAAATTAGCAAGGGCACTAGAACAGTCTGCAGCACCCGGCCTCACCCTACTAGAATCTGAAGTCAAAAGTCTACTGTATGCTGATGATCTGGTGCTTCTGTCCCCAACCAAGGAGGGCCTACAGCAGCACCTAGATCTCCTGCACAGATTCTGTCTGATCTGGGCCCTGATCTCAGTAAGACAAAAATAATGGTGTTCCAAAAAAGGTCCCGTTGCCAGGACCACGAATACAAATTCCATCTAGACCCCGTTGCCCTAGAGCGCACACAAAACTATACATACCTCGGCCTAAACATCAGCGCCACAGGTAACTCCCACAAAGCTGTGAACAAGCTGACAGACAAGGCAAGAAGGGCCTTCTATGCCATCAAAAGGAACACAAAATTCGATAATTAGGATCTGGCTAAAAATATTTGAATCAGTTTAGAACCCATTGCCCTTTATGGCTCACCAAACAAGAATTCACAAAATGGGACAAACCCCAAATTGAGACTATGCATGCAGAATTCTGCAAAAATATCCTCTGTGTACAACGTAAAACACCAAATAATGCATGCAGAGCAGAATTAGACCGATACCCACTAATTATCAAAATCCAGAAAAGAGCCATTCAATTCTACAACCAGCTAAAAGGAAGCGATTCCCAAACCTTCCATAACAAAGCCATCATCACATACAGAGAGATTAACCTGAGAAGAGTCCCCTAAGCAAGCTGGTCCTGGGCCTCTGTTCACAAACACAAACAGACCCTACAGAGCCCCAGGACAGCAACACAATTAGACCTAATCATGAGAAAACCAAAAGAAAAACTACTTGACACATTGGAAAGAATTAACAAAAAACTGAGCAAACTAGAAAGCTATTTGGACGTAAACAGAGAGTACACAGTGGTAGAATACCTCACCACTGTGAGTGACCCAATCTCAAGGAAAGCTTTGACAGACTCAGTGAGCATACCCTTGCTATTGAGAAAGACTGCCATAGGCAGACCTGGCTCTCAAGAGAAGACAGGCTATGTGCACACTGCCCACAAACTGAGGTGTAAACTGAGCTGCACTTCTTAACCTCCAGCCAAATGTATGACCTTATTTGAGGATATTTCCCCCATATATTTCCCTCATATTACACAGACACAAAGAATTTGAAAACACACCCAATGTTGATAAACTCCCATATCTTTTGGGTGAAATACCACGGTGTGCCATCACAGCAGCAAGATTTTTGACCTGTTGTCACAAGAAAATGGCAACCAGTGAAGAACAAAACACATTTATGTTAATTTATTTTCCCTTTTCTATTTGAGCTATTTGCACATAATGACATTTGTAATGTCTTAATTCTTTTGGAACATTTTAATTTGTATTGTTTTTAAACTTTTGTTAATGATCTATTTCACTTGATTTGGCAATGTTAACATATGTTTCCTTCAATTGAATTGAGAGAGAGAGAGAGAGAGAGAGATTTGGGGTAAGGTGGGGCGGGGGCTTGATTTTTTAAATCTGTGTTAGAACAACATTACCACTGTACTACATCACAAATGCAAGGTTGAAATGTCTGAAAATGAACGGCAACAAAAAATATTAAATGCAAGGTTGAGTGACAGTGACAAAGCAACAATCTGTGCAAAACAGAGGCACAGGAACTGGTGTTGTCCTCAGTGAGTGAAGGTCAGACAATAATAAGCATTTTAGAAATTGGCTAGTACAATCTGGTGGAAAGGCAAAATGATATGATTGTCTCACTCTACACAATGGCGATTTAATTGTACTGTATGCTTACTGTGTCACACCCTGATCTGTTTCACCTGTCCTTGTGATTGTCTCCACCCCCCTCCAGGTGTCGCCCATCTTCCCCATTATCCCCTGTGTATTTATACTTGTGTTCTCTGTATGTCTGTTGCCAGTTCCTCTTGTTTGTCAAATAAACCAGCGCTTTGGTTCTCAGCTCCTGCTTTTCCCAGTCTCTCTTTTTCTCGCCCTCCTGGTTTTGACCCTTGCCTGTCCTGACTCTGAGCCCGCCTGCCTGACCACTCTGCCTGCCCCTGACCCTGCCTGCCGACCGGTACCTTTGCCCCACCTCTGGATTATGGACCTCTGCCTACCCTGACCCTGAGCCTGCCTGCCGTCCAGTACTGTTGCCCCACCTCTGGTTTATTGACCCCTGCTTGCCTTGACCTGTCTATTGCCTGCCCCTGTTGGATTATTAACCCATTGTTAATTCCAGTTTCTGCATCTGGGTCTTACCTCGATTCCTGATATACTGGGAGACAAAATGAGACTGGGAGACACAGTGGGGTGATGTCACCAGAGTTTAGATTTTAAAAAGTAAAAACTGCATAAAAGGATTACATTTGAGGAGCCTGATCCTAGATCTGTTTGTGCTGTCTTGCCCACTCGTATGGTCAATGTCATGCCAATGACCATAGATGTAGGCAAGGCAGCACAAACAGATCTAGGATCAGGCTAACTTTTGAGTGTGGTCTCAGTGAAACGTGGCACCAGACGTGCTCTGTATGGGAGTGGGATGGTTACGGTGTAAAAAAAACAGGGAACGCATTCCGAGGGTTTACTCATCATTCCAAAGAGGCTCTCCCCTAGCCTGTCTCGGGGCTTTGGGTTAGCCTGGGTGTCTTTAGCAGACGTGACTCGACCGCAACGTGTCAGACGATAGGTCTTTCTTCCCAGTAACTGTACATTAACTGTATAGCCATGCCTTACCGACCACTGACCAGTAACAGCATGTTTGTTACCAAAGATATGAGGACAAGTTTTATAGTGAGTCAGTAACTACACCAAACATGTCTATGTACTGCCAGACTATGTATCGTCTATGAAATCATAATTGTTATCACAGCAATAGGAGGACAAGTCAAAGCTACTGTACACTGGAACAAGATATAGGCCTTGTTGCACAGTGTAAAGTCCGTAACTACACCAAACATGTCCATGTACTGTATCAGCATTGATACATTGATGGAGCAACATCCTTAACAGTCTGATATGTAAGATGATGCTTCCTGTACTAATATAGCAGTTCCATGGTTCATTATGTCCAAACCTCCACATGCAGTCCTGATTTGATAAGCTGTACAAGTACTAGTACTGTAGCACGGAAGACATTACATTGGAGCTACCAGAAACATTTAAATGGAGCAACCAGAAACATTCAAACGGAGCTACCAGAAACATTCAAACAGTGCTACCAGAAACATTCAAATGGAGCTACAGTAAGTCAATGTATAATTGTACAGAGAACGCAAGCTTCCTTAGCTCTCGTCTTCTCCATTCCCTCCAATCTGAGGTCAAGGATTTAGGCTTTCTTGCAGATCCTCGGCTCTGGAGTGGGAAGCTTCTGTACTGTCCCATAATGAGTTCTCTCTGTGGGGAAGACCAGGCATTACTTTTCCAGAGGCAGGGATGGATGGATGGATATAGCCTTGGGTCCAGACAGCCAAACCTCCAGACAGAGGCACTTTGTTGTGTCAGTAAATGGCTACATTCTGAGTGGTAACATTGTACTCTAAACAAGACAGACAGACAGACAGACAGACGGACAGACGGACGGACGGACGGACGGACGGACAGACAGACAGACAGAGTTCTCTCTGTAAGCATATGGGAACTATAGAATCGAAGGAAAAAGCACCACATAAAATAAATAATTACAGTGCCTTGCGAAAGTATTCGGCCCCCTTGAACTTTGCGACCTTTTGCCACATTTCAGGCTTCAAACATAAAGATATAAAACTGTATTTTTTTGTGAAGAATCAACAACAAGTGGGACACAATCATGAAGTGGAACGACATTTATTGGATATTTCAAACCTTTTTAACAAATCAAAAACTGAAAAATTGGGCGTGCAAAATTATTCAGCCCCTTTACTTTCAGTGCAGCAAACTCTCTCCAGAAGTTCAGTGAGGATCTCTGAATGATCCAATGTTGACCTAAATGACTAATGATGATAAATACAATCCACCTGTGTGTAATCAAGTCTCCGTATAAATGCACCTGCACTGTGATAGTCTCAGAGGTCCGTTAAAAGCGCAGAGAGCATCATGAAGAACAAGGAACACACCAGGCAGGTCCGAGATACTGTTGTGAAGAAGTGTAAAGCCGGATTTGGATACAAAAAGATTTCCCAAGCTTTAAACATCCCAAGGAGCACTGTGCAAGCGATAATATTGAAATGGAAGGAGTATCAGACCACTGCAAATCTACCAAGACCTGGCCGTCCCTCTAAACTTTCAGCTCATACAAGGAGAAGACTGATCAGAGATGCAGCCAAGAGGCCCATGATCACTCTGGATGAACTGCAGAGATCTACAGCTGAGGTGGGAGACTGTCCATAGGACAACAATCAGTCGTATATTGCACAAATCTGGCCTTTATGGAAGAGTGGCAAGAAGAAAGCCATTTTTTAAAGATATCCATAAAAAGTGTTGTTTAAAGTTTGCCACAAGCCACCTGGGAGACACACCAAACATGTGGAAGAAGGTGCTCTGGTCAGATGAAACCAAAATTGAACTTTTTGGCAACAATGCAAGACGTTATGTTTGGCGTAAAAGCAACACAGCTCATCACCCTGAACACAACATCCCCACTGTCAAACATGGTGGTGGCAGCATCATGGTTTGGGCCTGCTTTTCTTCAGCAGGGACAGGGAAGATGGTTAAAATTGATGGGAAGATGGATGGAGCCAAATACAGGACCATTCTGGAAGAAAACCTGATGGAGTCTGCAAAAGACCTGAGACTGGGACGGAGATTTGTCTTCCAACAAGACAATGATCCAAAACATAAAGCAAAATCTACAATGGAATGGTTCAAAAATAAACATATCCAGGTGTTAGAATGGCCAAGTCAAAGTCCAGACCTGAATCCAATCAATAATCTGTGGAAAGAACTGAAAACTGCTGTTCGCAAATGCTTTCCATCCAACCTCACTGAGCTCGAGCTGTTTTGCAAGGAGGAATGGGAAAAAATGTCAGTCTCTCGATGTGCAAAACTGATAGAGACATACCCCAAGTGACTTACAGCTGTAATCGCAGCAAAAGGTGGCGCTACAAAGTATTAACTTAAGGGGGCTGAATAATTTTGCACGCCCAATTTTTCAGTTTTTGATTTGTTAAAAAAGTTTGAAATATCCAATAAATGTCGTTCCACTTCATGATTGTGTCCCACTTGTTGTTGATTCTTCACAAAAAAATACAGTTTTATATCTTTATGTTTGAAGCCTGAAATGTGGCAAAAAGTCGCAAAGTTCAAGGGGGCCGAATACTTTCGCAAGGCACTGTAAGTAAAATCATCCTTGAAGAATGCAAATGTGGAGCATATGAGAAGAAGGCGGAACAATTACAAATACTCAAATGTGTTTAAATTACTCACAGACCAGGTATAGGATCTTTAAGATAATGGCATCAGAACGTTTGAATACTGTTTCAGTAACTGTTCACACATGTTGCTTTGTTTCCGTCCCATCCCATTGTATTTCATACATTATGCAGACTTCTAAGTATGCATTAGCCTGTTCCCAGAGCTGTTTATACTGTCTTGTCAACGTCTATGGTGACTGACCGCACAAACAGATCTGGGACTAGGCTATGTATGCCTGATTTTCAAAGTAAATGCTCTACACACTAAAAATAAATGTTTCTAATTAGTACCAGATAGGGGTTCTTTGGCTTGTAACCATAGCGGAACCCTTTTTTAGTGCTATATTAGAACCCTTTTTTGAAGGTTCAATAAAGAACCATGCTCATAAGGTTCTGAATGGAACTTGTATGGTGCTATAAAGACCCCTTTCATAAGGTAAAAAAAAAGTTCTATATAGCCCCAAAAAATTGTTCCGCTATGGTTACAACCCCTTTTTTATGGTTCTTAGTAGAACCTTTATGGAGAATGGTTCTATAAAGGAACCTTTCTCAATCTGAAAAGGTTATTTGTAGATCATTTTGAAGAACAACACATGGTTTCTTGTTCTGGTCAGCCATATAATATTGTTAAAATTTCATAAGGGTGTTAATATTGTGTTAATGAACAAGTTGAGTCAAGTGAGAACTACCTCTGACCAGCTGGGGGTCCCTGACAAGAGAACTGAGAACCACTGGCTGATTTAGTCAACGGTTCTAAAATGACAAGGCCATACACAAGTCTTTTACAAGACACCATCACTGCTGGCCATGATCATATATCCTTTTAACGGCATAACACAACACATTTGATCAACTGGAACGACACTCTCACTCACGATTACACAAAAAGAGCTATGAGGCAACCATGCCCCCACATATTCAAATGAGTCACCTCTCCTACATTTCAATTAATCACCAAAAGAGCAAAGAACCCTTTTGTGAACTCAAAGGGTGAGTGACTCAAAGGGTTCTTTGAGTCATTATGGTTCCACAAAGGAAGATCACCTTTTCCAAAGAACTCTTGAGGAACCCTTATTTTCTAGATTTTTTTATTAGTGTTTTTAGCCACACAGTTTGTAACATACAAACCTAACTTTGCTCCTTGTCTTGTTTTACTGCCAAATCCCCTTTTGCAATGACACTAGTTTACCCATAATGTCTTTGATCTCTCCAGTATTCAGAGTTTCCTCAGAAAAGGCGTACATCAAATTAAGGCCAGCGAGACATTGAACAAGTTGCTTGTGTTCAAAGAAAATGTTTGGGGCACATTTAACACATCACTGACTACCACTTCATATTTTCAATCATGGTAGTGGCTACATCATGTTATGGGTATGTTTGTCATCGGCAAGGACTAGGGAGTTTTCTTGAAAAGAATGAAAAGCACAGGCAAAATCATAGAGGAAATCTTGGTTCAGTCTGCCCTCCACCAGACACTGGGAGAACACAGTTTTCAGCAGTACAATAACTTAAAACACAAGGACAGATTTACACTGACGTTGCTTACCAAGAAAACATTGAATGTTCCCGAGAGAAAATTGTTGTCTTGCATTAATCAACAAACAATTTGGCATAGCTTGAAGAATAATGGGCAAATGTTGCACATTCCAGGTGTGGAAAGCTCTTGGAGACGTACCCACAAAGACTCACTGCTGTAATCACTACCAAAAGGTAATCCTAACATGTATTGACTCAGGGGTGTGAATACTTATTTAAATGAAATATTTCTGTATTTCATTTTCAATACATTTTCAACTTCACTTATGTGGTATTGTGTGTAGATGGGTGAGATAAGAAAATATATTTCATCCATTTTGAATTCAGGCTGTAACACAACAACATTTTGAATAAGTCAAGGGGTGTGAATACTCTCTGAAGGCACGATAAACCTATATCTAATTTTCAGGGTATGAAAGAACATTAGGTCCAAGAGTAGCAGTGTTTCTTCAAGTGCCTGTGTGGCACAAATTAAGACATTTTTAATAACCTCTATTTAGCCAGGGGAACCCATTGAGAACAACAGCTCAAGCAATGTAAGCAACTATTCTTGCATGATCACTACAAAATTACAGTTACAACATACGAAATAAATCACGTTACATTCAAAAAAGGGCATTAAAAACAAATATATACAATCAATCAGAGACCTAAATTCACCTTTTGTGGCCAAAGAATCCATTTTTGGAGTGACATGTTGGACTGAGAAGCATAGTAACTGAAAGCACTTTTCCCTAACTCAGAGGAGACCTGCACAAAGGTGTGTAGTAGACTGAATCTAGAGGTTTTAACACAGAAGCTGTCAAGTGGAAGTAGATTGAGTTGCTGTAGTCAATTACTGGGAGGAGTGTTGCTTGAACAATCTTCCTCCTCTTTTCAAAAGTGAGACGGGATGTATTTCTATACAGCAAACCAATCTTTACTCGCAACTTTTTGTCAGCTTATCAATGTGTGTTTTATAGGACAGCTTATCGTCAATCCAACACCTATATACTTTTAATTGGGCACAAGCTCAATTTAGGTTCCTCTCAAGGCACAGATATGCACGCAGGTCTTAAGGATCAATTTTACGAGACCTGGAGAAATCTAGAGGTTTTCAGGGAAACCAACATTATTCATGTAAAAAGTGAACAGTAAAGGGCCTAGTATTGAGCCTTGTGGCGCTCCTTTGGTTATGTTAAGAAAATTAGACTGAGCTCCATCAGCAGATATACATTGAGTTCTGTCATACAGGTAATTTTTAAAACCAGACACAGGCATGGTCCAGACCTCCGTAGCAAGAGTGTACTATCAAGCAAATCAAATACTTTCGACAGATCAATATAAAGGGCAGCATAATGCTAGTGTTTTATCTACTTTATGCCATTTATGACTAGAGAAGCAGCTGAGATGGTGCTGTGTTCTGGCCTAAAGGCCTGACTGGTGAGAGTTCAGAATACAATGTTTAATCTTAACAGTGGACTTTTTAACATCAACAACAAAGAGAGTGTCTAGAACTTCCCTAGTAGTGACTTGCTGAAGAAATAACAATGGGTCACCATTTACAGTAGCAGGCAAGTCTGTGATTGAACAGGGGTGCATAAGAGATGAGTTTCTGTCATTAAGTATTTTCAGAGTTGTCCTTATTGCTGCTATTTGCCCTTTCAAATAAATAGCCTGCTGCAATAAAATGTTGGTTAAACACATCAGTTATTTCAGTTTAGCCTTTTATAGTACTGTCACACCCTGATGTTTCACCTGTCCTTGTGCTGGTCTCCACCCCCCTCCAGGTGTCACCCATCTTCCTCATTATCCCCTGGGTAGTTTTTATACCTGTGTTTTCTGTCTGTCTGTGCAAGTTTGTTTTGTTCCTCAAACCTACCAATATTTTTTTCCCTTGCTCCTTCCTGCCTTGTCTATTTTATAGTTTTCCTGGTTTTGTCCTTTCTGCCTGCCCTGACCCTGGGCCTGCCTGCCATCCTGTACCTTTGCCGTGTTAAAATTAATCACCTTTTGTTACTTCGACACTGTCTGCACCTGGGTCTTACCTTCAAACGTGATAAGTACTGGAGTTAAATAGAACCTCATTGGGCAGAGAGGTGTGGCTGCTTCTTTTTTGTGGTTTAAAATCCTTCCAAAACTTAGCGGATCACCACAAGGGTCAGAAATAGGATTAATGAATGAGCTTGACTTAGCCCTTTTTATGGAAGCAGTACATTTGTTTCTAAGACATACTGTATAAGGAGATAAAAATGTAGCTACATCTGACCGCTAACCAGGTGACACATCATGGTCACACATGAAGGATTAAATTAAATGTTACCCAGTCCGTTGATTCTGTGAAATCCCCTTGTTAGCAGGATCTAACGTATGTAAATGAGAGCTAGACAGGCACTGCATCTGTGTAATGGCGAGGAACTTAAAACTGCTGACTCTCTCTACTGCAGTCCAGTTGATGTGGATCGGGCTGTGTTCCATTTTCTGCTTCCTGAAGTCAACGATCAACCTTGTTTTGCTGACGTTGAGGGAGAGGTTGTCATCCTGGCACCACAATGCCAGTTCACTCACGTTCTCCCTATAGGCTGGCTCATCGTTGTTGGTTATCAGCCTACGACTGTGGTGTCGTCAGCAAACTTGATGATGGAGTTGGTGTGGTGCAAAACCAAGCTATCGTGGGTGAACAGGGAGTACAGCAGTGGGCTTAGGATGCAACCCTGGGGGGCCACTGTGTTAAGAGTCAGTGTGGAGGAGGTGTTGTTGCCAATCCTCACAGCCTTTGGTCTGCCCGTCAGGAAGTCCATGATCCAGTTGCAGAGGGTAGTGTCCAGACCCCGGGCTCTGAGCTTGGTGACAAGCTTGGAGGGAACAATAGTGTTGAATGCTAAACTGTAGTCAATGAATAGCATTCTCAAATAGGTGTTCCTCTTGTCCAGATGTGTTAGGGATGTGTGAAAAGCTATAGAAATGGCATCTTCCATGGATCTGTTGGAGCGGTAGGCAAATTGGATTTGGTCCAGTGTGCCTGGCATGCTGGCCTTGATGTGGGCCATTACCAGCCTCTCGAAGCACTTCATGATGACAGGGGTGTGTGTGGCGGGCGATAGTGTCGTCACACACAGAGAATAATCCATCACATTGTGACCTGGAGAGAGGACACCCTGAAGGATGATCAAGTCTCAGTGTTGTCGTGTTGCTAAACAGGGGGCCAACACCAGATCTTACACAGATGGAAAGAATAAGATCCATCCTACTGATACTTCATCTCCCCCTGCCGTTCTGTTTACCGTCTTGTGTGAGGGTATAAATGGTGAAGAGACTACCAAAAAGCACAGCATATGGACATGGAAAAAGCTCCTTAGTTAATGAAAATCAGGTGGACAATACAGTTACATAGTCATCAATATGAATCTCAGAATAACAAAAAGGTTGACAACATTTTTCATTATATTCTGCCTACCCAGGGTAAGTGATTTCTGCATTACTGACCGTGTCATCTGTTTGTAGAAATTATATACTGAACAATGTATGTCATATAAATTCTGCACAAATATGTCTTTATACTATGTAATTCAAGTTTACCAGCATTTATTGTAGCAACTATTGAGTAACAATTCATAGTGACTGTAATGATTATCTGTGGTGTGGGACACTCTAGTGGTCAACTGTAACGTTACACTCGTGACAGTAGGACTTCCCTGACAGAGCCGTACAGTAACATCACAGAACAATGAGACAGACATTTCACCGGATGTATAAATGTAAAGCATCTGTTTCCACTCACTGTTTTCAATTGATATATATATATATATATATAAAGAACTATATATATATATATATATATATATATATATATATATATATATATATATATATATATATATATATCCATAAAAACGATGCTGATTCAGGATTTTGACTGGATAAGAAATGCTGCCTGCCTGTCTGTCTCATCCCCACTCCTGACACGTTCATTACTATGGGACACCCGTAGATCGAATTTAAATATTGAAACAATGTTGCAAATGTCAGAGGGAGAGACAGCAAGGTTTATATAAATCTCCTCTGTTGAAAGAAATGGGAGATAATTTCTAGATGCTTTTTATAGTGGAGATCACGTTTATAAAGTGCCTGGCTGGGCTGATGAGACAGTGGATTGCACAGTCAGATGGAACAGAGGTATTTTAACGTCATAGGTTTAGCTTATAGAATAGACACCGGCTGGAATGCGGTTTTAACCAATCAGCATTCAGGATTAGACCCACCCATGTATAAATGCATAGACACAACACTATAGACTTCCACAATGTTCCATTACATGATGGATATGCTTGACAAAATATGACTGTGTGCCCTTTGCAGATGCATTTAATTGCAATGCGGGCCAACGGTAGAGGTCTTGCTGTCACATATCCAGCCACAGCCCTTACACTGTGAATATTCTCTCTTTTACGCTACCCTCTTCATCCACAAATGGAATGGGTCTGGATGGCTTTTTATCTTGGATTTCCTGCACTGTGGTCGAGGCCTAACTTTCTGGCTTTGGATATGGGGGGGGGGGGGTCACAATTTCCTTGCCCTATTACTGCAGGAAAAGCCTGCAGGGCTAGAGTGGGCATCGAGCCAGGTGCCATGAAGCCGGCTCAGCGCATCTGCTCTCCAGTGCGTCTCCTCGGGCCAGTGTGCATGACACCAGCCCTGCGCATGGTCTATGCCACCTCGCCGCACTGGCCTGGCTACGGGGAGCATCTGGCCAGGTAGGGTTGTGCAGGCTCGGTGCTCGAGACCTCCAGTGCACCTCCACGGTCCGGTCTATCCGGTGCCTCCTCCACACACCAGGCCTCAGGTGGCAGCCCCCCGCACCAGGCTGTCTCTCTGTCTCCTCCCTACAGGTGCTCCCGTCTGTCCTGAGCTGCCGGAGTCGCCCGTCTGTCCTGAGCTGCCGTAACCGCCCGTCTGTCCTGAGCTACCAGAGCAGCCCGTCTGTCCGGAGCTGCCAGCGCCGCCCGTCTGTCAGGAGCTGCCAGAGCCGCATGTTTGTCAGGAGCTGCCAGAGCCGCCGGTCTGTCAGGAGCTGCCAGAGCCGCCGGTCTGTCAGGAGCTGCCAGAGCTGCCGGTCTGTCAGAAGCTGCCAGAGCCGCCGGTCAGTCAGGAGCTGCCAGAGCCGCCGGTCAGTCAGGAGCTGCCAGAGCCGCCGGTCAGTCAGGAGCTGCCAGAGCCGCCGGTCAGTCAGGAGCTGCCAGAGCCGTCCGTTACTCCGGAGAAGCCGGAGTCTCCCGCCTGTCCGGTGCTGCCAGAATCTCCCGTCCGTTCGGGACCCGTTGCTAGGGTCCCCAGTCCAAGGTCGGCGGCGAGGATTGCCGCTCTAAAGAGGCCACGGAGGCGGGTTAAGAGGCGGACAAAAACTATGGTGGAGTGGGGTCCATGTCCCGCGCCTTGCCGCCACCGCAGACAGACACCCACCCAGACCCTCCCCTATAGGTTCAGGTTTGGTGGCCGGAGTCCGCACCTTTGGGGGGGGGGTTCACGTTCTGACCTTAGTTCCTTTGTTTTGTCTTAGTTTTTGTATGCTCAGGGCGTGAGTTGGGGTGGGCAGTCTATGTTCTTTTTTCTATGATTTGGGATTTTTGTGTTTGGCCTGGTATGGTTCTCAATCAGAGGCAGCTGTCAATTGTTGTCCCTGATTGAGAACCATACTTAGGTAGCCTGTTTTCACCCTTGAGTTGTGAGTGATTATTTTCTGTTCTGTGTTTTGTGTATTCACCTTACAGCACTGTTTCGTTTTGTTCGTTGTCGCTTTGTTTTGTTTTGTTTCAGTGTTCGATTGTTCTATTAAATCAATATGGACACTTACCACGCTGCGCATTGGTCTTCCTCTTCTTCCACCACCAACAGCAGCCGTTACACTTTTTCCATTTCTGTAGGTGGTTTGTTAGGTTTCTTTAATCCTGCTTGTTGCAATGGATTTGTTTTCTTCTCTCTGACAATTTGGCCGGCAACTATTGTATTTAGGGGTTCTTCATATTTAGTTGTGGGGGTGGGATCTACCAAGCTAACATACAGTGCCTTGCGAAAGTATTCGGCCCCCTTGAACTTTGCGACCTTTTGCCACATTTCAGGCTTCAAACATAAAGATATAAAACTGTATTTTTTTGTGAAGAATCAACAACAAGTGGGACACAATCATGAAGTGGAACGACATTTATTGGATATTTCAAACATTTTTAACAAATCAAAAACTGAAAAATTGGGCGTGCAAAATTATTCAGCCCCCTTAAGTTAATACTTTGTAGCGCCACCTTTTGATGCGATTACAGCTGTAAGTCGCTTGGGGTATGTCTCTATCAGTTTTGCACATCGAGAGACTGACGTTTTTTCCCATTCCTCCTTGCAAAACAGCTCGAGCTCAGTGAGGTTGGATGGAGAGCATTTGTGAACAGCAGTTTTCAGTTCTTTCCACAGATTCTCGATTGGATTCAGGTCTGGACTTTGACTTGGCCATTCTAACACCTGGATATGTTTATTTTTGAACCATTCCATTGTAGATTTTGCTTTATGTTTTGGATCATTGTCTTGTTGGAAGACAAATCTCCGTCCCAGTCTCAGGTCTTTTGCAGACTCCATCAGGTTTTCTTCCAGAATGGTCCTGTATTTGGCTCCATCCATCGTCCCATCAATTTTAACCATCTTCCCTGTCCCTGCTGAAGAAAAGCAGGCCCAAACCATGATGCTGCCACCACCATGTTTGACAGTGGGGATGGTGTGTTCAGCTGTGTTGCTTTTACGCCAAACATAACGTTTTGCATTGTTGCCAAAAAGTTCAATTTTGGTTTCATCTGACCAGAGCACCTTCTTCCACATGTTTGGTGTCTCTCCCAGGTGGCTTGTGGCAAACTTTAAACAACACTTTTTATGGATATCTTTAAGAAATGTCTTTCTTCTTGCCACTCTTCCATAAAGGCCAGATTTGTGCAATATACGACTGATTATTGTCCTATGGACAGAGTCTCCCACCTCAGCTGTAGATCTCTGCAGTATAACACAAATTCTGTTTGCGATATGAAACATTCTTAAGACATATGTGTGTTAAATACACATATTTATGAAAAGTCAAGGACGGAGGGGGGCATAAATTCATAATGAGTCAAAAAGACAAGTACACAGAATTTTGACTACAAAACGCCAAATACCTATTTAGACCTAATCACCAGCTCTTCAAAATAAGTTAATACATAATAGTCCAGTTTGTAACATTCTCTATGAAATTGACTTTTAAATTCTGTATGTCAATTTTAAGTGGCTACAATTCATGATGTTTTGATGACGATATTATGATAAAATAAAAAATGTCATCCATTTTTTTAAATTTATATTTGAACTTTTTGAAATGACTAATTAACGAACCAAAATACAAAAAAATCTCAAAATTGATAAGTACATGAAAAAATGTGCCTGGCTTTCAGAGAAATCACATGCAGTCTTGTTTACAAGTTCGAACACTGGAATGTGGAACACCTCAATTTGGATGATAGAAATCTTTTGAATTTTGTTTAATGACTTTCAATTTAAGAGTCATTATTTCAATATAGCATACACTTTCTCGTTCTGTACTATTAACAGAGTGGGACGGGTGTGGCTTTGTGACAATGATCAAGAGCAGCTGATCACCGATTTGATAGCTCAAACGCAGACACCCTCAAAACATCAGCTAGGCGGGTGTCGGCTATCACCAGTTATCACTTGATCTGACTGAATCTAGGCAATAATTAATACACGTAAATTACAAATGCAATTTTCATCTATTTTTTTTTTAAATCTCCATTTTGAAGTAGTCAATTGAATTATTCACGATTGGCTGATCTCTCCTGATGACCCCGTTTGACATGACTCCGCTAGAGGCATCTATCATTCTCTTCCCCAGATTGCAGGGTGATGATGCAGAGTCACATGGAGCACAACAGCATGAATACTATGGCAACCTATATATAGACCAGCAGCACTGGGAGTTGTAGTAGTCTGCATGGGTAGGCTCAGAGATCTGTATGTAATGATGACATGCTTATGTCTCCATAACAATGGGGGTCGTTGTCCCAAGAGCAGGCGACAAGCATAGGTCCAAAATAAGCCCATAGAAACGCATTGGGCTTATTTTGGAAAGATTTGTGAGAGTGAAACCTCTCTCTTCGCCTCTTCCTCTCTGGAAGGCTGTAGCGCAGATAATAGGCGAATTTTGTTTTGTTTTGTATAAATATTGCAATTATGCCAAGGCCCATGCATTAAAATGTATAGAGAAAGTATAGGGCTAATGCCACGGGAAAGCACAAAACATAAACAAAGCCACAGTGATGTAGTCTTCTTTATGCAAGTAATGGATTATTCAGTTGACAACCCACAGGGGGTGCTATAGGCCTGTGTAATTTCATTAATTTATGCCAGGCCATCAAAGTGATACAATTGGCGGTGTTTTCTGGTCAGTTTTTCTGAATATAACTTACTTGCCTATAATTAACCTGTAGACAGATTATTTATATATAATATTGTTACTATCATAGGGTTTGCTATGCCTAATTGAGAGGCAAACATTACTTCTTCAATATACAGGTAACTGCCAAAATGAAGAAAACATTCAAAGGGATACAAAGTATATTGAAAGCTGGTGCTTCTACACAGGTGTGGGTCCATCATGCTTAGTAGCTGCCTTATTTGTATTAGTTTTATAATCAACCTCTGTAGGGGGAGCAGCTAGTTTTTACATATTGTGTACACTACTGTTCAAAAGTTTGGGGTCACAAGAAATGTCCTTGTTTTTGAAAGAAATTGTAATTTTTGTCCATTAAAATAACATCAAATTGATCAGAAATACAGTGTAGGCATTGTTAATGTTGTAAATGACTATTGTAGCTGGAAACGAAAGATTTTTGATGGAATATCTACATAGGTGAAGAGAGGCCCAATATTAGCAACTTTCTTCTGAAACTCGTCAGTCTATTCTTGTTTTGAGAAATGAAGGCTATTCCATACGAGAAATTGCGAAGAAATTGAAGATCTCGTACAACACGGTGTATTACTCCCTTCACAGAACACCGTAAACTGGCTCGAACCAGAATAGAAAGAAGGGTGGGAGGCCCCGGTGCATAACTGAGCAAGAGGACAAGTACATTAGAGTGTCTAGTTTGAGAAACAGACGCCTCACAAGTCCTCAACTGTCAGCTTCATTAAATAGTACCCGCAAAACACAAGTCTCAACCTCAACAGTGAAGAGGTGACTTCGGGATGCTGGTCTTCTAGGCAGAGTTCCACTGTCCAGTTTCTGTGTTCTTTTGCCCATCTTAATCTTTTATTTTTATTGGCCAGTCTGAGATATGGCTTTTTCTTTGCAACTCTGCCTAGAAGGCTAGCATCCCGGAGTCGCCTCTACACTTCAAATCAAATCAAACTTTATTGGTCACATACAAATGGTTAGCAGATGTTATTGCGAGTGCAGTGAATGCTTGTGCTTCTAGTTCCGACGGTGCAGCAATATCTAACATGTTGTCTAACAATTCCACGACAACGACCTAATACACACACATCTAAGTAAAGGAATGGAATAAGAATATATACATATAAATATATCACAAAAAAACGGATAGCAATCTCTGTCCAGTGAAGTCTACAAAGCATTTTGCATGTACAGTAACACAGTTACATGACCATTTAACAACCCTTCATTTAGTACCACAGAGAGTTACCACAAGTCGCAAAGAAAACAGGAGCTTCCTCCACTATTACAGCATCATTTTAACTTCAACATTTGAACATCAAATCAATTGTCACATGTGCCGAATACATACAGTGAAATGCTTACTTACAGCCCTAACCAACAATGCAGTAAAAAAAGAAAAAAAAAGAAGAAATAAAATTAACAAATAATTAAAGAGCAGCAGTAAAATAACAATAGCGAGGCTATATACAGAGGGCACTGGTACAGTCAATGTGCGGGAGCACCGGTTAGTCGAGGTAATTAAGTTAATATGTACATGTAGGTAGAGTTATTAAAGGGACTATGCATAGATAATAACAGAGTGTGGCAGCAGTGTAAAAGAGGGGGTGGGGCAATGCAAATAGTCTAGGTAGCCATTTGATTAGATGTTCAGGAGTCTTATGTCTTGGGGGTAGAAGCTGTTAAGAAGCATCTCGGACCTAGACTTGGCGCACCGGTACTGCTTGCCATGCGGTAGCAGAGAGAACAGTCTATGACTAGGGTGGCTGGAGTCTTTGACAATTTTTAGGGCCTTCCTCTGTCACCGCCTGGTATAGAGGCCCTGGATGGCAGGAAGCTTGGCCCCAGTGATATACTGGGCCGTACGCACTACCCTCTGTAGTGCCTTGCGGTCGGAGGCCGAGTAGTTGCCATACCAGGCAGTGATGCAACCAGTCAGGTTCAGGTTCAATGGTTCAGCTGGAGAACCTTTTGAGGATCTGAGGACCCATGCCAAATATTTTGAGTCTCCTTGGGGGGAAAAGGTTTGGTCGTGCCCTCATCACGACTGTGTTGGTGTGTTTGGACCATGTTAGTTTGTTGGTGATGTGGACACCAAGAAATTGAAGCTCTCAACCTGCTCCACTACAGCCCCGTCGATGTCAATGGGGGCGTGCTCGGTCCTCCTTTTCCTGTAGTCCACAATCATCTCCTTTGCCTTGATCACGTTGAGGGAGAGGTTGTTGTCCTGGCACCACACAGCCAGATCTCTGACCTCTTCCCTTTAGTCTGTCTCGTCGTTGTCGGTGATCAGGCCTACCACTGTTGTGTCTTCGGCAAACTTAATGATGGTGTTGGTGTCGTGCCTGGCCATGCAGTCATGAGGGAATAGGGAGTACAAGAGGGGACTGAGCACGCACCCCTGAGGGGCCCCCGTGTTGAGGATCAGCATGGCAGATGTGGTGTTACCTTCCCTTACCACCTAGGGGCGGCCCGTCAGGAAATCCAGAATCCAGTTGCAGAGGTAGATGTTTAGTCCCAGGGTCCTTAGCTTAGTGATGAGCTTTGACGGCACTATGGTGTTGAACGCTGAGCTGTAGTCAATGAATCAAATCAAATCAAAGTTTATTTGTCACATGCACCGAATACAACAGGTGTAGACGTTACAGTGAAATGCTTACTTACAGGCTCTAACCAATAGTGCAAAAAATGTGTTAGGTGAACAATAGGTAAGTAAAAAATAAAACAGTAAAAAGACAGGCTATATACAGTAGCGAGGCTATAATAGTGAGGCTATAGACAGACACTGGTTAGTCTGGCTGATTGAGGTAGTATGTACATGTAGATATGGTTAAAGTGACTATGTATATGTGATGAACAGAGAGTAGCAGTAGCATAAAAGAGGGGTTGGTGGGTGGTGGGTGGCGGGACACAATGCAGATAGCCCGGTTAGTCAATGTGCGGGAGCACTGGTTGGTTGGCCCAATTGAGGTAGTATGTACTGTACATGAATGTATAGTTAAAGTGACTATGCATATATGATAAACAGAGAGTAGCAGCAGTGTAAAAATAGGGTTTGGGGGAGGCACACAATGCAAATAGTCCGGGTAGCCATTTGGTTACCTGTTCAGGAGTCTTATGGCTTGGGGCATTCTCACATAGGTGTTCCATTTGTCCAGGTGGGAAAGGGCAGTGTGGAATGCAATAGAGATTTCATCATCTGTGGATCTGTTAGGGCGGTATGCAAATTGGAGTGCGTCTAGGGTTTCTGGGATAATGGTGTTGATGTGAGCCATGACCAGCCTTTCATGGCTACAGAGTGAGTGCTACGGGTAGTAGTCATTTAGGCAGGTTACCTTAGTGTTCTTGGGCACAGTGACTATGATGGTCTGCTTGAACCATGTTGGTATTACAGACTCAGACAGGGAGAGCTTGAAAATGTCAGTGAAGACACTTGCCAGTTGGTCAGCGCATGCTTGGAGTACACGTCCTGGTAATCCATCTGGCCTTGCGGCCTTGTGAATGTTGACCTGCTCACATCGGCTGCAGAGAGCGTGATCACACAGTCGCCTGGAACAGCTGATGCTCTCATGCATATTTCAGCTCATCTGGTAGGCTCATGTCACTGGGCAGCTCTCGGCTGTGCTTCCCTTTATAGTCTGTAATAGTTTGCAATCCCTGCCACATCCGATGAGCGTCGGAGCCGGCGTAGTACGATTCAATCTTAGTCCTGTATTGACACTTTGCCTGTTTGATGGTTTGTGGGAGGGCATAGCAGCATTTCTGCGTTAAAGTCCCTGGCCACTAGGAGTGCCGCCTCTGGATGAGCGGTTTCCTGTTTTCTTATGGAGGTATACAGGTCATTGAGTGTGGTATACAGGTCTCATTGAGTGTGGTCTTAGTGACAGCATTGGTCTGTGGTGGTATGTAGACAACTACGAAAAATACAGATAAACTCTCTAGGTAGATAGTGTGGTCTACAACTTATCATGAGATACTCTACCTCAGGCGAGCAAAACCTTGACACTTCCTTAGATATCGTGCACCTGCTGTTGTTTACAAATATAAATAGACCGCCACCCCTTGTCTTACCAGAGGCTGTTGTTCTATCCTGCCAATACAGTGTAAAACCCACCAGCTGTATGTTGTTCATGTCGTCGTTCAGCCACGACTCGGTGAAACACAAGATATTACAGTTTTTTTATGTCACGTTGGTAGTTTAATCTTGCTCATAGGTCATCGATTTTGTTTTCCAATGATTGCATGTTTGCAAATAGAACGGATGGCAGTGGGGGTTTACTCGCTCGCCTACAAATTCTCAGAAAACAGCAGCAACCTCCGCCCCCTTTTTCTCTGTCTTCTCTTCACGCAAATGACGGGAATTTCCTGGAAAAGCAGTATATCCTTCACGTCAGACTCGTCAGACACGTTAAAAGAAAAAGCTTCTACCAGTTCGTGGTGAGTAATCGCTGTTCTGATGTCCAAAAGTTATTTTCGGTCATAAGAGACAGTAGCAGCAACATTATGTACAAAATAAGTAAAACAATAAGTTACAAACAATGCAAAAAAAATAACACAGCTGGTTAAAACATCAGCCATCCTCTCCGGCGGCATTCTACATGGGTAGGCATCATCAAATCACCTCTGCTGAGTCTAATACATTGACAACTAAAAGATACCGAAAACAATTTAGTCCAATCAATGTAAGCTAAATATTATGTGGCTGTCCATGGTTCTGATTTCTGTGTGTGCGTGTGTGTGTTCGTGCAAGTAGAAAAACATGTTGACTCACCCTACTTGTTGAGAAACGCCAATGTCATTCTCCTCTCTTTCATGTTGACGAAACTGTCTATCGGTCTGTCATACAGTACACACTTTTATTTTTTGTTGTCCTAGGTTATTCATGGGCAACGTTAGCTACTTAACATTAGCCTTTTACATCTAGCTACATACATATTGCACCAGGACCATTCACAGTTGAGCTCACTTAGTTTAGCTCATTGCTGACTGGCATATTTTGAAAACTTTTTTTGTCAAGGGAGGCCAGATGCTCGTAGGCTTTTCCTTGCCTTCAATGCTACCAGTGGCAAAAATGTCTAACTCTGTAACGTCGTCGTAAGGATCGGACCAAGGCGCAGCGTGGTATGCGTACACACTTTTAATGAATGAAACACTTAACAAAACCATTAAACGAAACGTGAAGCTATACAACTTAGTGCAGACAGGCAACTAAACATAGTCAAGATCCCAAAACACAAATTAGGAAAATGGCTACCTAAATGTGATTCCCAATCAGAGACAAAGATAAACAGCTGTCTCTGATTGGGAACCATATCAGGCCAACATAGACATACAAAAACCCCTAGACATACAAAAACCCCTAGACATTCAAAAACCCCTAGACATTCAAAAACCCCTAGACATACAAAACCCCCTAGACATACAAAAACCCCTACACATATATATAGAAAAACAGAGATATCTAAGGTCAGGGCGTGACATACTTGTTTGGACCAGACAGCATCAGATAGATGATCTACACATAGTGTAACGGTTCTGTAATGACAGACACTGGGAGACGAGAAACGAGTACAGGGTGTGGATTTAATAATAAATAGATATGGAACAAAACAAGAACAGCGTCTGGACAGGAGAAACAAAACAACATCAATGCTGACTCGGGAATGAAACTGAGGAAGTGACAAACAACGGGATGTAAATGACATGATGGAGTCCAGGTGTGCATAACAATAGTGGTAGGTGTGTGTAATGATGAGTGAACTGGTGACCTCAAGCACCGGAGAGGGGGAGCGGGAGCAGGCATGACACATAGAGAGACAGAGGGGCGCTGTTTTGCTTGCTCGGATGCTTTCTCCTGTGAGATACACTACCCTTCAACAGTTTGGGGTCATTTATAAATGTCCTCGTTTTTGAAAGAAATGCAAATTTTGTCTATTAAAATAACATAAAATTGATCATAAATACAGTGTATACATAGTTAATGTTGTAAATAACTATTGTAGCTGGAAACTGAATATTTTTTATGGAATATCTACATAGGTGTATAGAGGCCAAATATCAGCAACCTTGACTCCTGTGTTTCAATGGCACATTGTGTTAATCTATGTTTATCATTTTAACACTAGTTCTTCAACCCTAGTTCCTTCTGTAAATCGCTCTGGATAAGAGCGTCTGCTAAATGACAAATGTAATGTAGATACTCCAAATATTGCCTGAACCACCTTTGCTATTTGTCTCTGTACTCAATAAATGGTGAAACTATTTGTGACTGTCAGAAGGCGAGTGTAGCTGGTGCATGAAGTCAGGCGCAGGAGAGCAGAATGAGTGAGCAACGTACTTTACTCAACAAGGTACAAGGTAACAATTACACTTGACAACAACAAGACGGTAAAGAAAACGCACGGGTGAAACACAACACCCGCCGAATAAACCAGCAATACAAAATAAACCTAACTGAACACGAAATAATCCAACACAACACCATGGGGGAAACAGAGGGTTTAAATACAGGAACAAATAATTGTGAAATGGAAAACAGGTGTGTGAAAACAAAGACAAAACCAAAGGAAAAAGAAAAGTGGATCGGCGATGGCTAGTAGACCGGCAACGCCGACCGCCGAGCGCCGCCCGAACAAGGAGAGGCACCGACTTCCGCGGAAGTCGTGACAGTGATGGTGTTTTTTATTCGCATGTACAGTATATGCAGGAAACGTACATGATGGAAATGTCTCACACTCCGTCATAGTTAGTAGAATAATGAATGCATTGGCAAGATTTTGGCACTTAACTTTTAGAAGGTTAGTAGGAAAGTTTATCATTTAAACCACCTAAATATACTCACATTCACTGAACATTTAGTAACTGCTTTTTCTATAATCCTACAGGCTCTATCATTCGCCATACCTTATATTCCAATGCATCCATCAAAATGCATGTCCACCATGTTATTGGTGCGGCAGGTAGCCTAGTGGTTAACGTGTTGGACTAAAAAGGTTGCAAGATCGAATCCCTGAGCCGTCATTGAAAATAATAAGTTAATTTGTTTTTAACTGACTTGCCTAGTTAAATAAAATAAAAAAATTGGGCTGTTGTTATTTGATAACCAGAGTTTGATTTCTAAACCAGATTAGTTATCTTATTGCAGAGCACATTATACAACTGTTTTTAGAAAATATTTTATTACATGGTATGCCACATGTGTGGGCTATGTATTGGCTAACATGCATCTGCAGCTGTTGTTTTTAAACCTTCATTCTAGCATACATTACACATACATCTTTCTATCTGCATGCCTTTATTGGGTTTCCATGAAAAGTACGGGATTGAATGTTTCTTTAAGCCTGCAGCTAGTTGCTTGAAATGAGACATATAATCATGAGCCGAAACACGATTGAACAATTTAATTCACTGACAGAGGTAACGTTAACTAATGAAACAGAAACTGAGATTTACATGAACAGTAGCTGGCTAGTCTGTAACATTGGCTAGCTTTCAATAAATTGGGTAATTAGTAAGAATTGAAGGTGCCAACATATTTTATAGTAAGAATATTTTACTGTCATACACATAAAATCAGCTACTTCCTCGACAAGGATCAATCAACTTCACGTTTTAAGACTTTGCCCCCAAAAGAGATCTCAATGACTTTGAAAGAGGGGTCTCAAAAGGGCATAGAGGGTTTAAAGTGTGTGTGTGTGTGTGTGTGTGTGTGTGTGTGTGTCTCAGTTACCAGATCTCAACCAAATTGAACATGTATGGGAGATTCTGAAGCAGTGTTTTCCACCGCCATCAACAAAACACCAATGGTGTCGCATCCCTCCAATATAGTTCCAGACACTTGTAGAATCTATGCCAAAGCGCATTGAAGCTGTTCAGGCGGCCCAACACCCTATTAAGATACTTTATTTTGGCAGTTACCTGTAGTTTAGGTCTACTGTATCAACATTGATGCAATATGGGTTTACCCCAAAGGGGGGCAGTATAGTACATAAAGCAATGAGGATGTTTTCAAGACTTTGGGGTTTTCAGTGTTCATCCCTTAGGATAATTGACTCATCAACAATACAGGCCAACTGGCCTTGTAGTCTCAATTGTAATTGTCATCAGATACACATGTGTACTATGTAATGTTGTCAGTCTGTTTCTTCAATCAATGAGAGTACTCACATTGAGTAGGGCTAAGGCATTGGCATTGATGGCTTTTAATGATCACAGACATTATGCTCTCTCTGTGATACTGTTCCTCAGCTCCAATAGCGTGGATTCCCCATCAATGGATGGCCATCTCTAAATCAAGTGGGTGGTGGCCTGTCAGTCTCTTTCTGGCTTGACACATTTCCCACTATATATTTTGGACTAATCAAGGCCTCCCTTTGAACGTTCCCTCTGGCCCCTACTGGTCTACCTCTCAGATCTGTAGCCATGAGAGAGACAGAGACTGCTGTGCTCCAGAGATGGAAACCATGGATCAGTGTAGTCTCTGGGGGGAAGTCTCAGTGGGTTCATCTTAGGAGAGCTGGATGGAAGCCGCGAATTCCACTGGATTTGGGGAGAGGCTTTGAATGGAGGACAGCAATGGGTAATTGGTAATAACAGTGTAAACCCTAATGTAGTGCACTGCTGTTGGAGTTGCTACTGTTACTGAGCCTGTGACTCTAGCAATGCAGTGGCCTCATGTGGCCCCACCCCCCATTCACCCCCATTGGTGAATGGGATGACGAAATAGGGGGAGGGGGGCAGCAGTGGTTCAGAAGGGCCCCCGGTCTCTTGCTTTAGTCTATGGGAACTAACCAGGGCCCGGGGCCTATTTTTCAGTGAATTTTGAAAATGACAACAGGAAGGATTCCAGTCTCTATAATTTGCAGGGGGTTGGCTTGGCTAGCAGGGCCTAATAAGGGTGACAGGTACAGTACAAACAAGGGAAAGTGAGCAAGCACAGACGTGGCAATGAGGTTTCACACACATAGAGACTGTGTCCTTAAAGCCAAGCAAAAGTAATGAGATCAAGTGTTAATGATCCTGGAAAAGCGAGGGCACCTATATACTCTTGAGAGTTACCATCAATTTCTCTCCCTGGAAAAGACAGAGGGAGAGAGAGAGAAAAAAGAAAGTGGGAGCTTGAATGTGATGGAGAGCTCAGTCCCATGGACCCGGGGTTGAGAATTTATGGTCAGGAAGAGGGATGAAAGTGTAATTTACAGTCCAAACTCTACCGTTCCCCTGCCCTCCCCTCTTGTAATGAGAAACGGCTGTTTTTGTTGCACAGGATGAAGGCCTGGTAGATTAGACCAGAGTAGACCCATCCCCCTAGCTATGACACATCCTTCGTTTTTATTTCTGTCCCTGCTTTTACAGCCGCTGCCCAGGCTCCATCGTTTGGCCTAGTGCTCAGAGACTGCCGCAACTGCTTGCACCAGCTGGGCCATTCCCGTTCCACCTCCCAAGATGGCCTCCTGTCGCTCCCAGCGGCATGCAGTGCGGAAGCTGGCTTTCCATACTGTTGCTCCAAACAGCCATCACCTGGATGAACTGAAATTCCCCAACCTGCCTCACATTTCAAGCAGTTTTCCCATGCTTCAATGGAATACATACAGTATTGTCTCCATATGGCCATTCACAGCCATTTTATACAGCCTATGTTAACGGTCCAGCACTGAATGTACTACCAACACAGCCCTCCATTGCCCAGCATGATTATACTCTATGTCAGGGATGGGCAACTTTGATGGGGTGGGGGCCACAAAAAAAATCTGAACTTATCATGAGGGGTTGCATACCCACATCTATACCCACACATGCAGTCTGAGCCGGCCCTAGCCTTCTGGGGGTCATAAGTAAAATTTTGTTGGGGGTCTCCCTCTTGACAGCAGAAAAAAACACTGTTTTAGCATTCATTTCCTGCAATTCTACACATTTAGCCTGGGCCGTAGAGAAAATGTTACAGTTTTTAAGTAAGTTTGCTGCAATTCTACAAATGTAGCCATAGGGCGGAGAATATTTAGCAATTTTATAACCAATTTCATGCAAATCTACTCATTTTGCCATGGGGCGGATAGAAAAATGTGCCATTTTACAGCTGATTTCCTGAAATTCTACACAATTTGCCATAGGGTGGAGAGAAATGTTTGCAGTCTTTAATATATCTGAGTGAAAGTGACTAAGAAAATCTATGGGGACCCCCGATCGGTAAACCCACCATGATTATTACAAGTTTAGATAGCTGTCTAGACTAACTTACAAATATAAAACATTTTAGCTGACAGACTAATTGAGTGACTGTCAGTGATTGACATAACAAGAGAAAGAATTCTGATGCACAACCACATTTCGGAATTGCACCTTGTGTATTCTACTATTCTAACTCTCAACAGTAAATTGAGACTCGACTTGACTTCCCATAATACATTTTGGGAAATTGATCCCCAGGCCGTGAGCTGCCAGTTTCACATCTCTGCTCTGTTGTTCTACTCTTATTGTGCCACTGAATGAGATCAACATTATAATAGAGACATAATGGAGACATAATAGAGCGGTTGGAGAGATTGACTGAGGGGACTGCGCAATGTTGTCAGATTTATGTCATTTTAATTTGGTCTTGTGCACCGTGGTTCAGTTTTTATGGAGACATTACATGAGATTTGTGCACTTCCTTCAGCAATGACAAACATATGCCGTGAATGTGCTGTCATTATAAATTTAAAGAGTCTGTGAAAGGCAGTCTTAATATGTGTGTCAATTATTATGGTGACTGTATACTTACTGGTATAGTATATAAATACAGATCATTGGTATAAATGTAGGCTACTGTGCTGTTTATCTATGGCATATACAGGCCAACTACTGTATGTGTGAAAAGTAAAATCCATTGAGAGACCACAGAGAACAAAAAGGAAATGGAAACATGGAAATGGAAATACTAATAATAATATTTGATTGCACAGGAAGAGAATGACTACTGTAAAATATACAATGATCATGCTAGTGTGTCTGCCATGTTTACTGAATCTGAAGTTTATTCAAGCTTTCACAGAAGTAATCAGATATATCATAATGATACTAATAGTCGTTATGATCAATGATATACTGATGTCGACATTTTCAGTACCACTATCCACAATATGAACGCGTTTTTAACGTATACCTTCTCATGAAGCTAATATTTTTGTGTAAAGCAAATAGACCCAGGGAAAGCTAAACAAAATGTGAAAATGATTGCTCAAAGATTAGTGTCAAACGGTACAAAAGCTTTAATTGCTCTGTCGTATCAGGCTGACAGTAGTTGTATAATGCAATGATTATTTCCACTGACAGAGCTGTATATAGCACAGAACACAAAAGGCTGTGCAATATGTGTTGGACCCTGTTGCAAAAACACATGATTACTGAGCAGCTGTAGATGGTTTACATGTAACCAGAGGCATATGATTATGGAAATATTGATGCGTTGATATATAACTGTGCCTTTACAATGGTCTCTCTCATCATATAAACTCAGCAAAAAAAGAAACGTCCTCTCACTGTCAACTGCGTTTATTTTCAGCAAATGTAATATGTAAATATTTGTATGAACATAACAAGATTCAACAACTGAGACATGAACTGAACATGTAACACAGGTGTGAGTAATATAAATTGAATAATGTGACCCTGAACAAGGGGGGGGGGGGTCAAAATCAAAAGTAATAGTCAGTATCTGGTGTGGCCACCAGCTGCATTAAGTAGTGCAGTACATCTCCTCCTCATGGACTGCACCAGATTTGCCAGTTCTTGCTGTGAGAGGTTACCCCACTCATGTTACCCCACTCTTCCACCAAGGCACCTGCAAGTTCCCGGACATTTATGGTGGGAATGGTCCTAGCCCTCACCCTATGATCCAACAGGTCCAAGACATGCTCAATGGGATTGAGATCCGGACTCTTCGCTGGCCATGGCAGAACACAGACATTCCTGTCTTGCAGGAAATCACGCACAGGACGAGCAGTATAGCTGGTGGCATTGTCATGCTGGAGGGTCATGTCAGCATGAGCCTGCAGGAAGGGTACCACATGAGGGAGGAAGATGTCTTCCCTGTAACGCACAGCGTTGAGATTGCCTGCACTGACAACAAGCTCAGTCCGATGATGCTGTGACACACCGCCCAAGACCATGATGGAACCTCCACCTCCAAATCAATCCCGCTCCAGAGTGCAGGCCTCGGTGTAACGCTCATTCCTTCAACAATAAATGTGAATCGGACCATCACCCCTGGTGAGACAAAACCACAACTTGTCAGAGAAGAGCACTTTTTGCCAGTCCTGTCTGGTACAGCAACGGTGGGTTTGTGCCCATAGGCGACGTTGTTGCCGGTGTTGTCTGGTAAGGACCTTCCTTACAACAGACCTACAAGCCCTCAGTCCAGCCTCTCTCAGCCTATTGCGGACAGTCTGAGCACTAATGGAGGGACTGTGCGACCCTGGTGTAACTCGGTCAGTTGTTGTCATCCTGTACCTGTCCCGCAGGTGTGATGTTCGGATGTACCAATCATGTGCAGGTGTTGTTACACATGGTCTGCTACTGCCAGGACAATCAGCTGTCCGTCCCGTCTCCATGTAGCGCTGGCTTAGGCGTCTCAGAGTACGGACATTGCAATTTATTGCCCTGGCCACATTTGCAGTCCTCATGCCTCCTTGCAGCCCTCATGCCTCCTTGCAGCATGCCTAAGGCACATTCACGCAGATGAACTGGGACCCTGGGCATCTTTCGTTTGGTGTTTTTCAGAGTCAGTAGAAAGGCCTCTTTAGTGTCCTAAGTTTTCATAACTAAGACCTTAAATTGCCTACTGTCTTAACAACCGTTCCACAGGTGCATGTTCATTAATTGTGTATGGTTCATTGAACAAGCATGGGAAACAGTGTTTAAACCCTTTACAATGAAGATCTGTGAAGTTATTTGTATTTTTACGAATTATCTTTGAAAGACAGGGTCCTGAAAAAGGGACATTTTTTGCTGAGTTTATATAAAATGTCCCATTCTACCAGATTGATACGTACACACACACATTAAGCTTATGTGCAAAAACACATACAATATACCCACACAAATATACATACACACACTTGTGTGACCACTACTTCACAAAAACATTTTGCTGAAATTCTGTAACATTACAGACAGGCACGAATGCACACACAGACACACGCCCACATACTCACAACACACATACACAACACACAGTTTTCAATCCTAAACTTTTTATGCTGAAGATAGCAAAACATTATTCTATTTGAAATTAAGAACTAAGCTATTATGTGGGTAACCTTTGTCTAACACCAGATCAGGATTTGAACTAAAGCTGTATAAACCTTCTCTATATTGTTGCTGGTTTGTTTTGGAGTAGATTCTCTACAAACCAAAAATGTAATTAAAATGTGTTTTCCTTCAAAACCACACATTTGTTCCAGTGCCTTTCTTTTGTTTAATCACAAAATATAATTAAAATAAAGAATTTTAATACTGTTCATTTTCTCTATATCATTTACAACAACATCTCCTTAGAAATATCTACTTGCTACCATTCACAAAACATGAGTCGTCAACAATGAAAAATAGATTTTGAAAAGCACATCAGGGATTCTAATGTATTGTAGAGATCCTTGATCATTGTGAAGACTCCATCTTGAAATTCTCATATTCATATTCAGTGTCTTCCACTGTTCAGCCACTGGGATCTCCATCTGCCAACTCCATGATAAACCTGGGAGCGGTGAAATGAAACATGTTGACCCTACTGCAAGGCTTACAGTGGAACCCTCCACATTGCACATTCACCCTCTTCCCTCCAAGTCTGATAAGTCTCAAGTCCTGATCTTCATTTATTGCAGCAATCCTCCAGTTTTCTTAGAGCATCTTCTAGAATGCATAGCAGCATTAATCCTTTTCTTCATCAGTTTGATATTGTCTCCTCTGTCCACTGTCTGTCTCTTAATAATGGCCAATGCAGGTGGGTGTTGCCTAGTCCCAACGTGAGTAAGGCCTAGGCTACAGTGCTAGGGGTAAGGCTGGGCGCGGAGGTGGCCTGGTTTTGGCCCTTTTTCCTCCTGCCGCCTCCCTTGCCACCCTCTCTTCCTCCTTTTCCTCCCTCTTTGCCCCCCTCTCTGCTTCCTTCTTTTCCTCCCTCTTTGCCACCCTTCTTGCCACCCTCTATGCCACCCTTCTTGCCACCCTCTTTGCCACCCTCTTTGCCACCCTCTTTGCCACCCTCTTTGCCACCCTCTTTGCCACCCTTCTTGCCACCCTCTTTGCCACCCTCTTTGCCACCCTCTTTGCCATGGCCTCTGACGTTTTCTTTGTCTCGCCTCCTCTGCTGGTCTCGTCGCTCGCCCTTATTCTTATTCCCATCTGGATAGAAAAACAGATTGAAATGCATTATAACATGACGACGACACCAAAATAACAGGGTAGTTGGGCTCAGCTTTTATAAATAGGGCTTTGATGGTGTGTGTTTTAAGTACAGTAGAGTCAGAATGAGCTTGGTAGACCTTGACATTAACCCATTAGCCCACAATCACAACAGTTCAATAAAAGGTGGCATTGTGTGGATACCCCGGTTCCTAGCCTTCCTATCAGGCCCTTTAAATACCGGCCAATTGCCACTAAGCCCCAGATATGCAGCTCAGGATCCAGAGCCTTTCATAAATGCCACCATGACGCATCACAGTGCTGCATTGGGCTGACAGGAAACACACAGCAGTGCCATAACGACAGGCCGGAAAACAGTAATCAAGCCTTTGTGAGGAGTGTGGCCACGACTCCGAGCCGGACATGTCTTAACACTCGCAGAGACAACAGCTGATGAAACATAATAGTTCATGTAAACAGTTGGGAGCCGGTCGAGGTGAGCTCCTTTCTTAACGTCTGCCTTCCCTCTCCACTCCACCTCCCCCGCACCCTCGTCTTCCCCTCCTCTATCTCTCACTCTCGCTGTAGGCTGTTGTCTGGACTTCCACCTGGCACACAGTTTAAGTGTATAATTGCTCCCTAAATACAAACATCCATTAAGAGTTGCTTTCCAGGAACTCGGGATGGACAAACAGTTCAGGAGAGGATAAAATGGAGGAATGAAAGTAAATCAACACGGTTGAAGTGGAGTGCAAGAGTCCTTCATGTTCTGTACATACAGCTATAGATTGTTCAACATGCGAGAACTCATTGACATCCTCTTGACATTGTTGATGTAAATTAAGCTACGCCACTACACCGCTAAGCCACAATGAGGTTAACATGTTGGAGCTCTAATGACAGCGTGTGTATCTGTGTGTGTGTGTGGCTTGCTCGTGTGTTCGATCAGGCGTGGGTGTAAACAACCTTTCACGTACATAAACGGGAATGGATGTTTGTGTCAGGTGTCAGACAGTGGTTGTTTATACTGGGCTGATGAGTACTCCCACGATGAGAGGAAACTGGGCAGTTAGGCTGAGGGATGTTTGCTATGAACTTGTGTGTTGAGTCTCCATGTTCCCTAGAAACAGAGACTCAAAACACTCACTAAGGGGGCTGGACAGCATTTGCTAAGGCTAACTGTTTGACAACAGGAGGTTCATGGAGCATTCTTGTTTGTTTGCTTTAATATTATAATATTATATTTAAACAATAAGGCCAGAGGGGGTATGGTATATGGCCAATATACCACGGCTACGGGTTGTTCTTATGCACGACGCAACGCTGACTGCCTGGACACAGCCCTTAGCTGTGGTATATTAGCGATATACCACAAACCCCGAGGTGCCTTATTGCTATTAGAAACTGTCTACCGACGTAATTAGAGTAGTAAAAATACATGTTTTGTCATACCCGTGGTATACGGTCTGATATACCATGACTGTCAGCCAATGAGCATTTAGGGCTAGAACAACAGTTATATAATTAAGCAATAAGGCATGAGGGTGTGTGGTATTTGGCCAATATACCACGGCTAAGGGCTGTTCTTATGCACGACGCAATGCATCGAGCCTTGAATGCTGATTGGCTGCCATGGTATATCAGACCGTATATTAGCTGTGGTAAATTGGCCATATACCACACCTCCTCGGGCCTTATTGCTTAATTATATAACTGTTGTAATAGGCCTACGACTATTTTCTCCATTCTGCACCACGTGCTTTGTTAGCTTGTTTTCTAAGTAATTTGTTTGTTATTTGAATGCATTTGAAAGTACGCAAAGACAAAAAGCCTTGATATTACTCAAATATGCTCCATCTCAGTATAAACCAATGAAAATCTCTATTTGGCAGTAGACCTGCAAACACTTACGTATTTAATGGTGCATACTTTGAATAAAGAGAACCCTGAAACTAAATGAGTTTCAATAAGCATTCCTATCATTTATTTAACAAGGACCTGGCAGGAGCACAGGTGTGCAGTTTCTTTCCCTTTGTTCGGTAGAAAACAGGCAGAGGCAGACCCAATACAGTAGTCCACTAACTAGAAGTAGTTGATGTAACTTTTCTTGAGACATGCGGGGCCAAAGTCATTAAAGCATCTGTCACTGTAGGGCCCTATTGGCCAGTTGGCTCCTGACATTGGGGGCTGTGTCACATTTCTTAGGGGAGTGTTGACAAGACTTGATTACTAGCTTTGTAAAGTATGCATGTGTTGCCTGCCTTGAGTAAATAAACAATCTGGGAGATTCATTTCTCCCGCTAATGAAAACAAAATGGAGACCATTTGAATTTGGAAGACATTTGTTTCTGTTTAGAGTAATGTGCTATAGTCAGTGAACCTGGGGAGTTACAGTAAGGGCCGTTTGTGTGAGTGTGTACAGCAGGACCTGGGTTGATTCTCTCACTGTGTAAGGACTTAATTAGACCCGTGACAAGCCCACTAATGGACCGAGGGGGACTCCATCAATTTATGACAGCCATGATTGAAACTCCACTCCATCCAAGCTAAACAACTATGGAAACAACTATGGCCTGACAAAGGCAATCACGCATTTAGCAAATTCTGTTTTCGTGCGGGCCCATTTGTAAAAAAGCTGCAGGAAAAAAAAGGGGAGAGCTTGGCCAAATCGACACAAAGCGTGAGATCTGCAGAACAGTAAATCACTGGTGTTATACAAGCACTGCCCCCTGTGTTTTTTTACAGCGGCCCCGTCGGCCAAGTCTTGCAGATGGATTCGCGACCTCGCTAATTTAGCACATGGCAAGTTTTTTTAAGCACATGAAAAGGGCTCAGTCAAGGTCATGATACCCATCGCCTATGAATTAATTCACACGAGAACAACATTTATTTGTTATGCGCCTTGACAGGAGATTCTTACTCATTTTCACAACAGTGTATTCTGACACCAGAATAAGCAAAACAAGTTGAAGCTAATGCTTATCATCTCTCAATGTCAAGCTGTCAACATTTCACAACTGGAGTCACATCATACGTCTCAATCATACGTCTCAGACTTCTGAGTCCTGACACACCAGTCTGTTGTTCCAACACGGCATCCCTTTCCCTCATTTTCCCTCCTTTCGCAACACCACTCGCTAAGTTTAGAAATTTGGCATTCGGCACTACACATTTATGTGGTAGTTTATAATATTTCACTGTTAATTATTCTTCTCAATCCATGACGGAAATTCTTTCCAGGATGCAGGTGTCATGCAGTGTAAATTTGCCTCTAATTTCTCAAACAGTGCTGTCCTGGTCCTGTCCAGTGTGAAGCAAGCCCACACCTCCCTGAAGAATTACAAGCAAGAGCTCGTATATATCCTCTCTCTAAGGATTTCTACATCTAATGTTGTATAATGTTGTTTCTGTGTGCATTTTTACGTATTCCATCTGTTACATATTTCATAACTGACATGATTCTTCATTGATTCTTTACAATGGGTAAACTGACGTTTGTTGAAAGCTGTTAATCAAAATAGTAGCAGCCCTGAAATCCAATAAGTGTACCACCCGCTCATAAACTTTGTGAATATTGCTTGTTTACTGCACACTAAGTCCTTGTAAAGAAATGGAAGCTTCCAACTTTGATTCAACATGTACATTAATTATCTGCCAAATAAAATATTCACATGGATTAAAACCAGGAATTACAGTGGGAAAAGTAGGAGATAGAAACAGTGGCCAAATGGGCCCACCGCTGTCAGCCGCTCCAAGCCCTACAAAACAACTCCTTTCGCTTCAAATCAACATTTACAAATCGACTCCAAACCTTTCTCTACCTTTTTATTGGGTCGATCACAAGGCTAAGCATCCCAGCCATGCTGGTCAATAAAGTTTTGACTGGTCCATTTTATTTTATAAGGTAGAGTTCATTGAAACTTACTGACCGGGCCTCCCGAGTGGCGCAGCGGTGCTAGAGGCATTACTACAGACCCGGGTTCATTCCCGGTCTGTGCCACAACTGGCTGTGGCTGGGAGTCCCATAGGACAGCACACAATTAGCCCAGCGTCGTCCGAGTTAGGGAAGGATTTGGCCGGGGGGGGGGGGGGGGTTTACTTGACTCATCACACACTATCGACTCCTTGTGGCGGGCCGGGTGCCTGCAGGCTGACCCCGGTCGCCAGTTGAACGGTGTTTCCTCTGACATATTGGTGCTGCTGGCTTCCGGGCTAAGCTGGTGGTGTTTAGGAGCGCGGTTAGGCGGGCCATGTTTCGGAGGACGCATGACTTCACCTTTGCCTCTCCCGAGCGCATTGGGAAGTTGCAGCAATGAGACAAGATCAAAATTGGGGAGAAAAGTACCAAAATAATACAAAATTAATACAATAAAAACACTTACTGACAAAAAGGAGAGGCCTTTTGGTTTCTCGACTACTTGAATAAACTCCATCTTATAAAACCAACTACTACTAGAAAAGTGTTATGGGCCAAAGAACAACAACGGAGCAGTACTAATTAGAGCATGATTAAGCTGTTATCAAATTGAGTGTCACCGGGAAGATTTTTAGCTTAGCAACATTAGCCAGCTCTGAAACAAGATGGCAGATGAATGATAAGAGCTAGAGCAAACATGTCAGAGCCATGTAAACCTCACACCTCGTTGAGCTTCAAAACAAAAAGTCCAACTCCAGCTCTTATCATCGTCCAACACAGTGCACTGCATGGCACCCTCCCATCTACCTTGCCTGTTTGGCTCTTTAGGAGTGTTTGTTTACATGGTTCCCAGTCAGAGGCTCAGTGTCCTTACTGAACCAACACTTCTGACGTTCCAGGTCATGGTCATACATGGGGTTAGAGCAGGGAGTTTATGACTTCATCAGAAAAGGTGCTAATCACAATATTATTGACTTTGTAGTTGTGTTGAAGTGTTGTTTTGTCATCTTTCATCTACTGTCTCATTCCTGTCTTTTATCCATCCATATATTAATGATCTGTTTCACTCTATTTCCTCTCGTTGCCACTCTCCTACTGTAGGTATGTGTTAGTCCTCACCTCCTTTTCCACATGGTGTCTTCTGCACTGTGCACTTCTGTCTCTCAGTCTGTGGAGCACATGGCCGGGGGGATGACGCAGAGACTGTGTCAGTGCTGGAGGCATGAAGAAGCTCTTGCATTCTGGTCTGTGTGCCTTTCTTAAAGCCACACGTCTTGTTCTTCTTCATACAGGGACCCCATGGGCTCCATTCGCCCAGTTCACATTCTACAGGTGGGATAGAAAAGAGGACAGAAGTTAAATACAGTTTTACATGCACACACATAGATCATATGCAACAAACCCCAAGTGAAACCCAGTAAGCTTTAGATTCTAACAGGTCTTAAAGTGAGAAAATATTCACAGTGAGAAAATAATGCAGAGGAACTTATCTCACCCAAATCAGACATCACTAATTTGGCCTTGTCTTGCCCAAAGCCTCTATGTTACCAAGTCTGTCCAGTTTATCTAGAGACCTCAACTGTTTTATCACTAGTGACATGCTCTTGAGCTTTTTTATTTATTTTATTTCACCTTTATTTAACCAGGTAAGCTAGTTGAGAACAAGTTCTCATTTACAACTGCGACCTGGCCAAGATAAAGCAAAGCAGTGCGACACAAACAACACAGAGTTACACATGGAATAAACAAGCGTACAGTCAGTAACACAATAGAAAAAAAGAAAGTCTATATACAATGTGTGCAAATGGGGTGAAGAGGTCGGCAATAAATAGGCCATAGTAGCGAAGTAATTACAATTTAGCAGATTAACACTGGAGTGATAAATGAGCAGATGATGATGTGCAAGTAGAGATACTGGTGTGCAAAGAGCAGAAAGTAAATAAAAACAATATGGGGATGAGGTAGGTAGATTGGGTGGGCTATTTACAGATGTACTATGTACAGCTGCAGCGATCGGTTAGCTGCTCAGATAGCTGATGTTTAAAGTTAGTGAGGGAAAAATAAGTCTCCAGCTTCAGCAATTTTTGCAATTCGTTCCAGTCACTGGCAGCAGAGAACTGGAAGGAAAGGAGGCCAAAGGAGTTGTTGGCTTTGGGGATGACCAGTGAGATATATATTCGGCCCCCTTGAACTTTGCGACCTTTTGCCACATTTCAGGCTTCAAACATAAAGATATAAAACTGTATTTTTTTGTGAAGAATCAACAACAAGTGGGACACAATCATGAAGTGGAACGACATTTATTGGATATTTCAAACTTTTTTAACAAATCAAAAACTGAAAAATTGGGCGTGCAAAATTATTCAGCCCCCTTAAGTTAATACTTTGTAGCGCCACCTTTTGCTGCGATTACAGCTGTAAGTCGCTTGGGGTATGTCTCTATCAGTTTTGCACATCGAGAGACTGAATTTTTTTCCCATTCCTCCTTGCAAAACAGCTCGAGCTCAGTGAGGTTGGATGGAGAGCATTTGTGAACAGCGGTTTTCAGTTCTTTCCACAGATTCTCGATTGGATTCAGGTCTGGACTTTGACTTGGCCATTCTAACACCTGGATATGTTTATTTTTGAACCATTCCATTGTAGATTTTGCTTTATGTTTTGGATCATTGTCTTGTTGGAAGACAAATCTGATTGGCAATCCGGCGCCGACAGAGATGGCCGCCTCGCTTCGCGTTCCTAGGAAACTATGCAGTTTTTTGTTTTTTTACGTGTTATTTCTTACATTAGTACCCCAGGTCATCTTAGGTTTCATTACATACAGTCGAGAAGAACTACTGAATATAAGATCAGCATCAACTCACCATCAGTACGACCAAGAATATGTTTTTCGCGACGCGGATCCTGTGTTCTGCCTTACAAACAGGACAACGGAGTGGATCCTATGCAGCGACCCAAAAAAACGACTCCGAAAGAGAGGGAAACGAGGCGGTCTTCTGGTCAGACTCCGGAGACGGGCACAGCGCGCACCACTCCCTAGCATTCTTCTTGCCAATGTCCAGTCTCTTGACAACAAGGTTGATGAAATCCGAGCAAGGGTAGCATTCCAGAGGGACATCAGAGACTGTAACGTTCTTTGCTTCACGGAAACGTGGCTTACTGGAGAGACGCAATCCGAAGCGGTGCAGCCAACAGGTTTCTCCACGCATCGCGCAGACAGGAAAAAACATCTTTCTGGTAAAAAGAGGGGCGGGGGCGTATGCCTTATGACTAACGTGACATGGTGCGATGAAAGAAACATACAGGAACTCAAATCCTTCTGTTCACCTGATTTAGAATTCCTCACAATCAAATGTAGACCGCATTATCTACCAAGAGAATTCTCTTCGATTATAATCACAGCCGTATATATCCCCCCCCAAGCAGACACATCGATGGCTCTGAACGAACTTTATTTAACTCTCTGCAAACTGGAAACAATTTATCCGGAGGCTGCATTCATTGTAGCTGGGGATTTTAACAAGGCTAATCTGAAAACAAGACTCCCCAAATTTTATCAGCATATCGATTGCGCAACCAGGGGAGGAAAGACCTTGGACCATTGTTACTCTAACTTCTGCGACGCATATAAGGCCCTGCCCCGCCCCCCTTTCGGAAAAGCTGACCACGACTCCATTTTGTTGATCCCTGCCTACAGACAGAAACTAAAACAAGAGGCTCCCACGCTGAGGTCTGTCCAACGCTGGTCCGACCAAGCTGACTCCACACTCCAAGACTGCTTCCATCACGTGGACTGGGAGATGTTTCGTATTGCGTCAGATAACAACATTGACGAATACGCTGATTCGGTGTGCGAGTTCATTAGAACGTGCGTTGAAGATGTCGTTCCCATAGCAACGATTAAAACATTCCCTAACCAGAAACCGTGGATTGATGGCAGCATTCGTGTGAAACTGAAAGCGCGAACCACTGCTTTTAATCAGGGCAAGGTGTCTGGTAACATGACCGAATACAAACAGTGCAGCTATTCCCTCCGCAAGGCTATCAAACAAGCTAAGCGCCAGTACAGAGACAAAGTAGAATCTCAATTCAACGGCTCAGACACAAGAGGCATGTGGCAGGGTCTACAGTCAATCACGGACTACAGGAAGAAACCCAGCCCAGTCACGGACCAGGATGTCTTGCTCCCAGGCAGACTAAATAACTTTTTTGCCCGCTTTGAGGACAATACAGTGCCACTGACACGGCCTGCAACGAAAACATGCGGTCTCTCCTTCACTGCAGCCGAGGTGAGTAAGACATTTAAACGTGTTAACCCTCGCAAGGCTGCAGGCCCAGATGGCATCCCCAGCCGCGCCCTCAGAGCATGCGCAGACCAGCTGGCCGGTGTGTTTACGGACATATTCAATCAATCCCTATACCAGTCTGCTGTTCCCACATGCTTCAAGAGGGCCACCATTGTTCCTGTTCCCAAGAAAGCTAAGGTAACTGAGCTAAATGACTACCGCCCCGTAGCACTCACATCCGTCATCATGAAGTGCTTTGAGAGACTAGTCAAGGACCATATCACCTCCACCCTACCTGACACCCTAGACCCACTCCAATTTGCTTACCGCCCAAATAGGTCCACAGACGATGCAATCTCAACCACACTGCACACTGCCCTAACCCATCTGGACAAGAGGAATACCTATGTGAGAATGCTGTTCATCGACTACAGCTCGGCATTCAACACCATAGTACCCTCCAAGCTCGTCATCAAGCTCGAGACCCTGGGTCTCGACCCCGCCCTGTGCAACTGGGTACTGGACTTCCTGACGGGCCGCCCCCAGGTGGTGAGGGTAGGCAACAACATCTCCTCCCCGCTGATCCTCAACACTGGGGCCCCACAAGGTTGCGTTCTGAGCCCTCTCCTGTACTCCCTGTTCACCCACGACTGCGTGGCCACGCACGCCTCCAACTCAATCATCAAGTTTGCGGACGACACAACAGTGGTAGGCTTGATTACCAACAACGATGAGACGGCCTACAGGGAGGAGGTGAGGGCCCTCGGAGTGTGGTGTCAGGAAAACAACCTCACACTCAACGTCAACAAAACTAAGGAGATGATTGTGGACTTCAGGAAACAGCAGAGGGAACACCCCCCTATCCACATCGATGGAACAGTAGTGGAGAGGGTAGCAAGTTTTAAGTTCCTCGGCATACACATCACAGACAAACTGAATTGGTCCACTCACACAGACAGCATCGTGAAGAAGGCGCAGCAGCGCCTCTTCAACCTCAGGAGGCTGAAGAAATTCGGCTTGTCACCAAAAGCACTCACAAACTTCTACAGATGCACAATCGAGAGCATCCTGGCGGGCTGTATCACCGCCTGGTATGGCAACTGCACCGCCCTCAACCGTAAGGCTCTCCAGAGGGTAGTGAGGTCTGCACAACGCATCACCGGGGGCAAACTACCTGCCCTCCAGGACACCTACACCACCCGATGTCACAGGAAGGCCATAAAGATCATCAAGGACATCAACCACCCGAGCCACTGCCTGTTCACCCCGCTATCATCCAGAAGGCGAGGTCAGTACAGGTGCATCAAAGCTGGGACCGAGAGACTGAAAAACAGCTTCTATCTCAAGGCCATCAGACTGTTAAACAGCCACCACTAACACTGAGTGGCTGCTGCCAACACACTGACACTGACTCAACTCCAGCCACTTTAATAATGGGAATTGATGGGAAATGATGTAAATATATCACTAGCCACTTTAAACAATGCTACCTTATATAAATGTTACTTACCCTACATTATTCATCTCATACGCATACGTATATACTGTACTCTATATCATCGACGGTATCCTTATGTAATACATGTATCACTAGCCACTTTATACTATACTATGCCACTTTGTTTACATACTCATCTCATTTGTACATACTGTACCCGATACCATCTACTGTATCTTGCCTATGCTGCTCTGTACCATCACTCATTCATATATCCTTATGTACATATTCTTTATCCCCTTACACTGTGTACAAGACAGTAGTTTTGGAATTGTTAGTTAGATTACTTGTTATTACTGCATTGTCGGAACTAGAAGCACAAGCATTTCGCTACACTCGCATTAACATCTGCTAACCATGTGTATGTGACAAATAAAATTTGATTTGATTTGATTTGATTTGATCTCCGTCCCAGTCTCAGGTCTTTTGCAGACTCCATCAGGTTTTCTTCCAGAATGGTCCTGTATTTGGCTCCATCCATCTTCCCATCAATTTTAACCATCTTCCCTGTCCCTGCTGAAGAAAAGCAGGCCCAAACCATGATGCTGCCACCACCATGTTTGACAGTGGGGATGGTGTGTTCAGCTGTGTTGCTTTTACGCCAAACATAACGTTTTGCATTGTTGCCAAAAAGTTCCATTTTGGTTTCATCTGACCAGAGCACCTTCTTCCACATGTTTGGTGTGTCTCCCAGGTGGCTTGTGGCAAACTTTAAACAACACTTTTTATGGATATCTTTAAGAAATGGCTTTCTTCTTGCCACTCTTCCATAAAGGCCAGATTTGTGCAATATATGACTGATTGTTGTCCTATGGACAGAGTCTCCCACCTCAGCTGTAGATCTCTGCAGTTCATCCAGAGTGATCATGGGCCTCTTGGCTGCATCTCTGATCAGTCTTCTCCTTGTATGAGCTGAAAGTTTAGAGGGACGGCCAGGTCTTGGTAGATTTGCAGTGGTCTGATACTCCTTCCATTTCAACATTATCGCTTGCACAGTGCTCCTTGGGATGTTTAAAGCTTGGGAAATCTTTTTGTATCCAAATCCGGCTTTAAACTTCTTCACAACAGTATCTCGGACCTGCCTGGTGTGTTCCTTGTTCTTCATGGTGCTCTCTGCGCTTTTAACGGACCTCTGAGACTATCACAGTGCAGGTGCATTTATACGGAGACTTGATTACACACAGGTGGATTGTATTTATCATCATTAGTCATTTAGGTCAACATTGGATCATTCAGAGATCCTCACTGAACTTCTGGAGAGAGTTTGCTGCACTGAAAGTAAAGGGGCTGAATAATTTTGCACGCCCAATTTTTCAGTTTTTGATTTGTTAAAAAAGTTTGAAATATCCAATAAATGTCGTTCCACTTCATGATTGTGTCCCACTAAAAATACAGTTTTATATCTTTATGTTTGAAGCCTGAAATGTGGCAAAAGGTCGCAAAGTTCAAGGGGGCCGAATACTTTCGCAAGGCACTGTAACTTAGGGAGGAGGCATCTGATGTTGACATGCATGAAACCAAGGCTTTTCAATTACAGATGTCAACAAATGAGAGTGACTGGGGACACGGAAAGCCTGGGTTAACCTCCACATCACCCAAGGAACAGAGGAGGAGTAGGATGAGGGTACGGCTAAAGGCTAACAAAACTGGTCATCTAGTGCGTTGGGCACAGAGAATAAAAGGAGCAGATTTCTGGGCGTGGTAGAATAGATTCAGGGCATAATGTGCAGACAGGGGTATGGTGGGGTGCGGGTACAGTGGAGGTAAGCCCAGGCACTGAGTGACGATAAGAGATCTCTGGAAGTGCTGGTTAAGCTTAAATTAATTTCTACCTTTTCTAGGAAAATATTTAGACTTTTTTGTGAAAGGCTGGGGGGTGGGAGGGGGTGAAGCAAGCAAACTTCATACTGCCAAAAACAATGGCAGGGAAATTAGAGAATATATGACAAGAGCAGCTGGATTGAGCACTTTTTGGAAGGTAAGGGAGCAGGGGCAATGCCAGAATGTCACCCTGGGGGTTGAAAGCTCCTCTCTGAAGAGTCAAGTGGCCTGGGGAATCCAGCTAGCACTAGCCTTGCGGAGTAATGTCATTAGTGCTCTATTTGCTTACTTGTGACAGAAATAATTTCGAAAGAAATCAATACAATTTCCTTATCATCCAGCAGGCCTCCCTTCAAAGTTCAGAGCGCTCGCTGGTGATTGAGAAACAGCAGAAAGAGAAAGAAGAAAAAGAACAGAGGACGAGAGCTCAACAGCACACAGCTTCTCCACGTCAATGAAGTCTTGAACTGAACTCTCATATGGCAGGAGGTATTCATCCGACAGGCAGAACATACTTGGCTGCTGATAGCTGAAGGGTATTTAGTATACCATGTGTGATGGGTTAGAACGGGGTACATTATGGGGTCAAATATGCACCTGAGAAACATTTAAGACTTTGTGACAGGCTCTCAACACAGGGTAGCCTAGTGGTTGGCTAGTAACCGAAAGGTTTCAAGTTTGAATCCCTGAGCTGACAAGGTACAAATCTGAACAAGGCAGTTAATCCACTGTTCCTAGGCTGTCATTGAAAATAATAATTTGTTTTTAACTGACTTGCCTAGTTAAATAAAGGTTAAATAAAAATACAAAATAAATAACATATGCTTAATACTCAATGTATGGGTAGTGTGGGACTTACAGTATTATTCTCTGAGCCATTGAGATTGTGAACTAACATTTTAGCCATCTTATTCAAAAGCTAATATGTGCCAAAAGGCAACATGCCCTTAAACGCATAGTTCATAATCCAGTTCAGTGTCAGCTGTGAGTGAAGCTGTGAAAGGAAGAGAGGTCAAAGGTCACTCACCTACACACTCCATGGTCCCGTTGGTGGTGCTGAGGCCTTCAGGGCAGCTGGGGTAGCATCGCCCTCTGTGTGAATATAAGCCCTCCTTACATTTTGTGCAAAAATTTCGATTGAAACACTCCTCACAATTCTCTATTTTACATTCTGAAAGGAAAAGGGGGGGAAAAAAGAGTCAAAGAGGAGAGAATGAGAAAATTAAAGCGCACTTAGTTGAGTTCATATTCATTGTGTTAACATAGTATACATGTACACGTTGCATTAACTGACAGCATAACACATCACTGTTCATTGTTCTGGCTTCAAGCTTCCGTGTTAATACAGAATAATGCAGTATTACTATACAAAAACGGCAAAGTATGTTTAAAAATGTGAAGCCTTTCTGCTGCACGAAAGGATCCTCTTCTCCTTGGGGGAGGACAAGAATGTAGCCTGATTTGTATCTCCTATGAGAGATTTATTAGTGATAAAACAATGGGGAGAGACTCTTTGGGGGGATTCTGCATGAATAAACACCCATGTCTGAAAAGCATATGCATACCACGGCTATATTTTTTGGAAACCGGGTGGCCGGGTACTGGCCAAGAGTAGATAGCACGTTAGTGGATTTCCAGAGGTCTCCACGCACCTTTGCCTCGTTAAACTCAGCTTCTCCAGTCAAACAAACAACTACTTTAAATTGAGGGTAATTATGGGCACGGGAGAATGAAAAACAGACACCTTAGAGGACTACCAAGAGCCCCCCTTTCTCATCCCAACCCTTCTCCTAGCCCACCTTTGTCATTACCATCATTATCTTATTCTGAAATAATAACATTTTCTCTGCCAAAATCAGAGTGTAGAAACAGAGGCACGCTAAGCGAAGGTCACAGATGTAATCCTTACATCTCTGGATTGGAATATCCAGTCACAAAACACTAGACACCTTTCCCATAAACAACTAAAATAAAGAATGTCTAGTCGGCTGGAGTCTTGCCAGGAGTTCGAAACGAGCTAAAGGGAAGAATCCTCGTTGGGATTTTAATGCCCTAACCTCAATTATTACTTTGGGTTCTTGACAGCTAAATTTGACGTTAGTGATGTTTGGAGAAAATACATTAGGTCTACATTTGTAAAAGTAAAACAAATGTGGCTAACAAGACATCTTGGGGATTTCGATATGTCCTAAATGGATGGGGCTGACTGGATAATAAGAGCAGGTTAGCCACGGAGAGGCTTGAGAAGGAGGTGGAGGAGACTAACCAGCATGCACAGCGGCCTTTCGGGATTCAGTGGACAACATTGAAACAATAACGACTAAGGTTAAGTTAATTTCAAGTGACAGTAAAACATTAACAAAAATGTGGGGATTAGAGTGAGCCAGAACTTTTGTTGTTTTAATCCAAATTTGATTATTTTCCCAAACCTGCTTCCTGAGTACCTAGCAGACAGACATGTTCTGAGGTTATGGCCCTGTGTTAATGTTCACATACAGTACATATACAAATGTTTGTCAGGCTATTGCAAATACATGTCTTGAAGCAGAGTACGCTCAATGTTGCACTTTATTACAAAGTTACACTGAGGCCAATATGTTCAGGTATGTTCATTATGTATCTTGTTTTGTGATTTCAGGTAGCTACATGTATAAACAACGCAATGTGGGGTAATAACTATTGTTTTATTGAACAGGCCCCTATTTCGGTCCATGTTGCTGGAATGAGGAGTATCACACATACCAGCCCCACTTATTCCAACCTGAAACTTCTTCTGCTGATTGACAATAAGCTTCCCTGCTGCGAAGGGCTTGGCCAGGAAGGGATATCCTTGCGCACCAGCAACTCCTGTGGCGGGCTGGGCGCAGTGCACGCTAACCAGGTCGCCAGGTGCACAGTGTTTCCTCCAACACATTGGTGCGGCTGGCTTCCGGGTTGGATGCGCACTGTGTTAAGAAGTAGTGCAGCTTGGTTGGGTTGTGTTTCAGAGGATGCATGGCTTTCGACCTTAGTCTCTCCCGAGCCCGTATGGGAGTTGTAGCGATGAGACAAGATAATAACTACTAACAATTGGATACCACGAAATGTAACCCCCAAAAGAAAACTAAAATGGGTGTTTCTTATTTGGACAGTTATTCCCTCCCATTTTCAGTCAGATTTCTCAGTTTGGTGACTAATGAACATTACTTTTTTCAAAAGACATGTACCTTATGACTCATGAGTTTACCTGTTAGGAAGTTTGTTTGTAATAGAAAAAAAACGAAACATTACAGACATCTGCTATTAGATGATGTTGCAACAACCTATCTAACAAAACAACTTGCATACACCAAAACAACCTGCGTGTTCTTCCTGTAACAAAATATAATGACTACAAGCTGCCTTGCTCTCTAATTACCTATCATCATGCGCACTTTCCTAAAAAATAAGAAGTAGATATAATTTACCTTTGAAGAGGCAAGTTTAGATGTATGATTCACAAGGGAACTTGCCAAATAAATAATTCAGTTGTGTCCAGAAATTATAAATTTACTTTTAAAAGATGCATGTTTTGACACACAAATGGTAAAACTCAATGAATAGGGACTGTGAACTGACATGAACCCCTGCCTCGCGAGACAAAAAAAGAAAAAAAAATACATCCTTGAAAAAAGAGACAAACAGCAGTGCATTAGAAAAAAATATATTTTGAGTTTCTTCCATTCCTGTTTTCCACCCACAAGTAAGAGAAAACAGACCACGAGCCGGGCCCTTGGCACCCCTGGTTCAGAAAAAAGGTATACGCTCCACAAGAACCAACATGGAGGAGTTTTGTAAACATTAACATGTATACCAACCCTATTCCACCCTATTTCAACCCACACCCCTTAAAGGAGGGCTGAACCTACTGATTTGTTCTCTGTATTTTTGCTTGCTCATTAAGAAATGCAGCTGCCTAGACTGAAGACAAATGAGAGTTGTCTTGTGGGCGTGGTTTAATGTGGGTGTGTGTTTGCATGTGGGAAGTGTTAGTACATTTACTCTGCCAAAACAGTACACAGTTACAGTCACTCACTCTTCTAGATAACTTGAAACAGTCTAACCAGGTCTTGTGCCTGGAATTAGCCTAAGCTAGCTAGTGCTAGCCAACTTCTTTCGCCAATTAGCTTCAGCCGGCCGGTGTGCGACCGTTGAAAAAGTGGTTTGACTAGAAAGCCTATGTCACGGGCTAATTAGGGATCATCAATAAATTACACAATGTAAATGTCATGTTTAAGTTCTCATTAAATGCTTTCAATATTTCAATATGAATTTCTACAATTTATAATCAGTTTAATGGTTTTTAGGTCATTGACATTTGGAGCTATTGAAATGTTCAAATATTGTCCCATGTACACTACCGGTCAAACGTTTAAGAACATTGTAGAATAATAGTGAAGCCATCAAAACAATCAAATAACACATATGGAATCATGTAGCAACCAAAACAGTGTTAAACAAAGCAAAATATATTTTATATTTGAGATCCTTCAAATATCAAGGCAAAGGTTGGCTAACATCTTTGCACACTCTTGGCATTCTCTCAACCAGCTTCACGAGTTAATCACCTGTAATGCATTTCAAATAACAGGTGTGCCTTAATTTGTGGAATTTCTTTCCTTCTTAATGCGTTTGGCACAATCAGCTGTGTTGTGACATGGTTTGGGAGGGGATATACAGAAGATAGCCCTATTTGGTAAAATACTTTATTATGGCAAGAACAGCTCAAATAAGCAGAGAGAAACGACAGCTCATCATTACTTTAAGACATGAAGGTCAGTCAATACGGAACATTTCAAGAACTTTTAAAGTTTCTTCAAGTGCAGTCTCAAAAACCATCAAGCGCTATGATGAAACTGGCTCTCATGAGGACCGCCACAGGAATGGAAAATCCAGAGATACCTCTGCTGCAGAGGACATGTTCATTAGAGTTACCAGCCTCAGAAATTGCAGCCCAAATAAATACTTCAGAGTTGAAGTAACAGACACACCTCAACATCAACTGTTCAGAGGAGACTGTGTGAATCAGGCCTTCGTGGTCGAATTGCTGCAAATAAACCACTACTAAAGGACACCAATAAGAAGGCGAGACTTGCTTGGGCCAAGAAACACGAGCAATGGACATTAGACCGGTGGAAATCTGTCCTTTAGTCTGAGGAGTCCAAATTGGAAATGTTTGGTTCCAACTGCCATGTCTTTGTGGGTGAACAGATGATCTCTGCATGTGTATTTCCCACTGTAAGGCATGGAGGAGGAGGTGTTATAGTGTGTGACTTATTTAGAATTCAAGGCATTCTACAGCAATATGCCATCCCATCTGGTTTGGGCTTAGTGGGACTATCATTAATTTTCAACAGGACAATGACCCAACACATCTCCAGGCTGTGTAAGAGCTATTTTACCAAGAAGGAGAATGATGGAGTGCTGCATCAGATGATCTGGCCTCCACAATCCCCCGACCTCAACCAAATTGAGATGGTTTGGGATGAGTCGGAACGCAGAGTGAAGGAAAGGCAGCCAACAAGTGCTCAGCATATGTGGGAACTCCTTCAATAAAATCATTCCAGGTGAAGCTGGTTGAGAGAATGCCAAGAATGCCAAGAATCAAGGCAAAGGGTGGCAATTTGAAGAATCTCAAATCTCAAATATATTTTGATTTGTTTAACACATTTGTGGCTACTGCATGATTCCATATGTGTTATTTCATAGTTTTGATGTCTTCACTATTATTCTACACTGTAGAAAATAGTAAAAATAAAGAAAAACCTTTGAGTGAGTAGATGTTCTAAAACTTTTGACCGGTAGTGTATATTGTGTAATTTACTGATAGGGATATCTAAAAGTCAAACCAAATTTACAAATGGGAAATATGCCTTAACTCCATGACTTACATTTTTTTCCTTAATCGTCTTCCAAATCTCTGTATTGAACGAGACTGACTTTATGATGACACTTTGTAGTGAATTTTGACACTAGAAGGTCATTTTTTGGTTCAGTTGGTCTTTAAAGGTAGACTCGGCAAAATGACGTTACTACGAGCAGCACCACAGATATTGAGATGAGTGAGATGCAAGACTTCGCTCTCACACAGTCACACACAGTATGTGCGCACACTGTTCACAGCGTGGTAGCCAGGGCACCAAAACAGAGGAGGTTGAGCCTCACTATTCAACGCTCTTAGTTGTTGCAGAAATTGCCCCACTTTGCTGTGTACTTTCTGCATCTATGCCATACCGCTTAGTCTACCTTTAAACTGTCTGAACATTACTGCAACAGAACAATAATTCTCCTGCCATCAGTTCAAGGCCCTGTCTCAGTTCAAGGCCCATCTCCAGCTTGACAGATGCTGGTCTTTATGAGTGTGTTGTTGTGTTGCATGTCATTGCTGTGGCTGTGGTCATGTAGTGAAGACAGCTCCTTCCACACATGGCACAGCAGTTCAAAGTGGAAATTACACCTCACTTACCACTGGACCACATTAGTGCCCATTGTGTGTTTACCTTTATGGTGACACATTGTGATGATATGCATGTGGTACTGTGGAATATCTTGAATATGGTTTGTTTTGTCCAACACAGAAAAAATGTCAATACAAATATAGGAAACCTTCTTACTGAGGCTTTCCTGGTCAGTTCACATCATAGTCACGAAAAACTCCTCGCCCTACTTATGACACAATGCATTTAAAAAACAAACAACGAAGTCCAAGAATCCAAACTCACGAATGCATCTGTTGGTATCGGGAGTCCGCATGCCGAAGTATCCCTGTGGGCACGAGGCGAGGCACACGCCTATCTGGCGGATGTCGTTGCGCTCCAGGAGAATGAAGAGTTTGGGCTTACATTTTATACAGCCATTGTATTCGGAACATCGCTCACAGCCATTTGAGCAAGATGGTGGCCCCTCAGTGCTAACTGTGGAAAGATGAGGGGAAAGAGAGAAGGAGAGGGAGAAAGAGAACAATTAAAAACCAGCATATAAGGTCCAGTTACCACAAAGTGAATAAAGATAAGTGTTTATCTGTTGGCTACAAACACTAGATTCAACACTGGCAGTATCAGTGAGGACATGGCCCTTGTCTATTTTTGCACCACACAGCCATAAACCTGGCAGTAGTTCATGTTGCAGCTAATCTAACCAGGGGCCATGCCAAACATCTTTGTTTGAACAGTTTTCTCACTGTTTACTTGAAACTGCTCGCCGGAGATCCTAAACAGATTTTAGTTGGAGAAGCCCGGGTGTTTGGGACTGACATCCCGCTATGATCGATTCCACATCATGCCATGACATCACACAGCAGGGGCCCCCCTGGGGTCAACTAAAAGTGACTCAGCCATCAGGATCTCGCCAATTACACGAACGTGCACGCCAAAAAGAAAAATGCGCACAAATGCGTTACGTTTCTTCCCAACACTTCTATACAGAGCCGAACATGTTTCGGTGTTTTAATCACCCGCCCACCAAGCGGAATATAACAATCTAAGAATTTTACTGAGCCACAAAACTCTGTCTCAAAGCACCCCATCTGCATTTGGCTCTCATCCACATATAAGCCCATGATCATACTTCATTTCTTCATATCCCTATTTCCTCATCTTCCAAAAAGGCTAGAACTCGGACACTCTGCTCTGCTGCAGCCAGTCATTTAAATGATTGCTCAGAAAGCGTGTCAATATACACATCCTGTTTCTAGGGGCCATTTTGGTGCCAAAATGGCAGTCATACCGGTTGATTTATAGGCCTATGTGGTATCAGCATCTAAATATACACACTCACACTGCAATCAATCTGCCATCCCTGTCTCCCAGAGATAAGTTGGGATGGTAAAAGCTTTAAAAATGTTCCCCCCGCAAATCAAATACGCCATGCCTGAGTCATGGTAACCTCGCATGGAGATGCATCCAAAGTAGCCATTACACAGCCAGAATCTTAACACTTTAATAATGATAAAAATAATAATCACACTGTGTAATAGTTAACCAAAGGTGAGGGGGGTGTTTCCAGGTTGTGACACTATTGTCTGGGAATGGAATGCCATGTATGTTGGGACAGTTTTTTGACCCTGCTGATAGAGGTCACGTACTAGAGCGTGAGTAGCCATATAACTACTCTGGATGAGGTGTTGTCGAACCAGGACAGATGGGCACAGAACATACAGAGATGATGTGATGAAAATATGTTCTGTAAATTCAATGCAGATATGTCAATTTCTCATTTCTAATCTATAAACAGCTTCGGACCTAACATATAAAGGCTGTTGCGCGTGGCAAATTTGGAGCACCTGTTTCACTGAACCTAACTCCTACAAGATGAGTTACCCTAAATCATACACTTCAACCACATGATTATCTACCTGCCAGCCAACAGCAGTGGGTAACAGTCTGTGGGTTAAACCAACTGAAGGTTCCGTGCCGTGTCAATCTCACTTTGTGTGTCAGTCTCTATAAAGGGCGCTCTAGTATATTTAAAAAACCAACAGAAAATAAACTTGAAAAATCGCTTCAAAATTCAAGGGGGAACACTGTTCACCTGGGATAAAACGCTCTTACGTGATAATTGACACATGATTCATAGGTCATTGCTAACTCGTAAGGTATGGTAAAACACACTTTGGGCATCAGAAATACATATTTATTGTGTAATGAAAAGACATAAAAATTCGAGTAAGACCCATCTGATTAGCCTCTAGCCTATCCTCTGGACATCTATAGCCATGCCGAAGCCAAGCTCTATTTACCAAAGCCAAGCTCAATAAAATTCTGACCTCTCCTGACTGCTTGGATGTTTTTCTGGGGTGGGGGTGTAGGAGGGGGGAGAGGCTGGTATCCTCTAAAAGCTCTTCTGAGGGAAAAGGCATTATATTAAAACCAGTGGTAATGCCTTGCACTGAGATTCACCCCGCTCTGAGGGCAGACACTGAGGCTGAGAGTAAGCTCTGTCTTTGTGGGTGCATGAGGTCAGAAAAGTGTTTATAAAACTGCTTGAAAACCAAACAACGCAACACGATCCAACAGCCATGAGCTGAAGTGTCAGAGAGTTGTTCCACTCAGTGCCTCAGAGGCAGACATGGAGAGAACTGTGGTGCTGAAGCTCTAGCCGTAAAACCCAGGGTGAATCCGCCTAAAACCCGACTATAAACATTCTTAATGCCCATAAAAGCTCAACATAAACCAAGAAAGGCATCATCATAAAAAGAGGAAGAAAAGAGGGGCACTCAAAGACAACTGAGGCTACCATAATCCATCTTGGCAAAACAAATGAGGATGAAGAAAAATAAACAACATGTAATCTTTACTGCGGCCGTTAAATGTTTATAAGAAATGTACCACTGTGGCTCTCAGAGGCTACATGGAAACCAGAGAAAGAGAGAAAGTGAAAGAGAGAAAGGGATTTGGTAACTCACTCCGTCTCTGCCTCCGTCCCTTTGAGAGCTTGAGGCCGCTGTCGCTGTGACCCATGGATCCGAGAAAGACCATCGCCAGAGCCACCAGTCCCAGCTGCATAGTCCCTGGTGCTGACCGGCCACGCGGGGTCCCCCCTGCAGGCAGACGGATCAGGCGGGGGGCCCCTTCCACTCTGTGACAGGTGGATCACTCTGCCGCCGCTGCTGCTGTTGCTGCTCCTCCCTGCTGCTTCCCTCCTTCCGCTGCTTCTGTCCGCTTGGTCTCTCTCTCTCTCTCTCTCTCACTCGCTCTCTGTCTCTCACTGTCTCTCTCTACGGGCTGCTGCGTCCGCAACTCCCTTCAGTAGAGGATTATGCTGCTGCGGCTGCAAATCCAAACATTTCCGGGGCACAAGCCATAACGGTGGTGTGCGTGTGTGTGGGGGGGGGGGGGGGGGGGGTGTCGGTTGACGATGTAATGGAGGAGCGATGCGTGGAGTATGAGAGGAGAGGAGAGGAGAGGTGGAAAAAGGAGGAGAGGAGAGTGTGGCACTCCTGTCAGTTCAACCCATGAAGACTCGGTGGGGCTAGAAGTGGAGCAGGCAGCCTGTTGGGGGATCGCCAAGGAGCGTTTGGTGTGAATGAGAGCCTGAGCCCCGGAGCATGTGTCTTATTAAAGATGCTCTGAGGAGGTGTGGGGGGAGGGAGAGGAGTGGGGCTGCTTATAGAAGCTGGAGAAAGGTTCTGGACTCCTACGCGTGACAACACATCTGTCTGTGCCAGGACCTGCTGGGGAGAGAGAGAGAGGTGAGAAGAGAGAGACACAGACAGAGAGACAGAGAGACAGAGAGACAGACAGACAGACAGACAGATGAGCTCTAAAACACCAAGCCATTAAGTTAGCATGTCAAGAGAAAATCCACCTCTTGGCCAAGACTGAAACAGATAAAAGATTTTGTAACAAGAACGGAAATTATATCAATTCCAACCATGTCAACCAACAGCGAACCAATGATAAGTACTGGAATTCAAAGACAGTAATTTGATTCCTCCGTTTTTTAAACTACTTTGAGGGAAAACGTATTGAAACATTTCCAAAGTACACAGTATTACATCTGATAAGTAAAAGACTTGTTTAGGGCAATCAGCGTCCATTTGTCTTTTGACCTGAAATCAAAGCATACGATAATGCACTTTCTTTCCAGATTTAAATGGACCTCAGTCATTTCCAAGCTTTGAAATCGATGCAGATTCATTCAAATTATTAGCAGCTATGGCACAAAGAAACAAAATACCACAAATAGTTTTGGGTCGCTTGCTACACTTCCAGTTGCCTTTGGAGAAGAGAGTTGATTTGAAAAATATGTTTGCTCCATTCTTAAAATAAAAGAATGAAAAAACACATAATAGTCCTTCTACAAACACTTGGAATGAACAGCCTTGTAACATTGGTGCAGAGATCTTCTCAGATAATGTCAAGCTATATTTACAGCTCTTGCACACGGAAGACATAAGGCATAGCTTGTCTGGAACAGTGCAAACAGGGTCTCCTACCCCAAGGGTGAAACTGCAAAACAAGGCCATATTTGGCTGTTGTACTTATTGTGGCTTGTGAATCATACAGAGTAGGCCTACAAAGACATTTGGGTGAGTTCTTAAAGAGCAACTTCCCCTAAAAAAACAACTTCTCATTTAGAAAACAGCCTATGTGGCATAGATATAAGTCAGAAACATGTATTATACTGTCAAAATGTACTTAAGTGTAAATAGGATAATTTTGGTCATAGTCAGTCTTGACCAACACAGTTTTTATTTGATGTTTTTTACTTGTGGCCATCACAATATAAATGAAAGTTGGATTTGTTTTAATCCTGGTCACATGCCGACAGCTGGCAGCACACAAGTAATCATCAATACTGGGGGCAGCTAACTGCATGGTTGACTTTGGATATCCCTATGGGGCTAGTTAGGGACCATCAGGTAAATTACAAAATGTACATAGGACAATTTGTTAAAATTCCAATAGCTCCAAATTTCAATGACTTAAAAATCTCAAACCAACTATAAATTGTAGAAATTCATATACAAAATGAAAGCATTTAATGAAAAAACTAAAAATGTGTGCAAATATTGTCTCATTTACATTGTGTAATGTATTGACGGTCCCTAACTAGCCTCGGCGATAGGTTATCCAAAGTCAAACCAATTTTGCCACAGTTTCACACCAAGCCAATTGTCTAAATAATTTCGCTCTCTCTTCCCACCTGCAAACAAACGCGAGACATGCACATCAATCCCCACCCTGAAACCAACTCGCGTTTGAATTCAGTCATGGTCGCTAGCATTTCTTAATGAACCAAATCTAAAACGAGGCCAAATCAGGAAGTGCAGACACTCTTTAACATTCCAAAAGGACCTACAACGTCCCTACAATACACTACAATGTCTCTAAACTGCACTACAACGTCCATACAATACACTACAATGTCCCTAAACTGCACTACAACGTCCCTACAATACACTACAATGTCCCTAAACTGCACTACAATGTCCCTAAACTGCACTACAACGTCCCTACAATACAATACAATGTCCCTAAACTGCACTACAGCGTCCCTACAATACACTGGAATGTCCCTAAACTGCACTACAACGTCCCTACAATACACTACAATGTCCCTAAACTGCACTACAACGTCCCTACAATACACTACAATGTCCCTAAACTGCACTACAACGTCCCTACAATACACTACAATGTCCCTAAACTGCACTACAACGTCCCTACAATACACTACAATGTCCCTAAACTGCACTACAATGTCCCTAAACTGCACTACAACGTCCCTACAATACAATACAATGTCCCTAAACTGCACTACAGCGTCCCTACAATACACTGGAATGTCCCTAAACTGCACTACAACGTCCCTACAATACACTACAATGTCCCTAAACTGCACTACAACGTCCCTACAATACACTACAATGTCCCTAAACTGCACTACAACGTCCCTACAATACACTACAATGTCCCTAAACTGCACTACAATGTCCCTAAACTGCACTACAACGTCCCTACAATACACTACAATGTCCCTAAACTGTACTACAACGTCCCTACAATACACTACAATGTCCCTAAACTGCACTACAACGTTCCTACAATACACTACAATGTCCCTAAACTGCACTACAGCGTCCCTACAATACACTACAATGTCCCTAAACTGCACTACAATGTCCCTACAATACACTACAATGTCCCTAAACTGCACTCTAGTGTCCCTATTTACTTTATGTTCATATTCTTATATTTTATTATTTCTTTTTGTTGTCGCATTGTTGGGAAGGAACCTGTAAGTAAGCACTTTGTTGGACGATGTATACCATGTGTATCCTGTACATATGACTAATAAAACTTGAAACTTGAAAAACACACTAACACACCACAGCAGCATACAGTATCGCACATGCTGTGTGTTACGGATACAGGTATCCTGTGTCTGTGTGTATCCTGTGTGTGTTTCTTTTCTCTCCTTCTCCCCTCACAGGTGAAAATCATCACTCCCCAATCAGTCAACAATCAACCCATCAATCAGAAGACACACCTCCTCCTGTTTCCTACCCTATCACAGTTCCTTCCCCATGGTTTAAAAACCCCATCATTTGTTTGTTCAGGAGCTCAATCTTTGTAATGCCATGTTGATAGATAGCTGTTCTTTGTAGATTTCAGGGTAGCTCAATCTTTGTAATGCCATGTTGGTAGATCTCTGCTCTTGATAGATTTCAAGAGCTCAATCGTTGTAATGCCATGTTGGTAGATAGCTGTTCTTGATAGATTTCAGTAGCACAATCTCTTTGTAAATGCCATGTATGTAGATCTCTCTCTCTCTGTATTAATTAACCTCTCTTTTGTTTGAGCACCTCCATAGCACTTTGTCATCACCTGTGAGTATTGTTTTGGTTATGGTGTTTGTTTGTTTGCTGGTGGGAAAAGGGGAAACCAAGACAAGTCGCCCATGGGCATACACTACCCGTAGGTAAACTTTGTTAAAACACACTAGTTAGAACTGGGCGGACCACCCACTGTATTTTTGGTTAGTTAGTTAGCTCTTGTTGAAATAGGCTAGTCTAGCTTAGGGGTGTTTTGAATACTTATTGTTTCTTTCCTTGGGTCCAGCTCAGCCCCTTTTCCTGCTTCCCCCCATTACCGTGAGTTTAGAAATAAACCCTGAGTTTGACGGTATTATTTCGGTTGTCGTGGTTATTTCGTTCACTTTTACTTTGTCACTATTATAATTTACATGAGTTATGTTACGGGTCTCACTACCATCCCCCCTAGACTGTTGGGCCAAAAGGGGATTCGTAACACTGTGGTACACATGAATACGGACAAACAGTTTGACACGCTAAATACTCCTCTAGGGAGACTACCTTGCCAAGCCATGTCAAAGATCTCAGTTAACCAGCTTAAGAGGATCTTGGGTTCTGAGAATATGAAATATACTTACTCTGAGAATTACAACCTAACAAGGATAAAGAGTGGGACTTCTTTGTCTCCAAAAACACCCGCACACCCACCTGCACCCCAGCTTTCTCCGCTGTTGCTGCCCGGGTTTATTTGCGTTTTGAGGTGAATATTAGACACATTTCTTCAACAAATCCGCCTAGATTTACCGTCAAGAGCCAAAACCGCTAAGGATTGTTAATTGAGAATGATGCTTTGAGAGCGAGGAGGACATGTCCTGGACCAGGGGAATGAACAACCCAGAACAACACGTCTAGACAAGGGCTGAGTAATTTAGGAGATGTGCCAGAGACAGTTTCACACCAAAATCCACCTACGACTCTTTACTACCTGCCACTCTGTCCCATCCATCCATATCGGACCTTTAAATTACAGCGTGGCAATAAGCCTAGGAGTGGCAATGGACTACTCCTACTCAGAGAGAGAGAGAGAGAGAGTGTAGTGTGTGAGAGAGCGAGCGAGATATGATGAAGAAAGACAAAATAGTTGAAAATATTGATAAGAAAGCAAGGCAGATCAAGAGCAAGATGGGCACAAAACTCACAACATGACAACATAAGTGTCATCCTTCCACATGGCAGCTGACCTGTCCTCTGGATATGAGGAACATCTCACTGACCTGCTCTGGGGTCACAGTGGCACTTCTTGACAGTTTTCTATGTGCTCTGTCTCGGTTCCCTCATCCATTAAACAGACACAGGCACTGTGTCCCTTTCTTCACTGCTGGCTCCATTCATCTGAATGGAACTGAACTCCCTCATCAAATAGTCAGGAGATTAAATTGCCCTGCTCTGTAAGTCCTTTTGATGAATCAATTATTAAAATCAGGCAGGCTCCAGTGAAAGGGAGCTCCCGCTCTGGGAATTTGTTGAAAGTGAGAAAGTGCCACTACACAGAGCTCAGAGTCAGAAACCTAGCCTACCGATGAACCCGTCAAAATAAAGTCATTTAGATCTCACAGAGGCCTAATTCACTGGCTGATGTGGTAGGAGTAGTACAAGAAAATGTGAGCTCAGTAAAACAATAATGGAGTGACACTATCATACTCTATTGCATCCAGCCAATCAAAAATCAGGACTTTCTGCATACCCTAATGTAAATTAAGTTAATTCAACAACATTAAAGAGACCAAACGTGTGTTCAAATAGTCCTGTTTATTATGGTTAGCCAAAACCAATGTTCTGATTGTGACTCCCAGAACATTGTACATTTTGGGGTGCTAAAATTGACTTGGACTGAATTAGGTACAGGAACTCAGCAATACTTTGAGCTAATAATTACTATTCTATAACAGGTGCAAGAACTCAAGCAATAGCAAATCAGAGGTGCCGGTACCAAGTTCCGTTGAGCTCCTGCCCAAATCAAGCACTGCTTATACTGTAGAATCATGAAGCCAAAACAGCCATCTCCACTGTCAACTTCTATGTAAAAAAATAATAATTAAAAATCTCCCAAAACTGCACGTAAATCCAGCAATATTTCAAAAAGCTGTCTTTAGCTTTCTATTGTATTTAGCTATTTTAAAGGTGCAATATGTAACTTTTTGGGCCACCCAACCAAATTCACATAGAAATATGAGTTCTAGCCATCATTCTCATTGAAAGCAAGTCTAAGAAGCGGTGGATCTGTTCTATGTGCGCCATGTCTATGCTTCCTGTTCTTAAGTTTAGTTTTTGCATCTTTTACTTTAGATGGCTGAAAATACAATATTTTAGGTTATGGAAAATATATTTCACAGAGGTTTAGATGGTCCAATGATTCTCTACACTATACTTGCTTGTTTTGTCACATAAACTGAAATTAGGTGAACTATTAGAATTTTAGCAACCAGGAAATGGCAGAGAGATTTCTGCATAGTGCATCTTTAAACTCAGAACACTAGCAGTTGCAATCAGCAGCAAGTGTGAGTGAGACAATGAAAAAGAGCAGAGCAGTAAACAGGCCATAAACACAACTGGTGGTAAAGCACTGAATAAAGTAAGAGTACACACAAACGTTTCGTTCCACTCCCACATTTCATTCCCTGTCCTCCCCAGGACCGCCACAAGCTGCATTGCCTTCCTCTGCTTCCACACAGGCACAGGGAAACAACAACAAAAACTGTGGCAGCCAACAGAGCCTGCTCTGGTGCTACTTATGGACTCCAACACACCTCCTATCCTCCTGTTTTTGTAATATAATGAAATTACTGCTAGGTGGTGCCTGCCACATGGGCACCGAATGGAGAGATTGGCTCCAGTGTAAGGGCTTTTAACTGGGCCTTTTTCTTTCCATTCAGATCCAGATTATTTGGTTCAACAACTGCAGGCAGCGAAGAAACAGGAAAGTTATGTGCACTTTCACCCAGGTATACAGTACATCAATTTTTGATTTACTTTTATTTTCTTATACTCCCATCTCTGCCTCCGGGCTGTAAGCTCTCGTCGCATTAGCCAAACCCGCCCACAGGTCGATGATAGGGGAGACAAACACGCTGGCCAGCTGCCTTGAGACAACAGTCCAGCATTAACAGAGAGGGGTAGAGACAGAGAGAGTCTGCTGTTTGCTGATGATCTGATGCTTCTGTCCCCAACCAAGGAGGGCCTACAGCAGCACCTAGATCTTCTGCACAGATTCTGTCAGACCTGGCCCCTGACCGTAAATCTCAGTAAGACATGGTGGTCCAAAAAAGGTCCAGTTGCCAGGACCATAAATATAAATTTAATCTGGACAACGTTGCTCTGGAGCACACAAAAATATATACCTATATATCTAAACATCAGCACCACAGGTAACTTCCACAAACATGTGAACGATCTGAAACACAAGGCAAGAAGGGCCTTCTACACCACACCATTAATTAGGCCAATACCCGCTAATTATCATAATTCAGAAAAGAGCTGTTAAATTCCACAACTACCTAAAAGGAAGCAATTCCCAAACCTTCCATAACAAAGCCATCACCTACAGAGAGATTAACGTAGAGAAGTGTCTCCTAAGCAAGCTGGTACTGTGGCTCTGTTCACAAACAGACACCACAGAGCCCCAGGACAGCAACACAATTATACCATGAAAAAATTTATATGATAATTACTTGACACATTGGAAAGAATTGACCAAAAGCAAATCAAACTGGAATGCTATTTGGCCTTAAACAGAGAGTACAAAGTAGCAGAATAGCAGACCACTGTGACTGACCCAAAATTGAGGAAAGCTTTGACTATGTACTGACTCAGTGAGCATAGCCTTGCTATTGAGAGAGGCTGCCATTGGCAGACCTGGCACTCGAGAGAAGACAGGCTATGTGCACTCTACCTACAAAATGAGGTGGAAACTGAGCTGCACTTCCTAACCTCCTGTTAAATGTATGACCATATTAGAGACACATACAGTGCCTTGCGAAAGTATTCGGCCCCCTTGAACTTTGCGACCTTTTGCCACATTTCAGGCTTCAAACATAAAGATATAAAACTGTATTTTTTTGTGAAGAATCAACAACAAGTGGGACACAATCATGAAGTGGAACGACATTTATTGGATATTTCAAACTTTTTTAACAAATCAAAAACTGAAAAATTGGGCGTGCAAAATTATTCAGCCCCTTTACTTTCAGTGCAGCAAACTCTCTCCGGAAGTTCAGTGAGGATCGCTGAATGATCCAATGTTGACCTAAATGACTAATGATGATAAATACAATCCACCTGTGTGTAATCAAGTCTCCGTATAAATGCACCTGCACTGTGATAGTCTCAGAGGTCCGATAAAAGCGCAGAGAGCATCATGAAGAACAAGGAACACACCAGGCAGGTCCGAGATACTGTTGTGAAGAAGTTTAAAGCCGGATTTGGATACAAAAATATTTCCTAAGCTTTAAACATCCCAAGGAGCACTGTGCAAGCGATAATATTGAAATGGAAGGAGTATCAGACCACTGCAAATCTACCAAGACCTGGCCGTCCCTCTAAACTTTCAGCTCATACAAGGAGAAGACTGATCAGAGATGCAGCCAAGAGGCCCATGATCACTCTGGATGAACTGCAGAGATCTACAGCTGAGGTGGGAGACTCTGTCCAGAGGACAACAATCAGTCGTATATTGCAAAAATCTGGCCTTTATGGAAGAGTGGCAAGACGAAAGCCATTTCTTAAAGATATCCATGAAAAGTGTTGTTTAAAGTTTGCCACAAGCCACCTGGGAGACACACCAAACATGTGGAAGAAGGTGCTCTGGTCAGATGAAACCAAAATTGAACTTTTTGGCAACAATGCAAAACGTTATGTTTGGCATAAAAGCAACACAGCTCATCACCCTGAACACACCATCCCCACTGTCAAACATGGTGGTGGTAGTATCATGGTTTGGGCCTGCTTTTCTTCAGCAGGGACAGGGAAGATGGTTAAAATTGATGGGAAGATGGATGGAGCCAAATACAGGACCATTCTGGAAGAAAACCTGATGGAGTCTGCAAAAGACCTGAGACTGGGACGGAGATTTGTCTTTCAACAAGACAATGATCCAAAACATAAAGCAAAAACTACAATGGAATGGTTCAAAAATAAACATATCCAGGTGTTAGAATGGCCAAGTCGAAGTCCAGACCTGAATCCAATCGAGAATCTGTGGAAAGAACTGAAAACTGCTGTTCACAAATGCTCTCCATCCAACCTCACTGAGCTCGAGCTGTTTTGCAAGGAGGAATGGGAAAAAATGTCAGTCTCTCGATGTGCAAAACTGATAGAGACATACCCCAAGCGACTTACAGCTGTAATCGCAGCAAAAGGTGGCGCTACAAAGTATTAACTTAAGGGGGCTGAATAATTTTGCACGCCCAATTTTTCAGTTTTTGATTTGTTAAAAAAGTTTGAAATATCCAATAAATGTTGTTCCACTTCATGATTGTGTCCCACTTGTTGTTGATTCTTCACAAAAAAATACAGTTTTATATCTTTATGTTTGAAGCCTGAAATGTGGCAAAAGGTCGCAAAGTTCAAGGGGGCCGAATACTTTCGCAAGGCACTGTATAGTGCCTTTGTTATGTTACAGCCTTACTCTACAATGTATTCAATTAAACAATTTCCTCAGCAATCTACACACAATACCCCATAATGACAAGACAAAAACAGGTTTTTAGAAATATTAGCAAATTTATTAACTACAAAAAACAGAAATTCTTTCTTTACATAAGTATTCAGACCCTTTGCTATGAGACTCGAAATTGAGCTCAGGAGCATCCTGTTTCCATTGATCATCCTCGAGATGTTTCTACAACTTGGAGTCCAACTGTGGTAATTTAAATTGATTGGACATGATTTGGAAAAGGCACACACCTGTCTACATAAGCTCCCACAGTTGACAGTGCATGTCAGAGCAAAAACAAAGCCATGAGGTTGAAGGAATTGTACGTAGAGCTTCAAGGCAGGATTGTGTCCAGGCACAGATCTTGGGAAGGGTACCAAACATTTCTGTAGCATTGAAGGTCACCAAGGACACAGTGGCCTCCATACATTTTAAATGGAAGAAGTTTGGAACCTGCAACTCTTCCTAGAGCTGGTCGCCCGGACAAACTGAGCAATCTGGGGAGAAGGGCCTTGATCAGGGAGTTGACCATGAACCCGATGGTCACTCTGACAGAGCTCTAGTCCCTCTGTGGAGATGGGAGAACCTTTCAGAAGGACAACCATCTCTGCAACACTCCACCAATCAGGCCTTTATGGTAGAGTGGCCAGGCTGAAGCCACTCCTCACTAAAAGGCACATGACAGCAAGCTAGGAGTTTGACAAAAGGCACCTAAAGACTCTTAGACCATGAGAAAAAAGATGATCTGGTCCGATGAAACCAAGATTGAGGTCTTTGGGCTGAATGCCAAGTGTCACGTCTGGAGGCAGTGGTGGAAAAAGTACCCAATTGTCACACTTGAGTAAAAGTAAAAATACCTTAATAGAAAATTACTCAAGTAAAAGTGAATGTCAACCAGTAAAATGCTACTTGAGTAAAAGTCTAAAAGTATTTGGCTTTAAATATATTTAAGTATCAAAAGTAAATGGAATTGATAAAATGTTCTTATGTATCAAAAGTGAAAGTATAAATTATTTCAAATTCCTTATATTACCCAAACCAGGCGGCACGATTTTCTTGTTTTTTGTCATTTATGGATAGCCAGTGGCACACTTCAGCACTCAGACATAAATTACAAACGAAGCATTTGTGTTTAGTTAATCTACCAGATCAGGTAGTAGGGATGTCCAGGGATGTTCTCTTGATAAGCGTGTGAATTGGACCATTTTCCTGTCCTGCTAAGCATTCAATTGTAACAAGTAATTTGGGGTGTCAGTGAAAATGTATGGAGCAAAAAGGACATTATTTTAAAAAGTAAAAGTTGTCAAAAATAAAAATAGTAGAATAAAGTAGATACCAAAAAAAAAAGACTTAAGTAGTACTTTAAAGTATTTTTAAGTGGTACTTTACACCACTGTCTGGAGGAAACTGGCACCATCCCTACAGTGAAGCATGGTGGTGGCAGTAGCATGCTGTGGGGATGTTTTTCAGCGACAGGGACTGGGAGACTAGTCACGATCGAGCAAAGATGAACAGAGCAAATTACAGAGAGATCCTCGATGAAAACCTGCTCCAGAGCACTCAGGACCTTAGACTAGGGCAAAGGTTCTCCTTTCAACAGAACAACGACCCTAAGCACACAGCCAAGACAACGCAGGAGTGGCTTTGGGATATGTCTCTGAATGTCCTTGAGTGGCTCAGCCAGAGCCCGGACTTAAACCTGATCGAACATCCAACCTGACGGAGCTTGAGAGGATCTGCACAGAAGAATGGAAGAGACTCCCCAAATACAGGTGTGCCAAGCTTGTAGCGTCATACCCAAGAAGACTCAAGACTGTAATCTCTGCCAAAGATGCTTCAACAAAGTACTGAGTAAAGGGTCTGAATATGAATGTACATTTGATATTTCAGATGTTTATTTTTAATAAATTAGCAACAATTTCTAAAAATCCATTATTGCTTAGTCATTATGGGGTATTGTGTGTAGATTGATGAGGGACACAACAATTTCATCAAGTTTAGAATAAGGCTGTAACCTAACAAAATGTGGGAAAAGTCAAGGGGTCTGAATACTTTCCAAAGGCACTGTATTTCCTTCATATTACACAGACCCACAAATAATTAAAAAAAACGAATTCAATTTTGATAAAATACCACAGTGTGCCATCACAGCAGCTAGATTTGTGACCTGTTACCACAAGAAAAGGGCAACAAGTGAAGAATAAACACCATTGTAAATACATCCCATATTTACGTTTATTTATTTTCCCTTTTGTAATTTAACTATTTGCACATAGTTATAACACTGTACATAGCCATAATAAGACATTTGAAATGTTATGAGTGTAAACTATTATGAGTGCAATGTATATAGTTCGTTTTTATTGTTTATTTCACTTTTATTTATCTATTTCACTTGCTTTGGCAATGTAAACATGTGTTTCCTATTCCAATAAAGCCCTTTGAATTTAATTTAATTGAGAGAGTGAGTGAGGAGAGTAGAGCGAAAGGAAGAGAGAAGGAGAGAGGCAATGATAGTGAGGAAATAGGTGGTAGGAAGCCGTTATCAGTAGTCACTCTCCTTCATGTTCTAGGCCCCATAGACTGCTCAGCACCATTGACACTCTCTAATCTAAAGCAGCAGGCAGTAGTAGCACCTTGCAAGGCATCTGCATGTGCACGTGTGCCGAAAAACACCTGGCTCTGCCACTGGAATGCTTCAGGAGCCTCCACAGCCCATTATTGGTAATCACTTCCTGTGCAGAGAAAGATGGGTAAAATGTGCTACAGATGTAGACTACAACACTAATGGACTGCCTGCTATGTACTGCACAGTAGATCTCTCTCCTTCCTTCCTCCTCCACCTCCTTGTCTGATCTCTCCCACTGAGTTGTACAAGGAGGAGAATCCCTCTGTGTTCCCAGCACCACCCTGCTCTTTCAAACGCACCCATAGTCTATGGGGCGCCAGCAGTCAGGGTTAGCCACACTGTCTGTCTGCATGCCGCACATGCTAGCACACCATGCTGACTTACAGCTGCCTACATTGGTCTTCTGAGTAGAAAGGAAAATCTATTGGAGATCCCCACCTGCCCCAGTCCACTCCAGCAGCTCTCTCTCCCATAATCTCGGTCTCCAATTGTCTGTCTCCCTCCTGCTTATCAATCTCTTTTTAAAGCGGAACTCAAGTGGTCAGTGTTAATGTAAGACTGGTGGAGAAGCAGACAGAGACAGACAGATACAGACAGAGACAGAAAACCATAGAGAAAGAAAGAGAGCAAGAATGAGAGAGTGAGAACAAGAGAGCAAGAAGGAGAGTGAGCGAGAGGGAGAGATAAATGGAGCCAGTGCTGTTTTAATTAACTGCTAAATTGCTGCTGCAACATGTGGAGTGCCAAAATAAATTTCTGCACTCTATTCCCTAAATATGCTTGAAAAGCGACCAGCAGAAGAAAAAAGCATGCCTTCATACAATCAGGGCACCCCTAATGAGGCATTTAGGATGTCTCAAATTTCAGATTTTTTTCTCCAGAAAAAGTGATATAAATATGTTTTATTAAATATCATGGGGTTCCTTATGCACACAGGTTACTGAAAATGAGATGATTCCTCTTCCGACATGCATTTTTGAATGTTAATGACAGTAATATATTTTTCAGACAAAAAATATTTTTCCTGACACTTACCTGGTTCTACAAAATAACAGCAAATTACATAATGTTGCATTTCACAAAATAAAACAAGACCAATTTCAATGTCACTGACATTTAAAAAGTTGAATACTAAAATCATTCAATAATGAAAAAACCTAATAATAATAAAAAATAATAACACCTCAAAAATACTTTCATTTTGACCATTAAATGAGGGTTGTTTATTAGAGGTAAGCCTATTATTCGGCATTAATTAAAAGTTAATTAAGCCATAGTAGGCTAATAGGCTAGCCTAAAAAAATAAGTAATTTATTTCCCATATTACTAAAACGAATTACAGAGCTCTAAACTATTCCAAAATGCACTATCAGTTTCCAGTCATACAGAATCCACAGCAGAATAACAGCTTGGAAATTCGACCTACCTGTGCATTGCAAACCTCTTATGGTGAGATCCAGTGAGTTGTCGGGTCTCAATTTCCTTTTTATAAGGGAAAATTCGTAACTTGTTTGGTTTCAAAAGAACTCCTCCTACATGACCCCTTCACATGAGATGATAAAGAGATATTAGATCATTATAGAGAAACAAATCATTCCCTTTGTTGTATTTTATCAGTTGGCAATTTATGTTGCCATCAAACATTTGGGCTCTCCGTGTGCATTATTTATGGAAATTCAAAAATCTGCAACTCATTTCAAATAAAATGAGAAACTAATCTTTCAAATGCAATCCGCTGAAAAAATGTTTGTATAACTTTTGCTATTTCTTTCAGTCAGCGCAGTTATTTATAAGAAGGCTCGTGCTAGTAAATCACTCACTTGATGCAATTTCCACATAAATCCAATTTTAAGCGTCGGAAACCTTCCAACTCAGACAAGTCATTCACAATCCTGGGGTATTTGCATCCAACCCCATCTAGTGCAGGAGTCTCCGCATGCATGATGTTGAGTTGGCCCCACCCCTCAAACTCACACAGACTGCGAGACGAAAAACCAGAGGTGGAATAGTTGGGTTGTGCTGTGCTGTTTGTTTATATCAACAAATCTGGTTAAATACCATTAGTTCTAATCTGTGCTGTAATGAAGCACGAAAAAAATACCCGTAACTTTCGGCCATCAAGCCTTGCCCAGCTGGATTGGTTTACCCTTAAAGTGAGGCATTTAAATTAGGTCTATTACGACAACTGATAGGCTACAATCTTATTTTACGGGTCAAACGACTTTTCTAATTATAATATTTTTCTACCTAAGAAAATATATTTTGACCTTGCATTTAAATACATCATCCTCAGTGGCTGTGCATAGGTCTAGTCATTTTTACTGACAACTAGGCCTACACTAATAAGATTATTGAATCAATTTGATTATGCATATCTCTCCTTGACAGGTGTTCTCCTGCCAGCGCGCGAACGTGTAGTTTTGGCGCAGTGTAAGGCCCGTGCAAAGGATGCAAAAGAAAGGTAGACTTTGCCCAAATCGATATCACCATTCAAATGTTGAGCGGTTTGTTTCTAAAAAAAAATATTTGGCCATATTTGCGGTAGGCTAATATTAACTGGCAGTTGGAATTGTTAAATTAAATAGTATTGACTTGAGGTAAAAACGTTTGGTTACTACAGTAGGTAGGCTATGCCATTACTATCCTAAAGTCCTACTAGAGTACATACAGTACTGTATGACTTTGAGGGGGAACTTTTCTACTCATAGCCTTTAGGCTGTACAGGATACAAAAGTTGTAACTTACCGAAAGTGCTACCTTTCTTTTATTATCTAGGATAGTAGCCAAAATATATCGTCCATGGTGGTTGTGCATCTGTCATTTTATTTGCAGTAGCTGATAACGCTAACTCTCCTTGACAGGTGCTTGCCGCCATGTGTGCAAAAGAAGAGCGCGAGAACTGGACGTGTTGACGCCATGTGCGAACAAGGTGAAAAATGCCAAACAAATAATGTTGTCTTTTATTTGTCGAAGTATGTTTGATTCTTTTGAAGTGTCCAGTTTTGCTGAAGTAATATTGATTGCCAACAGTGTCATACTTGAGTAAAAGTAAAGATACCAAAATAAAATGACTCTAGTAAAAGTGAAAGTCACCCAGTAAAATACTACTTGAGTAAAAGTCTAAAAGTATTTGGTTTTAAATATACTAAGTATCAAAGTACATGTAATTACCAAAATATACTTAAGTTTCAAAGGTAAAAAATATAAATAATTTCACATTCCTTATATTAAGCAAACCAGAAGGCATGATATTCTTGTTTTATTTCATTTATGGATAGCCAGGGCACAATCCAACATTTAGGGAGTCCGAGGTAGTAGGGATGACCAGGGATGTTCTCTCGAGAAGTGTGTGAATTTGACAATTTTCTTGTCTTGCTAAGCATTCGGACTAGGACATACAGTATGACTTCAAAGAGCAAGGTTAGTTCACCATAGGGCAACGCACAATTGGCCCAGTGTCGTCCGTCTTGGTCGGTGTAGACTGTCATTGTAAATAAGAATTTGTTCTTAACTGACTTGCCTAGTTAAATAAAGGTTAAATAAATAAATAAAATACAATTCAAATTATCTGCCTTTTCTAATATGGTCTAAAAGTACTACCTTTTCTAATGTTCAATAACTTATTTAAAACCACCTGTTTTGCATAAGGTTATCGAACTGTGACAGAAGGGGCATTATTAAATGTAGGCTATACTGTGTGGGCCAGTAGGCAGAGTGGTCCTGGAGTCATAGCAAATGTTGAATAAGCCATTGAGTTCCCAAAATGTTGCACTTATTGTCATGAACAATAATCAACCTAGCCAGAGAGCAAGATAAACACAAATATTATATATACCTCCAAAACCCTGGGCCCTTTTAAACTAAATATGGTGTACTTCGGTCATGTATATTTTAACGCTCCCCACCTATTTCCTTCCTACCACCTCTCCATTTTGCAGAGGGGCAAGGTCGAGAGTGTGTGCTATTCACTAATAAGGAGCAGGAAAGTTTTCTAATGAGTTTTGGCCCACCAGTCCACCTAAAGAGATTATGTATTATTTACACCAGAACTGGACTCATATAAACCAATCTTGCATGACATGGAATGATCATGCTTAAAGTGTTGTTTAGTAATAGGAAACTCATAGTTCCATCAATCTCTCTCTTGCTCTCGCTCTCCCGCTCTCTTTCCCAGTGATGAATAACAGTCAGCACACTTGTTTCTCTTAAGTGTTGCAGAATGTTTAGATACCAAAATTGTTTAGATACCTGTCAAATCAACCAGAGTATTTGTGCCAATAGAATAAGAGAATGAGAGTGAGAGTAGAGAGAAATGACAAGCGTAGAAGAAATGACAAGCTTAGTAAGCTTCTGCACTGACAGTATACATTGTGTAGAAAACATTAAGACCACCTTCCAAATATTGAGTTGCCCCCCCCCACCCCCATGTTGACTCCAATGTTTCCCACAGTTGTTTCAAGTTGGCTGGATGTCCTTTGGGTGGTCGACCATTCCTGATACACATGGGAAACTGTTGAGCGTGAAAAACCCAGCAGCGCTGCAGTTCTTGATACAAACCGATGCGCCTAGCACTTACTGTACTACCATACCACGTTCAAAGGCATTTAAATATTTTGTTTTGCCCATTCACCCTCTGAATGGCACACACACAATCCATGTCTCAATTGTCTCAAGGCGTAAAAATCCTTCTTTAACCTGTCTCCTCCCCTTCATTTACACTGCTTGAAGTACATTTAACAAGTAAGATCAATAAGGGATCATAGCATTAGCTTGGATTCACCTGGTCAGTCTATGTCATGGAAATAGGAGGTATTCTTAATGTTTTGTACACTCAGTGTATGTTAAATTAACATCAATCTCAAAACAGTTTATATTTCCTCATAATCCAACAGGGGGCCATAAACAGCAATACCTGGAGATTCTTCAGATCAGTGATCCTTGTAAACTGTGAATTTTGGGCGAGAGGTTCCCAGTCTCCTTTTCGTTGGGGCTCAAACCACAATATGTGAGACAACTTACAGTTTATAAATCGCTTTGGTACTATTTTCACATATATGTGGTGAATTGTTTTACTCTTAGTACAAAACTCCAATCTGGTAACACTTGTAACACAGCCAGTCTTACAATCAAAACCTTTCATTGTGCATTCATTTTGTTTGTAGACATCTTTCACCACACACCCATTGACCCAAAATACAAGTTTACTGTGAAATATAATGAGTACATTGGTTTAATCACAAAAACACAACCTAATGATATCTTCTCAATGTAGTTATTTTAACAACCAGTTAATCCAATAGTAAAACATGTAAGATATGTTTAAAAATTGCGTTTTGAATGTCGTATGCTACAGTACTGTAAATTACAGTACATTACACTGTTTTCACATTAGGCAATATACTTACAATACACATTAAAATGGACCCTGAAGGAGGGTGGTACACTCATACGGACTGTCTTGAGCATTTGGCATTATGTTCTCATCGTAATTGAGGTAAATATCCTCATTGTTCATGCATCTGGGAAAAACCTTTTGGCATGGCGAATCCAAGCCTAATATAGGTCTGAATTGAAATAATTTCATGCCTCATTGATGGTCCGCTCATGGGGATGGCAATTATACATTTTTTTAATCAATCAATCAAATGTATTTATAAAGCCCTTTTTACATCAGCAGTTGTTGGGGCGGCAGGGTAGCCTAGTGGTTAGAGCATTGGACTAGTAACCGGAAGGTTGCAAGTTCAAATCCCAGAGCTGACACGGTACAAATCTGTCGTTCTGCCCCTGAACAAGTAGCTAACCCACTGTTCCTAGGCTGTCATTAAAAATAAGAATTTGTTCTTAACTGACTTTCCTAGTTAAATAAAAAATATGTTTATACAGAAACCAAACTTAAAACCCCAGAGAGCAAGCAATCGGATGTAGAATCATGTATTGTAATTTACAGTATGTATCGTAGTTGTCTTTTATGTGGCTATATAATCACAGCAGGTGATTTGGTTTGATTCGCACTGGGGTCACATACCAAAAGGTTGTCACTTTGGATAAAAGTCTCTGCTCCATAAATGCCATATATTATGGGAATTTTAGTAAAACATGTTTACTGTATATAGAGGATGCATTTCTTTCTTGTTTTGGACCAATACACACAAATGTGTATTGGTATTATATTATATTGATATTGTATTGCACCGTAGGAGCAAGAAACTAAAGCATTTAGCTGCACCTGTTTTAACATTTGCTAATCTGTGTAGGCGACCAATACACTTTGATTTGATTTGTTACATACAGTAGATCTCTGATCTTGTCAATATCAAATGTTTAAAACATGTACTGTTAAGTAAAGTCATAAGTCATCATCATAGTACATTGGAGTATATAGAATTTTTTATATTTCTATTTTACAGGCATACCTTTTCATTATGTAGTTCTCAAAATCTGTAATAGACCGGAAACATGACCGAATACAAACAGTGTAGCTATTCCCTCCGCAAGGCAATCAAACAAGCTAAGCGTCAGTATAGAGACAAAGTAGAGTCACAATTCAACGGCTCAGACACAAGAGGTATGTGGCAGGGTCTACAGTCAATCACGGATTACAAAAAGAAAACCAGCCCAGTCACGGACCAGGATGCCTTGCTCCCAGGCAGACTAAATAACTTTTTTGCCCGCTTTGAGGACAATACAGTGCCACTGACACGCCCGCAACCAAAACATGCGGACTCTCCTTCACTGCAGCCGAGGTGAGTAAAACATTTAAACGTGTTAACCCTCGCAAGGCTGCAGGCCCAGACGGCATCCCCAGCCGCGCCCTCAGAGCATGCGCAGACCAGCTGGCTGGTGTGTTTACGGACATATTCAATCAATCCCTATCCCAGTCTGCTGTTCCCACATGCTTCAAGAGGGCCACCATTGTTCCTGTTCCCAAGAAAGCTAAGGTAACTGAGCTAAACGACTACCGCCCCGTAGCACTCACTTCCGTCATCATGAAGTGCTTTGAGAGACTAGTCAAGGACCATATCACCTCCACCCTACCTGACACCCTAGACCCACTCCAATTTGCTTACCGCCCAAATAGGTCCACAGACGATGCAATCTCAACCACACTGCACACTGCCCTAACCCATCTGGACAAGAGGAATACCTATGTGAGAATGATGTTCATCGACTACAGCTCAGCATTTAACACCATAGTACCCTCCAAACTCGTCATCAAGCTCGAGACCCTGGGTCTCGACCCCGCCCTGTGCAACTGGGTACTGGACTTCCTGACGGGCCGCCCCCAGGTGGTGAGGGTAGGTAACAACATCTCCACCCCGCTGATCCTCAACACTGGGGCCCCACAAGGGTGTGTTCTGAGCCCTCTCCTGTACTCCCGGTTCACCCACGACTGCGTGGCCACGCACGCCTCCAACTCAATCATCAAGTTTGCGGACGACACAACAGTGGTAAGCTTGATTACCAACAACGACGAGACGGCCTACAGGGAGGAGGTGAGGGCCCTCGGAGTGTGGTGTCAGGAAAATAACCTCACACTCAACGTCAACAAAACTAAGGAGATGATTGTGGACTTCAGGAAACAGCAGAGGGAACACCCCCCTATCCACATCGATGGAACAGTTTTAAGTTCCTCGGCGTACACATCACAGACAAACTGAATTGGTCCACACACACAGACAGCATTGTGAAGAAGGCGCAGCAGCGCCTCTTCAACCTCAGGAGGCTGAAGAAATTCGGCTTGTCACCAAAAGCACTCACAAACTTCTACAGATGCACAATCGAGAGCATCCTGTCGGGCTGTATCACCGCCTGGTACGGCAACTGCTCCGCCCACAACTGTAAGGCTCCCCAGAGGGTAGTGAGGTCCGCACAACGCATCACCGGGGGCAAACTACCTGCCCTCCAGGACACCTACACCACCCAATGTCACAGAAAGGCCGTAAAGATCATCAAGGACAACAACCACCCGAGCCACTGCCTTTTCACCCTGCTATCATCCAGAAGGCGAGGTCAGTACAGGTGCATCAAAGCTGGGACCGAGAGACTGAAAAACAGCTTCTATCTCAAGGCCATCAGACTGTTAAACAGCCACCACTAACATTGAGTGGCTGCTGCCAACACACTGACTCAACTCCAGCCACTTTAATAATGGGAATTGATGTAAAATATATCACTAGCCACTTTAAACAATGCTACTTAATATAATGTTTACATACCCTACATTATTCATCTCATATGTCTACGTATATACTGTACTCTATCATCTACTGCATCTTTATGTAATACATGTATCACTAGCCACTTTAAACTATGCCACTTTGTTTACATACTCATCTCATATGTATATACTGTACTCGATACCATCTACTGCATCTTGCCTATGCCGTTCTGTACCATCACTCATTCACATGTCTTTATGTACATATTCTTTATCCCTTTACACTTGTGTGTATAAGGTAGTAGTTTTGGAATTGTTAATTAGATTACTCGTTGGTTATTACTGCATTGTCGGAACTAGAAGCACAAGCATTTCGCTACACTCGCATTAACATCTGCTAACCATGTGTATGTGACAAATACAATTTGATTTGATTTGATTTAGACAAACAAGTTTACTTGTAAAATATAAAATGTACTAATAAGCATGGAGAGATCCCAATAAGGGGAGCAGTCTTTGAAGAAGGCGAACGGAAGGGATTTAACTTCTTATAAGGCAATTCCAACTCATACAACAGTGCTTGAAAAATGGTCTCAGTTAAAAAAAATATGAATTTTCTTTTAATATTGTTTTGTATAAGAACTGCACACATGAATGACTCTTGCAGAAGCCAGTCTGAAGAGTGTGTCCTTTTCTCCTCTAGTTCTCCTCAGTGGACCAGGCTGTTCTTTTCAGTCAGTTAAGAGGAAATTAATCATCTGTGATTGCTGAAATCCACCCCACAGGTGTTTAATCCAATGCTTTCTGAAAAGAGTGTTGTCACCCACATTATATATTCAATGCGGACCAACAGTGGCCATTATTATGTTGAGGGACATATGGTTGTTCTACAGCATGAGTTTGCATATTAATGGTATTCACAGTTGCTGCAAGATAGTAGTGACCCTTCATGTTGTCTGAGAGAAGACAGGAGTTCAAAAGCTGAACTGATGCCAAACAGAATAATTGCTTAATAACCAATAAAAAAGGCCTTGCACAAAACATTAAAGGTGCTTTATGCAGAAATTGCTCCACCATTTTCTGGTTGCTTAAATTCTAATAGTTCACTTAATTTCACATTTGTCAATGTGACAAAACAAGCATTGTAGGCCAGCATATCAGAGTCGCCTCTTCCCTGCTGACGTTGAGACTGGTGTTTTGCGGGTACTATTTAATGAAGCTCAAACTAGACCCTCTAATGTACTTGTCCTCTTGTTCAGTTGTGCACCGGGGCCTCCCACTCCTCTTTCTATTCTGGTTAGAGCCAGTTTGCACTGTTCTGTGAAGGGAGTAGTACACAGCATTGTACGAGATCTTCAGTTTCTTGGCAATTTCTCGCATGGAATAGCCATCATTTCTCAGAACAAGAATATACTGATGAGTTTCGGAAGAAAGTTCTTTGGTTCTGGCCATTTTGAGCCTGTAATCGAACCCACAAATGCTGATGCTCCAAGATACTCAACTAGTCTAAAGAAGGCCAGTTTTATTGCTTCTTTAATGAGCACAACAGTTTTCAGCTGTGCTAACATAATTGTAAACGGGTTTTCTAATGATCAATTAGCCTTTTAAAAGGATAAACGCTGGAACACAGGAGTGATGGTTGCTGATAATGGGCCTCTGTACACCTATGTAGATATTCTATAAACAATCTGCTGTTTCCAACTACAATAGTAATTTACAATATTAACAATGTCTACATTGTATTTCTGATCAATTTGATGTTATTTAAAAAATATAAAAAAGTTTTTCTTTCAAAAACAAACCCAAACAACCCCAAACTTTTGAACAGTAGTGTATATAGACAGCATGGAGCACCCTCATGTTCTGTTTTCTGTTTTACAGCATAATAGCCACGCTTTATTGTTGTATTTTCTTTACAGTTGTTCTATTAAATGTCTAAATTTGGAAAACGAGAACTCTGTACACATTCCAAAGCACACGTTGGGGACAAATTCTTATTAGGAGCCTTGGGAGAACATTTTTTGATTCTTCAATTTACATACATTTGGTCCTAAATGGCATGCCTATGGCTTTTTGGACCTTATTTACAAGTCGTTAGATTTTAGTTTGCCTGTTTTTGTAATAGGTTAATCTATTATGTACAAAAGCATACATATTGACACTGTATAGCAGAGCACTAGTAACAAACAACCATTTTGATCAGCTTCTTATTGTATTTTTGACATATTCAAAAGTAACTTTTCATTTTACTATAATTTGGCACCTTCTATGTCAAATCGTAACATGTCAAAGATTAGAACAAGTTAATGCCATCATTTGAACCTACCAACCCGGATGTCTATAGATTATTGATGTGACCACAGTGTTTTTCTTGAACACTAAATTTGGTGACCACACAATCTCTATAAGCCATATATTTAAGATCTCAGTTGGAACATCAGAAGGAATGTTACCACTTTCTACAGTTAACACTGTTATTTTCACAGTTTAACAGAAAAAGAAAGCAAATAACAAGCAGCACAATCCATGTGTGATGGGGCCAGTTTGACCGGAGATCCCTAAGCACTTTCTAAGTCGCTGTTAACGACCGCAATGGTCGTTTAATCATAAGCACATCCACTGCAATCCCTCTCGAAGTTGCAGTGCCACATATCGCTCCGCCTGCCAAGAGACATCCTGAGGGAGCCCTAAAACCGAGTCAGACAGTCTTTTTGGTGTCAGATATGATATTTTTATGCATGCAAATATTACAAAATAGACTTTGTTAAGGTCATAATTTCTGTCATAGTCTATCAGCCAACGGTAGTTAAGGTCATCGTAATACCTCCAGGGTAGAATGCAGCAGAGCCAGTTTAACGAGGGGCCTGGGGATTAATGATGTCTAATGATAGGTTTATGACTCCAAAATCAGACTGTTCGGAACAGCGGGACGTGAATGTCAAAATAAAATATATCAATGTGCTTCAAATCCATCACACAAAGGAAAATAATATCAACTTAAGTTGCCAAAAAGAGGAAAGAAATAAAAAAAATGAAATGAAATAAAGCACAGTCCCTGTTGTTCACCACGTAATAGCAAAAACATGCCTAGTTCCTAATGCAGAATATAAGAATAGCATTTCTCAGACTACTGTGCTAACATAAGTACTTTAACCTTTCGGGCAATGACAAGCCTTGCTTGAGCACTTCAAAAATAACAGATGGGACTGGCTGGGAATAATTATTGATACTGTAGATGGATACTGGCTGCAGTTAAGTTGATATGTTTGCCCAAAAAACTGAAAACAAAGGGGGTTGTTTTACATACTCTGTTCATATGAGATGTTGCTCAATAATTCAGAACATCCCACGTTTATGTTGGCTGCAATTGTATTCAGCAGTTAACAATCTAGATGGATTGTGAAGAAATTGTGAGGTTTTTTATTTGGGTGGGGGAAAAACGTGTTTTTGGATAAAGTCTTTACTTAAATGCTATCTTCCAGAATGTCTCATTCTTGTCTGATTGAACTAATCAGTTCAGTGGAGTCTTTTTTTAATCTCAGTTAGGCACACTTACTACACTTGCAGCCACTTTAAATTTGCTTTAAGGCCCTCTGAAAAGAGTTATGTGCTTTTCCACTGCTGCATGCAATGAACACACAGAATACACAGCTCTCATTCAATCAGACACAAACTGGGCTTTCAACTCCCCACTGTAGGGGACATCACACCTACTGCTGCTGGAGCTTAGAGGGTTTGTATTGGCTTGGAAATATTTCAAACTGTGACAAAGACAGCTTGGATAAAAATCGTAGACAATGCATGAGGCAATTTATTGAGCATGGGGACCATTAAAGCATAAGTAATGCAAACATGCACGTCTCTTCAAAAATCTAATCCTAGCTCACACTTCTTGCCAACCCTGTTCAATATCCAACTAGCTCATTCACACACATGATGAGTGTATGCTTGACTGGATACATTATTTAACTCCTTCAGAGATACTACCATTTTGCCATAGTGCCTTAGCCTACACTGTACCCTCCAATGTGGCACATGAGTTTGACAGATTGACCCACTTGTGATGTTTTTCTGCATTTGGCTGGCAAAGTGTTAAATGTATAACCTGCATAAATGTAGGCCCCTTAGAGTCTTAAAATGTTTGCTTATGTCTCCTATTTACAGACAAGCTTACTGTGAAGCTAGCTAGCTATCTATCTGCCCAGTCATCTGTGCAGAAATCTTCATGACCCCATGGCATCATATCCAGAGTGCACACAAACTGTAGCTCAATTGCCATGCTCACTTTGAATTACACAGATGCAGTGCTGATCTGGCTGGATTAGACACTAATGGGTGGCTTAACCTCTACATCATGCAATGGCATTGCCATGGGCTTTGTAGGAGGGATATTTCAAAGATATGTTTGATTGTGAAGGGCATATGCTGGCTATTGTGTGGATTGGATAATAAAAATTTTAAAAAGTAATGAGCATGTAATCAGTTGGGTTTCATTTATGGATTTGTTTATGCATGACTAGATAGATTTTATTTAACACATTTCAACATCGATCAGTGACTATGGCAGAGTTTCATTTACACTGCTCATTCCAGCTGAAGTGTAAATTACCTTTAAAAGTATGTTATAGTGAGCTGCTCTATAGCACACCTCAGATTAAACCCAGCCTAGGTGTATTGAAGAAGACAAGTCCACTGCGAGTCAGAGATGCCAATGCACTTCCTGCATATCTGATTTACCTAGAGATAGAAAGAGACCCAAGCTACTGGTGTTTTAGGCATAATAATGATTGAGATATCCTGATAACTGATTGAATCTCTGAATGTCTCTCCAGTGAGTCCATAAAATGCCTTTTCATTAGAGCGGAGCACTAGACCAGTTTGGCTGCAGTATCATTGGTTTATTTTTACCCTTCTCGGCTCCTAGGCTGTCTGTTTATCTTCATGAGTAACCACATAATTATATGTCAGAGACATGTTTGTGTCTTTCTTTCTTCTTATCGAGTTCTAAAATTTCTGTCCTTCCTTCCACAGCCTAATATCATATTCATGGACAGAATGAAAGGTCATGGACAGGGTGGAGGTGCAGGGCTATAAGTGAATAGAAAGGAGTGAAGAACACCATCTACAATGTTGTGGAGCTTAAAAAAGACAAAACAGATTGTGTGACTGATGAAAAATTAATCAGCTGGTCTGTATTTTGTCATCTCAGCATGACTGCTTTTCCAGAATAATATACATCATCAAAATCGTATAATTATTGATTTGCAAAAAAAGAATACAATTATGGAATTCAGGGTCTACTATTTTGAAACAACAGTCTCGGAAAAGCGTTGGTCTGAATCTGACACAGAGAAGAATAATTGTGTCTGTGCTGACACATTGTACCCTGCTATCATCGATTGCAGAAAGGACATCTTCCATTCTCTGTGGAAGACTGCTTGCCGTTGATTCTGTGACCAGGGCCGAGGGCTCATATTCAAAAAGTGTCTCCGAGTAAGAGTACTGATCTAGGATCAGGTCCCCCCTGTCCATATAATCTTGATCATTTTGATCTAAAACCTAAAACGGATGCTATATCAGCACTTGAGACTCTTTGTGAGTACAGGCCCTGTCTCTTGACTTATTATGTAGCCCTGAATGGGCTGACAAGGTCCTGAATGGCATAGTGGCCCAAACAGGGTGTGATGCAGACACCCTAATCCTCTGTGGGCACGCACATTGTCTACAGTGGTGTGGCGTTAGTAGATCAACTGAGGTCTGCAGCATTTGCAGAAAAGTTTATTTTTTTTCTTCCCATACCCCTCCCCCCGCCCCCTAAACAGGAACACTTCGGTCCATTACCTAATTCATAGAGCTAGGCAGACAAGAATCTGGTCACAGACGAGTTTCACTTAGTAATGCTGGAGAGAGTTGGAGGATGATGATTCAGGGGACTTAGTATTGATGGATCTCTTCCTCTTTCCCACGTTTAAGCCTTTATGATGGATGGTATATGGTACACACCTTTTGACATCAACAAATAATAATATTATGTTGACTCAACCCATATGTATTTCATCGGCAATCCACACTTCCCACAAATTAATCAGTTTCTCAGACTTGCCGGGATTACGCTATGGTTTTTAACAAATACATTAGCATGATCTCAAGTATAAAGTTACATGACTTCCATCTAAACGTGACTGATTCACATATGATCACATAATTTTGTGATATGTAATAATCAGCTATTTCAATGGCATACATTGATCTCTATGCTCCAATTCTCCCTGAAACATGTAACGTACAAACTATCTGTCACGTTCTGACCATAGTTCTTTTGTGTTTCCTGTCTTTGTGTTCTCTGCACCAGATAGGACTGTTTCGGGTTTTGCCACGTTTGTTGTTTTGTAATTGTGTTCATGTTTAGTTTCTCTTATTAAAAACCATGAACTCTAACCACGCTGCATTTTGGTCATCCTCTCCTTCGACAGAAGAAAACCGTTACACTATCCCAGATAATAATTTTCCAAACATGTCATTATGACAATATTTACTCAGTAAATTTGTGGTTGACAGTGTTGGGTTCAGACAGGAATTCCCTAGTGCTTTTTACACACTTCCGACTTTCTGCTCCATATGTTTTCACTACATGTCCTACCGCCCTGTGTTTCCTATCCAGCTGTTGGCTAATCTTGATTATACACAGAATGTTCACAAATAAATTGAGATGGTTTAGAAAGTGATGCTTTAATCATTGTTAAAATATAATAGATCAATAACTCCAGAAATGTTTTTATTAATCGTGAACAATATTGATTGTAAAGTTATCCATATTAGGTTGTAGATTGATTCCTCACGAAAGCCAGAAAAAAAATACCATGATTTGGGGGATTTTCACCAAATTGTATCTATATAGAATAGTCCTTTTGAGGAAGGTGTCTCACCCTGATCTGTTTCACCTGTCTTTGTGCTAGTCTCCACCCCCTCCAGATGTCGCCCATCTTCCCCATTATCCCCAGTGTATTTATACCTGTGTTCTCTGTTTGTCTATTGCCAGTTTATTTTGTTTGTCAAGCCTACCAGCAGTTTCCCCTTGCACCTGTATTTTCTAGTTCCTGTTTTCTAGTTTTGACCATTCTGCCTGCCCTGAGCCTGCCTGCCGTTCTGTATCTTATGGACTCTGATCTGGATTACTGACCTCTGCCTGCCCTTGACCTATCGTTTTGCCTGCCCCCTGTTCTAGTAATAAACTTGTGTTACTTCGACACTGTCTGCATCTGGGTCTTCTCCTGAAATGTGATAGAAGGATTGTTATTTTTTACATTTGTATCTAAAAGCATAATTGATACATTTTCATTAATCATTTATTACATTTTGGCCTTAACCAGGCCTCCTTCGAGATTCCATAATGTGCTACAAAGCACCCCTTGTGTGCACTGCCAGTAATACCGTATACCCCGGAGTGGTACAGGAATAGTATGGAAATCAGGTCACCAAACTGCTGATTATTACGCACACCTGTCATGCACACCAGCGCTTATTGACACCTGGACTCCATCACCTCCTCGATTACCTGCTCTATTTATGTCACTCTCTTTTGTTCCTTCCCCAGGCGTTATTGTTTCTGTTTCATGTCTGTGTGCTGTTCGTGTTTCTTGTTTTGTATTATGCTCCGTTTATTTATTAAATGTATTCACTCCCTGAACTTGCTTCCCGACTCTCAGCGTACATCATTACAAATCTGGATACCACCCAACCTTTTTTTTTATTTAATTTTTATTTGTCCGTTATTTTACCAGATAAGTTGACTGAGAACACGTTCTCATTTGCAGCAACGACCTGGGGAATAGTTACAGGGGAGAGGAGGGGGATGAATGAGCCAATTGTCAACTGGGGATTATTAGGTGACCGTGATGGTTTGAGGGCCAGATTAGGAATTTAGCCAGGACACCGGGGTTAACACCCCTACTCTTACGATAAGTGCCATGGGATCTTTAATGACCTCAAGAGAGTATATTATATTTAACAATGTACAGAAACATTTGCCAAATCCAACATTTAATATTTTCAATATTCATGTTTATTTTTCAATATTTAAAGTAATGTTTATACTTGAAATCGAAATACAACTCATATTACAGAGAAAGTGGTAAAGCTTCATATGATACACATTTTTGCTTTCTAGTATCTTCAGATTAAACATTATAGTCTTAAAGAGGCCTGGTTATGGCCAAAATTAGATTAATTATTTCTCAATTATGCTTTTAGATACAAATGTCAACAATCCTTCCTCCAAAGGACTATTCTACGGATTCCATTTTGTGAAAATCCCCCAAATCATGGTCTTTTTTTATGGTTTTCATGAGGAATCACTCTGTAACCACCTGCGATGAACACAGGCCCACACAGTAATTTATCATGCCAATTTATTCATTTATATCGAGAACACTCAAATAAAAGCTATCCTGTCATCTGAATAGATGTATGTGGAACACAAGAATGTTATGGGAAGCTTTTCTTTGAAACTCTTCCCACTGCTTAAAACTAACGATTGATCACACTGGAAACAATGTGCCCAGAACATTTGTAGCTGCCAACATGTGTTTGCCATATTGGTCCTCATAAGAACAGGCAGAATATCACCTTAATTTCATGCATCTGTGCCAGTAGTTTCGTCATAAGGATGTAGCAAGCGGGCTTTCCTATACCACCAACAGAGAAAATTGTGCCAGAGATGCTAAATAGGTATGACACCTTCTACAGGGATCTACAGTCTCTCACAGGTAATCAATTCAGTTCAATAGGTTTTGGCAAACGCCACCCTCTTCTCTGCCAAAAAGCAGGTGATCTGTCTCTCACACAAATCACCTGTGTTCCCTTTGTCTAATAAAATCCCCAGCATGGGAAAATGTCATCTTTGTGTTATTGTGATGTATACTGTCACTCTTCTCCTTAACAAGAGACAGACAAGACATGCACAGGGATAATCAACGAGGGGCTATGCGTTCTATGGAAAATATTGAACAACGTGGAAGGTGTGTTGGAACTGACCTTCCACGAAGCTGCATTATTAACAGAGAAAGCATACAGCCCCAAGTTGATTATCCCTTTTTGTGTTGAGCAATAAGACCCCCCTTATTGCTTAATTATGTTAGGTATCAATTAGTTGTCCTATTGTAACTGGTTTTAGGAATTACGGTATTTTCTGAATGTATGGCATCCCAGACTGAGTTATGTATGCAAGAGGTGACTCAAAGTACACCAAAGTACACAGTATAACATTTTACTCTTGAGGGCAGCTAGAGACGGGGAGTGATTTAAGATGCCCTTTTGAAAGTGAGGACAGTGAATGCTTTGTTATCTGATGTATTGTAAAGAATAAATCCTTTGTTTTATAATGTAGTAGAACATAGTGGGATTTCTTTTCAATTCTTCTTGGTGTTTATGTTTGGAAATGTTGAGACATTTTATGTTTTATTCCCAGACAATTTAAAACAGGTGAGCGGAATGCTCCAAGGTTTCAAAACTTAGGACTGAAAAACCTTAAAGCAATTAGGTACAAATTCAATATTCTCCATACAAAGGGTTCTAAATACTTTCAGCAATTTGAATTTCCATCATTTTAATTGAGTTAAAGCTTAAGTGGTATTTTCAGATTCCAAGGCCAAGGTTACAGCCCAGACCAGGTGAAAGACAGTACAGTGCAGCAAAGACATAAGCCATGATATTGGAGCAAGTGTCAGAGCCACTGTATGCAACCTCCCCTTGACCTCTGCTAAGTAGATGGTGTAGTCTGGCTAAATATGCTGTAGGTCTGCACTATAGAAGCCAAGCACTGATGCAGGTTTTTGTGGTTCTAACGTGACAATTCACATTAAGGATTGTGGTTAAGGTTCTTTCCTTAAACTGTGTTGTTACATTCATAACATCAGCCTCAAGTGAATTAATTAGTTTGTAAGATTGTTGGTCTAGACTCTATTTTCTGACACATTTATATATTTAGTAAAGGAGGAAGATGTATGACCTCACATGGTATGAAGCACTGGGAGAGCAGTGTTTACCCTCATTTCTCTGCACCAGTGCCTCCATTGTGAGGGCAAAGGCATCCTAAGGTGAAGCTGGCCATGAATACCAGTGCCATAAACCTGCGGGACTGCTTGGCAGAGGTACAAGCGGATGATTTATATTAGTTGGTGGAACATAAAAAAAATACTTCTCAGGGGTTTTATGCCAATTTCATGAAGGCACAGACAACCATAACAGCAAGCCCTCATTGATCATAGACAAACACACAAATAGGGCTGGTGAACTAACAAGTTGGCCGCTGCCGAGATTCCAAGATGGTCTCAGATTTCTAAATCGCGTTTCATTTTCAGATACCCTCCTTTAAAGCAGTGCAGTAAAACTTTACAAAAATATGTTTTATGAATTTGTTTATTTCATTGTATGTCTCACCATGACTCCTCAAAATCCTACTAAAATGTTATAGTGCTTATGACATCCAATAGAGACCCATCCAAATATCTGAAGTTATCAGGCGTTTTCTTTTCCCCAAAATAACATCAGATAATTTAAACCATCCTATAAGAATGAAAGGAACTATCCCTCATTTGCATGTCACCTATGTCAGTACCAAAGCCATCAGAAGTGGCTCAAATGGCGAGTTTGCTTTAACGAGACAATGAACAGACAAGGAGACAGTGGCCACGGTCCTCCTTGAAATCTGATTGGTTGTCTCTGAATATATTGATACTTTTGACAAGATGTGCACCGACAGCAAGACTCATCAATCTCACAGGAGAAAATATCCAAGCGAGGCAAACAATGCTCCTCTGTCTTAGTATCTGTAGGCCATGTACAGTATCTGATGCTGTCTGGCCAAAAAGAGTATGGCCAAAAATAGATTCATAGGCTACAGATACTAAGTCAGAGGGGTGCTGTTTGCCTTGCTCGGATGCTTTCTCTGGTGAAATAGATTCAACCTCTTGCAAATTGAAGGAAAGTTATGAAACACGGATAGACAGGAATGAGAAATATTTTATATGTTTGTTAATTTTTTAATTGGAAATTGTTTTGGGGAAGCCTGGCTTCCCTTGGCATCCATGAATACACACCACTTTGTTGGCTGAATGTCATTACATTCACATGGCGGGTGGACAGTGCACTGTTTGGATTCTTGACTTATTTTGGAGTAGACAAATGTGCGCAGGTAGCATACTTAAAGTGGCAATATGTAACTTTTTCGGTGACCCAACCAAATTCACATAGAAATGTGTGTTATAGATCTATCATTCTACATGAGGGCAAGTCTAAGAAGCGGTAAATCTGTTCTATGTGCGCTATTTTTATGCTTCCCATTCTTAAGTTTTGTTTTTGTATCTTTTACTTTCAGTTTTATACACCAGCTTCAAACAGCTGAAACAACAATATTTTTGATTATTGAAAATATATTTCACAGTGGTTTAGATAGTACAATTGTCACGACTTCCGCCGAGGTCGGGTCCTCTCCTTGTTCGGGCAGCGCTCGGCGGTTGGTGTCGCCGGTCTTCTAGCCATCATCGATCAACTTTTCATTTTCCATGTGTTTTCCCTCACACCTGGTTTCAATTCCCTCAATCATTTGTTGTGTATTTAACCCTCTGTTCCCCCCATGTCTTGGTGTGGGATTGTTTATTGTAAGTGCTTGTGCACGTGTTGATTGGTGGGCAACGGGTTTTTGTACACAGGTTTTTGTCTTGTTATTTTTATGCTGTGGGTTTTGCTATTAAACTGCTCCGGGCTATTACCAAGTTCTGCTCTACTGCATCTGACTTCCCTGCCACCGATTACTCACCCCTTACAGAATCCCACACCAACTATATGGAGTCAGCAGGAGCAGGTGCCACTGGAATAGGGGTGGAGGAGCGCGTCTGGGAGCATGCGGTGGATGCTCCACCATCTCGGCGCCGCCATGGACCGCGTTGTCCAAACTATGAACCGCTGGGAGAGACAGGGAATTCCTCCAGCGCCTCCACCAGCACAACCAAGGTCTCCACTACTCGCCCCCCCTTCACCTGGTCCCAATGGGATTAGTCTCGCCCTTTCCCAGGACTATGACGGGACGGCTGCACGCTGCCAGGGTTTCCTGTTACAGCTCGACCTCTACCTGGCAACCATCCACCTGGCTCCTTCAGGTCCTGAGAATGTGTCCACCCTCGTCTCGTGCCTTTCTGGGAAAGCCTTGGAGTGGGCCAACGCCATGTGGGGAGGAGGAGATTGATAGAAGAATTTGTATGTTTAAGATAATGACTAAAGTATTCCACCCTGAAACCATATAATTTTATGAAATGTGTTCGAGTCATAATCCAATATTGAGTGTGACTAGACTTTTTAAAGACTAGGTCATTGTGTTACTATTTCGCAAATATGAGCAGGGTATAGTTGAGACATTAAAGGACAATTGAACTGTCGACTTGTGATAACGGTGAAACTAATAACTGGAAAGAGGCCTCCCCACCCTACGGAGGAGAAAAACTGTTAGAAATGGCTAGGCTTGCAGAAGATGAAACATGTTGCAGAAGGGTGATAGACAATGTACGTGAACTTTGGAAAAATACAGCCCACCTAAAGAGAGGTGGAGTTTCTACTGATGCGAGTTCATTTGTGCGTGTGTGTGCTATAAAAAGATTGTGTTCTCATTTTGAAGACAGAGCGCTCTCTGAATAAAGTATTGATCTATTGCAGACTGGGACTTTGTATAATTCTGCATTAACCAGTCTTACAACCTCTGGGAATTGGTCAAAGCTTGAGTGATAGTTGAGTTCAACCATTGAGATTGCAAAATTCTCATGACAGAGATGCGGCGCTGGACCATTTTCAGGATTTTACGCGCCGCTTCCGGCAGTCTTCGACCATCCACCCAAGGGTAGAGCGGCGGGTGAATGTCTCTTCCATCTGAGGCAGGGGACGAGGAGCGCCCAGGAGTTCGCCATGGATTTTCGGACCCTGGCCGCCGGCGCGGGATGGAACATTAGGGCCCTGATCGACCACTATCGCTGTAGTTTGCATGAGGACGTCCGTCAGGAGTTGGCCTTCAGGGACACCACCCTCACTGTCGACCAGCTGGTGAACCTGTCCTTTCGGCTGGATAACCTACTGGCCACCCGCAGACGTCCAGATCGGGTTCTATCGGTTCCATCCCCCAGCATCGCCGCTCCGGTACCCATGGAGCTGGGAGTTGTTGTGCGTAGGGAGACTGGAGGAGGTTCCGGCTCGTGCACCATCTGTGGCCGTAGAGGTCACACTGCTGGTTGGTGCCAGGTTGGTTTCTCTGGGGATCGAGGCAGCAGGCAGGGCACTTTGGCGTCATCCCAGGTGAGCCGGCACCCTTCTCACCCAGAGCCCTCTGTTTACCCAGCATAAGGCACTCGTCGATTCAGGCGCGGCTGGGAATTTTATAGACAGATCGTTCGCCCTTAGTTTAGGGATCCCCATTGTTCCCGTGGCTGTGCCCTTCCCCGTCCACGCCTTAGACAGTCGACCATTAGGGTCAGGGTTGATTAGGGAGGCCACCACTCCTCTGGGTATGGTGACGCAGGGGGGTCACAAGGAGAGAATTAGTCTCTTCCTCATTGACTCTCCTGCGTTTCCCGTGGTGCTAGGCCTACCCTGGTTAGCTTGTCATGACCCCACTGTTTCTTGGCAACGGAGGGCTCTCATGGGGTGGTCGCGAGAGTGCTCGGGGAGGTGTTTAGGGGTTTCCAATGGTGCTAATACGGTGGAAAGTCCAGACCAGGTCTCCAACATGCGCATTCCCCCTGAATATGCCGATTTGGCTCTCTCCTTCTCCAAAAAAGGTGACTGGTAGATGCTGCACTTCCCAGGAGTCACATGTATCCCCTCTCACAGGCAGAGACGGAGGCTATAAAAGCCAGCGCAGACCGTCACCGCAGTGAGGCCCCGGTGTTCGCACCGGGGGACCGGGTCTGGCTCTCGACCAGGAACCTGCCCCTACGCCTGCCCTGCCGGAAGCTGGATCCACGGTTTGTTGGGCCATTTAAAGTCCTGAGGAGAGTGAACGAGGTTTGTTATAGGTTACAGCTTTCCCCTGATTATCGTATTAACCCCTCATTCCATGCGTCTCTCCTCAGGCCGGTGGTGGTTGGCCCGCTCCAGGAGACTGAGGTGAGGGAGGTTCCTCCGCCCCCTCTGGACATTGAGGGGGCCCCGGCTTACTCCGTTCGCTCTATCCTGGATTCGAGGCGTCGGGCGAGGGGCCTTCAGTACCTCTTGGAGTGGGAGGGGTACGGTCCGGGGGAGAGGTGCTGGGTTCCGGTGGAGGAAGTGTTGGACACTTCAATGCTGTGGGAGTTCCACCATCTCCGTCCGGATCGCCCTGCGCCTCGCCTCCGAGGCCGCCGTCGGCGCGCTGCTGGAGCCGCGCGTCAAGGGAGGGGTACTGTCACGACTTCCGCCAAGGTCGGGTCCTCTCCTTGTTCGGGCGGCGGTCGGCGTCGCCGGTCTTCTAGCCATCATCGATCCACTTTTCATTTTCCATGTGTTTTGTCTCGTTTTTCCTCACACCTGGTTTTAATTCCCTCAATCATTTGTTGTGTTTTTAACCCGCCTTTGTGTGGGATTGTTTATTGTAAGTGCTTGTGCACGTGTTGATTGGTGCGCGACGGGTTTTTGTACCCAAATGGCTTTTACCAAATTCTGCTCTCCTGCGTCTGACTTCCCTGCCACCGATTACGCACCCCATACAACAATGGTTCTCTACACGATCTTATTTTGTCACATACACTGAAATTAGGCGGACTACTAGCGTTTTAGCAACCAGGAGCGATTTCTGCATAGTGTAACTGTAACCTACCTTTTGAAGTGATTCGTTGGACAATCAGATGAAACAATATGACTGGTTGTGTTCACGACATGTTAATTAAAAGGTAATACATTTTTACATGTCTTTACTATAAAATGCCTTTTTTTTTTTATTATTGGAAGTCCCCTAAAAAAAGTGAGACCCCCAGAATGTCACAGTATAATTCATATTTAGGATGGCACTTTCACATTCATTTACTGTTATATAAAATCTCAAAAGGCTTTTGGATTTTATTTATGATTTATTTTAAAAGGGAAATGTACCAAACCTAAGCTGAAGCATTAAATGCGTTGAACCATCATAATTACTGTATATTGAAAAAGCTCCACCTTGCATAAATGAAGGTAAAAAATGTTATGGCCCCCTTAAACTGCATCTGTGCCGCACCTTGGCCACTCCATAAAACATTTTCTGGACACGCCACTGAAAATGAGCCCAAAAAGTAGATGAGTTAAGCCCATTGGCCCAGGTTGTTGTGTCTGTGCATTGTCAACACGGGCCCAGGTTAGTTGGACTTCCCTTCATGCGTGGCACTGTTTGAACTCTTCACCACACAGGAGATGTCTGAGAGAGGGGCTTTTCAGAGGATCAGACTGGGAATCTTAACGCTTGTCAGGTGTGTCAGAAAACAGCTCTGGTCTGATAAATATTTATAGGGCTAAACCAATGTGGCATGGAATCTGAATGCCAGAGGGAGAAAAAAATAGAGTAAAGCAGAAACAGTGAAAGACAAAACAATCATTTAAAAAAAGAATGTTAACTGAAGGTGTATTCCATGAGCAGGGTGTCCATGTTAGGTCTCAACTTCTGTGAATGTGTTACTATGTCCTAATATGGACACTGTATACACCTGTCTTTGTCACAGATACTGAGGAAATATCCTTTGTAGCCCAAGGGAATGGTGGATAGAGAATAATAGAGATACAACCCTCAACATTTGCAACACTTAAGCAAGACCCCCTACACTGAAATCCTAGTCAACACCGCAGAACCGATGTTGTCCAAATAGTTATTGCCTTTTATAAAATGTGTTTATGAAATGTTTATTCCCTTGACTAGTTTTAAATTAATGTACTGGCATTGGAATTGAAATAGAATTTACCCTGGCAAGCAACATCTCTCCACTATGGGCCCTGATCTCATGTATTGACTGTCTAGCATCTCCCTACTCTGATTCCCTCCAAGAGAGAAACACTGCTTGTGGTTTTATGTTCACATAATATCTATTTGGCCAGACAAAGAGACCCTTGGCGCTCCCCCAATGGTGTAGTTAATGTCATGTGTCTCTAGGTTATTTCATTATTAGGGGATCCATGGCAAACTCAGAGGTATTAAGATAAGACTGACTGAAGAAAAAAAAAACTCGCATGTGCAAATTTCCTCACATCGGCATCGCTTTCAGATCTTATTAGATCAGAATGAGAAGGGATTTAAATAGCCGATGTGAACCAGATAGCGCAGACATGAATGCTTTTGATTCTTCAAAAATAACCAATTCGTTTTCCGCTCTCATATTGCATTATGTTCCCTGTCACCAAAACAGGCAGTAACAAGACATTGCGCTATAAACATATTTTGATTGGGTATGAGACAAGTATAGTGCTGCAATGATTAAGTTATGGACTACTTAACGTTTCCAAAGTTGTGATAACGTGCGTCTCGGAGAGGTGTAGGAGTCAGGCGCAGGAGAGCAGGGATGTCTGAGAAGCGTGTTTAATAATGTAGTCCACCAATACAAAAAATGGCACAGACGAAAAATCCCAAACTACGCTCTAGATACTCAGAACTCGTGCAACCCCACGGAGGAACAAACACATTTCCGACACTTTAAATACACGTGCGTAACCGTGAAACCAACAAACATCAAATACAAACGCGCACCACAACCACAAGTATAATCCCGACAGAACTAAGGCAGGCAACAGGTTACCCTTATACACACAAAATTAAACACAAATGAAACCAGGTGTGAAAAGGAATCACAGACAAAACAAACAGAAAATGAAAAAGGGATCGGTGGCGGCTAGTAAACCGGCGTCGCCGATCGCCGCCTGAACAGGGAGAGGAGTTACCTTCGGTAGAAGTCGTGACAAAAGTCGTGACAACGGCATGGTCTGCCAGTTCAAACTAAAGTACTTTAAAACGGGAGTTGCAAACAACACCGTATCAGTCACTGGGAAATAACTTTGTAACCGCTCTCCATTTTAGAAAATTGAAAGGCCAATGGATTGATTACAGGTGGCTATTACTTATGTGACAAGTATAAAAGAGTAAGTGTACTAGGTAAACACTGCATAGCAGGAACTCAATCAACTGTAGCAACCTCATCATGGATTCTACACCCAAAATAATGTTGGCTTAACAACCCTGACAAATGAGTAAGTTTGATAGCTTGCATCCCCAACGTTGCAAAAAGTCCACAAATTGCTTCAGCTCAGGGACCCAGAAGCTATGCGAGGAGTCACCAGCATTTAATATTTTATCCATTCATGTGTAAATGAACCTGCTGTCCAAACAACTGTAAGCCAGCTGTGGATAATTATTTCACTCTCAGTATAGGATTTTGAGAAGTTGACAATCGTCTTCCACGGCTATATTATAACGGCCCTCCGAGACACATAAGAGGGAGTGATTAATTAAAGTTGCAAATATTCAGATCTCAATTGTACGAGACATCTGTTAAAAAACAAAGCACTTTACAATGCTCTCTCTCTCTCTCTCTCCTCCTTCACCCCGCATGGTGCAGGGATTCGACAATGGCCAACCCATGCTCCTCTCCTCTGACCAATGTTGTTTATGTTTTGGCTGAGCAGAATTCTCATCCCAGGCAGATGTTCTGGAACTGGCTTGGGTGTTAATCACAGGTGGTGTAAAGGAGCCCTGACACTCTTTTCAATCTTTCCCAATCTCCCTCCCTTCTCTGGAGCAATGGCTCTTGTGTTTTTCTGATTGGCAGGCTAGTGAGTTCATCAACACGTACTGCAGAGAGCACAGACATGAGCCCTCAAGCAACGATGCTGACTGTGTTAAATGTTTGGATGGGCACTTGGGTTCTCAATTGTTATTTTTTGTGTGAATTATTAAAACATGTATCTGTGATGAATTGTCTGGTATACTATTTTCTCTATATTGTGGCCTTCCAAACTGAGAATATCCTGATAAGCAAACTTAGTCTGCATATACAGTGGAGGAAAAATAGTATTTAGTCAGCCACCAATTGTGCAAGTTCTCCTACTTAAAAAGATGAGAGAGGCCTGTAATTTTCATCATATGTACACTTCAACTATGACAGACAACATGAGAAGAAAAAATCCAGAAAATCACATTGTAGGATTTTTAATGAATTTATTTGCAAATTATGGTGGAAAATAAGTATTTGTTCACCGACAAACAAGCAAGATTTCTGGCTCTCACAGACCTGTAACTTCTTTAAGAGGCTCCTCTGTCCTCCACTCGTTACCTGTATTAATGGCACCTGTTTGAACTTGTTATCAGTATAAAAGACACCTGTCCACAACCTCAAACAGTCACACTCCAAACTCCTCTATGGCCAAGACCAAAGAGCTGTCAAAGGACACCAGAAACAAAATTGTAGACCTGCACCAGGCTGGGAAGACTGAATCTGCAATAGGTAAGCAGCTTGGTTTGAAGAAATCAACTGTGGGAGCAATTATTAGGAAATGGAAGACATACAAGACCACTGATAATCTCCCAATATCTGGGGCTCCACGCAAGATCTCACCCCGTGGGGTCAAAATGATCACAAGAACGGTGAGCAAAAATCCCAGAACCACACGGGGGGACCTAGTGAATGACCTGCAGAGAGCTGGGACCAAAATAACAATTCCTACCATCAGTAACACACTACGCTGCCAGGGACTCAAATCCTGCAGTACCAGACGTGTCCCCCTGCTTAAGCCAGTACATGTCCAGGCCCATCTGAAGTTTGCAAGAGAGCATTTGGATGATCCAGAAGAAGATTGGGAGAATGTAATATGGTCAGATGAAACCAAAATATAACTTTTTGGTAAAAACTCAACTCGTCGTGTTTGGAGGACAAAGAATGCTGAGTTGCATCCAAAGAACATCATACATACTGTGAAGCATGGGGGTGGAAACATCAAGCTTTGGGGCTGTTTTTCTGCAAAGGGACCAGGACGAATGAATGGGGCCATGTATCGTGAGATTTTGAGTGAAAACCTCCTTCCATCAGCAAGGGCATTGAAGATGAAACGTGGCTGGGTCTTTCAGCATGACAATAATCCCAAACACACCTTCTTACGAAGGAGTGGCTTCATAAGAAGCATTTCAAGGTCTTGGAGTGGCCTAGCCAGTCTCAAGAACTCAACCCCATAGAAAATAGAGGGAGTTGAAAGTCCGTGTTGCCCAGCAACAGCCCCAAAACATCACTGCTCTAGAGGAGATCTGCATGGAGGAATGGGCCAAAATACCAGCAACAGTGTGTGAAAACCTTGTGAAGACTTACAGAAAACGTTTGACCTCTGTCATTGCCAACAAAGGGTATATAACAAAGTATTGAGATAAACTTTTGTTATTGACCAAATACTTATTTTCCACCATAATTTGCAAATAAATTCATAAAAAATCCTACAATGTGATTTTCTTGATTATTTTTTCTCACTTTGTCTGTCATTGTTGAAGTGTACCTATGATGAAAATTACAGGCCTCTCTCATCTTTTTAAGTGGGAGAATTTGCACAATTGGTGGCTGACTAAATACTTTTTTGCTCCACTCTATTTACCTTAGTGTGAACAATGGTCTCATGTCAAAATAGTCACATTTGAACCATTGTTGTTATATGTCACCCAAGCTGACATATTAGTTATACTGTATGTCACTTCTGGTGACATATTACCTATATGTCAATAAAATGACATGTTAGTTATGGCTGGTCATTTGTTCTTTTTGCCATGTAGTGTTTGTCATTCAATTCAAATGAGAAGTGGCTATAATAATAATACGTTTTTTCTGACACCTGTTTGCGGGAATGTTGCATGAATTGAACACGGCAGGTGTTCATGATGAACCTGTCAAATCCCTGTATTTAGGCAGATCTCCTGGTCTTGTAATTTACATTCTTGGTGAGTTTTTTAAATTGTATTTTTATTGTCATCTCATTTTATGCATAGCTACCAAATGAACTCCACATGCTAATTTTATGGGTCATGTTTCCATGGTTTCAAGAACATTATGTTTTCATCACGCTTTCCATTCACTTTGTTCACAGATTTGTAATGATTTGGTTCTTACACTGTACAAGGCTACTCTTTCAATTGAAGTGCCTGTTGCTACTACTCTATCTATATTTATGCAAATACTGTGTGTGCAGTGTCTGTCTACGTTTTATATCTTGATGAGCCTCCCTGACATCTTTCACACATGTTGAATATTACTGTTTTCTCACATACACAGCCTAAAATGTATGCCTGGGATTGTTGGATGATATTGGCTTTAGATCACGTGACTGTAGCCTACAGACTGTATATGATTCATTAAGAGCAGAAGACACCTGTCTGCAGTTACTTAGACAAATGTACATAATTACACATTATTTGTGAATTTTGCAGAATCTTTAGTAGCACCGAGCCATAGATATTGCTCACAATCTCTTTGGCTCTGAAATAACCATACCATGTCATTGAGGGAGCGTTATATGGTTTTGAATGAACATAATGTACTTGTGTACTTGTATATTTTAAATGAATACACTGAACTTATATTAAGGCAGGTATGATGTGTGGTCCTTCACTATAATATTTTATATTTAAAAAAAGATTGATACGTGAATAGAAAATGTAGTATTTCGTGGTATTCTATTTCGATAATGTGCATCAATAAAGCCATAGGTAATTGTGTTATTACGGAAAACTCCAAGGGAGCGCATTGCTCATCTTCTCCCCTCTTAAATACCATGGGATCTATCCAGGAAGAAATGATTGGGCAAACTAAAGGTCAGAGTTGTTGCTGCGTTTACCCTCATTCTTCAACCAAATTCAATTATGAAACCACACAACAAATCCCCCGTAAACAACTGCAAATAATAGCAAGTCTATCCAATAAAAAAACAAGCACTTATCACAGTACATGGAGGCAAGGAAAATTTCAACTCCCTGAACTCTTGATCCCTCAGTCATAGCAACTAGGCTAACCTTATGGTTGTCACGCACTACTACACTATATCTCCATTGTGTCATTTCTCAGGATGTACAGTAGCCTGCATGTCCTCTGAGACTTTTGAGGAATATGTCCAGGGGCAGTTATCTCAGCACCTTCTTAAAGAATCTAGGTAAATGGTCAGTGATTTTATTTAGGCTATTTATTCCATCCCTAAAAGACACCTGCTGCTGTCGTAGATGCACAAAGTAAACAGCAGTAACAACAACAGGTCAATTTATACAACAACTAAGAGTGAGGCTAAACGTCTCTGCTGTTTTAGTCCTGTAGCTACCACATTGTAGCAGCGTGACCCCGAACCTGTGCACATGCGCAGATACTCTGAACTGTGTGAGAGCAAAGTCTTGCATCGCGCTCTTTGCAATATCTGCGGTGCTGCTCATGGCAAAAGCATAACGCTGAGTCTACCTTTAATACTTACAAAACATTGTTTTGACTATAGATAAACACAGACAAACTTAGAAGCAGAGAAATAACAAAAATGGAAGAGGGACAAAAACGAGAAGGGAGGGGGAAACAGATTTGGTTTGATAATTTTATTTTATTTGAAATCCCCGACGGCCCGGCCCCGGCGATGTCAGAGCAAGGACATTAGATTGCTTTGCGTGACTTTGTGAAATTGCCTTAAATTATATAAGCTCCCAACTGTCTGTTAGCTTGAATCGCAACCAAAAGCCACAGGTTTGATGCTCGCCATGGGTTTTTGGGGAGGCATTTCTGGGAGAGATGTTCTGATTGGGTTTGAACCGTGAGTTTGGGAACATTGAGGCCAGAACTCAGATGTCAGATTTGGTTTCTGATTTGTGGGAAGACACCCTCAGCTGCCAACGCTTTAGACGAGAAACACTGGATTGAAAAGTGATCTTTGACTGTGACAGACATGAAAGGAGACATCCCGTTACGAAATCCGAACACCATATTACGGAGGAAATTTTATTAAAATCAGCTTTTCTTCCATTTATGGTCCATGTTTGGTTGTCTCTCCCAGAGTATCTTCAAGAGGGTCTAAGTAATACCGACGTTTCTAAATATTTGGACGTTTGAAGAATCTGCACGTACTCTATCCAAGATAACGTCACCATATTTTGTTTCTTTGATCCTCCTGACTTTATAACAATCATACCATTTTTTTTTTTTTTAAGTAAGCATGCCTAACCAGGTGTTTGAAGAAATGTGAGAATCCACTTGTTCAACTGATTGAATTGGCTGCCATAAAAGTATAATCCTCTTCAAATTGCTTAAAGGTGGTAGTTCACCTAAATGACCTTGTCCATAGACTGCCATTTAGTAATTTGGGTGAACTATCCATTTAACCTCACGATACAGAGCATTATACAGTACACTTGTTACTATGCTGGTCTCTGAATGTAAAAAAGCACATGTCTACCTGAGCAGACTGTTATGTTGACAGTAATATCATCGCATGTGATTCCTCAAATGTTCTGCAATATTTCAGCAGTTTCAAAGAAGAGTGGGACATTCGTTCGTTCTGTGTTATATGGTAGCATAACTTCACCAGATGTTGACTAATTGCAGTCCAGAGAGGGTCCAGCCAGAGTTTACAATTCTGTAGCACGCGGACAATGAGCTGTGTTATTTCACAGCTATTAACACTGTTTATTGTTCTCAAAGATGAACTCTGAAGGCATGCAGTGCTTTGAAGTCAGCTGCGGAGCATGTTTTGCACATTTACACTTATCATCAAGTTATTAAAAAGCTGTTGACACTCAATAACTCATTAGTAGCTCATCCATATAGGGATAGAATGTGGCCATTCACTATCAAAGCCCTGATGTCTGCACAATCACACAATGGCAACTCAATCAGAAGCTAACCATTCCTGATAGATCACACAATGTAAAACTAGCAAATGCACGTCTTCATCAGCTGGACAGTTGGCTATGAAACGCGTTTACCAAAAAAACACAGTTCTGCTAGTCATTGAACAAACTTGTGAAACTATGACGATATCACCCGGAGTCTCAATTTGGAAAAGATCTCAACCACACAGATTTCAATGACTATCACTTATTCTGTTATTCTGCAATTCTCAGAATGAAAGTCAGATTCCATACGCCATTAGTAAAAATTGGATATTTGCACAACAATTTGAGTTAGGCATGCAGATCTCAAATTACGATTTGTCCTTAACTGACCAGCGTCAGAAAGTCTTGGAAATGTTTAGGTCAGTGAAAACCTTTGCCTATATCCAAACATTTCAGATGAAATACCTTATACAGATATCCGCAGTCTCAATTAAAGATTGTTCACCATAATCACAATCCTGCCTAATCCTGCCCAATAGGAATCCTGCCTCTCAAATGACATATAATGTAACTTTCTTTATGTCTGTGATATCTGATAGAGAACAGGAGTTGGAAGACTCCATGAAGACTAGTGGTCACTACGGCGTCAGCTAATGGGGTCCAAATGAAGGCTAAAGTTGGATTTCTTGAGGTTCAATTTGATACTGACTGCATTTAGAACTGCCTCTGCTAGGGAAAACTCATGGGTAGAATCACCTCAGTACACACCACATTGAGGAAGAAAACTTGGACTGCTCTCCTGCTCTAGGGATGTCAAAGGAGTGCAGTAATTCAGAGCCAATAGGAGATTCTGAACTTCATGACTTCCCCACTGAGATCTATCCTTAAGCGACCCCCTTTCTCAAGGATGACCCTAAGAAAATAGTCTGGGTACACAGAAATATACCAAATGTCCCAAATTTTGTTTGCATCCCACACAGTAAGTAACTACAGAAGGGGACTGGAGCCCTCTTAAGCTGCAGTACTTAGCTTGTGCATTGTAATAGAAAATCAACCATGACAGGGGCCTTGGGGTTATTTTGATTTTGGCAGGAATACCATCTGAGTACCCCTTTAAAGAGAATGATTTTGGTGATCTTTGGAGCTAAAATGTGTCTCCCCAAACAGTTTCTTGAAGTTCACCTTTCAACACCCAGGTATCAAAATCATGTTGTCAAAAGTTATAATTTTCTTAAGAGCAGAGTCTGCATCATGAATCGATTCTGAAATCAGATACCATGGTAGTCAAATCATATACAGACTGTTTGAGATGTCTGCCTCCAATTCACAGGGCATTTATAATCATCATTTCTAAATCTGAACCAAAAACAATAAAAGCAAAAAACTGGTCCAATATGAGAGAATGCAGCCCCAGACATCTTTTGTCTCTTCGGACAAGGTTCAGTAAAGCGCAGTGAAGGGTCACCCATGATGATGAGAATTTACAACTGTTTGCTGTTTCTCATTTCCAGTACAATATATCTCCAACCCTGTGCCACAGCCTCAAACATTTATCTTCTCAAGAAATAACAGCCAGACAGCTGATATGGGATGCATCCCGATCAATCAACATTTTTCACTGTCTACTTGACATATCTATTAAGTGTAATATCCATAACACCTTTTACCTTTTGGAAAAATTTCATTTGGATGAATTTTCATTTATATTTCAGGCTTCAATGAAAATTGGAACAGGGTTTTTGGGGAAAAAGGAAACCAGAGCATTTTTATTCATTTGTAAACTAAGCCGTTAATCATTTAAATAACTTCCCTCGTACTCCCCTGGTCAATAATGGCGGGCTCAGGAATGAATAATAGTGGAATTTGGAAAGGGCTGTCAATTATTGCACGGAACAACAGTTTTCAGCTCTGGACAAGCAGAAAATTGGAGCTTTAGCAAAAGCCAAATTGTGCCCAGGTTTTATTTCTTGTCTGGTAATGACAAAAGCAATACATCTGTCTTTCTGTCACCCTAAGATATGACCATTATGTGATTCAAAGGAATTAAAGACCTTTGTAGCACATCAGTGAGGTGGTTTGGTTTGGTGAACTATACTTATGTAATCAGTGATATTGTGGTGAAAAAAAATAGGTGGGTAAGCGCTGATCTCCATTCGCGGTGAATAAAGTTTGTATATGGCGTTTACGTTCACTTCTGTGATCGAAAAAGCCTTGGTTTCATGCATGTCAACATCAGAAGCCTCCTCCCAAAGTTTGTTTTACTCACTGCTTTAGCACACTCTGCTAACCCTGATGTCCTTGCCGTGTCTGAATCCTGGCTTAGGAAGGCCACCAAAAATTCTGAGATTTCCATACCCACTATAACATTTTCCGTCAAGATAGAACTGCCAAAGGGGGAGGAGTTGCAGTCTACTGCAGAGATAGCCTGCAAAGTAATGTCATACTTTCCAGGTCCATACCCAAACAGTTCGAACTACTAATTTAAAAAATTACTCTCTCCAGAAATAAGTCTCTCACTGTTGCCGCCTGCTACCGACCCCCTCAGCTCCCAGCTGTGCCCTGGACACCATTTGTGAATTGATCGCCCCCCATCTAGCTTCAGAGTTTGTTCTGTTAGGTGACCTAAACTGGGATATGCTTAACACCCCAGCAGTCCTACAATCTAAGCTAGATGCCCTCATTCTCACACAAATCATCAAGGAACCCACCAGGTACAACCCTAAATCTGTAAACAAGGGCACCCTCATAGACGTCATCCTGACCAACTGGCCCTCCAAATACACCTCCGCTGTCTTCAACCAGGATCTCAGCAATCACTGCCTCATTGCCTGTATCCGCTACGGATCCGCAGTCAAACGACCACCCCTCATCACTGTCAAACGCTCCCTAAAACACTTCTGCGAGCAGGCCTTTCTAATCGACCTGGCCCGGGTATCCTGGAAGGATATTGACCTCATCAGTTGAGGATGCCTGGTCATTCTTTAAAAGTAACTTCCTCACCATTTTAGATAAGCATGCTCCGTTCAAAAAATGCAGAACTAAGAACAGATATAGCCCTTGGTTCACTCCAGACCTGACTGCCCTCGACCAGGACAAAAACATCCTGTTGCGGGCTGCAATAGCATCGAATAGTCCCCGCGATATGCAACTGTTCAGGGAAGTCAGGAACCAATACACGCAGTCAGTCAGGAAAGCAAAGGCCAACTTCTTCAGGCAGAAATTTGCGTCCTGTAGCAAAAAGTTCTGGGACACTGTAAAGTCCATGGAGAACAAGAGCACCTCCTCCCAGCTGCCCACTGCACTGAGGCTAGGTAACACGGTCACCACCGATAAATCCATGATTATCGAAAACTTCAACAAGCATTTCTCAACGGCTGGCCATGCCTTCCTCCTGACTACTCCAACCTCGGCCAACAGCTCCCCCCCCCCGCAGCTACTCGACCAAGCCTCTCCAGGTTCTCCTTTACCCAAATCCAGATAGCAGATGTTCTGAAAGAGCTGCACAACCTGGACCCGTACAAATCAGCTGGGCTTGACAATCTGGACCCTCTATTTCTGAAACTATCCACCGCCATTGTCGCAACCCCTATTACCAGCCTGTTCAACCTCTCTTTCATATCGTCTGAGATCCCCAAGGATTGGAAAGCTGCCGCAGTCATCCCCCTCTTCAAAGGGGGAGACACCCTGGACCCAAACTGTTACAGACCTATATCCATCCTGCCCTGCCTATCTAAGGTCATCGAAAGCCAAGTCAACAAACAGGTCACTGACCATCTCGAATCCCACCGTACCTTCTCCGCTGTGCAATCTGGTTTCCGAGCCGGTCATGGGTGCACCTCAGCCACGCTCAAGGTACTAAACGATATCATAACCGCCATCGATAAAAGACAGTACTGTGCAGCCGTCTTCATCGACCTGGCCAAGGCTTTCGACTCTGTCAATCACCATATTCTTATCGGCAGACTCAGTAGCCTCGGTTTTTCTAATGACTGCCTTGCCTGGTTCACCAACTACTTTGCAGACAGAGTTCAGTGTGTCAAATTGGAGGGCATGTTGTCCGGTCCTCTGGCAGTCTCTATGGGGTTGCCACAGGGTTGAATTATCGGGCCGACTCTTTTCTCTGTATATATCAATGATGTTGCTCTTGCTGCGGGCGATTCCCTGATCCACCTCTACGCAGACGACACCATTCTGTATACTTCCGGCCCTTCCTTGGACACTGTGCTATCTAACCTCCAAACGAGCTTCAATGCCATACAACACTCCTTCCGTGGCCTCCAACTGCTCTTAAACGCTAGTAAAACCAAATGCATGCTTTTCAACCGTTCGCTGCCTACACCCGCACGCCGACTAGCATCACCACCCTGGATGGTTCCGACCTAGAATATGTGGACATCTATAAGTACCTAGGTGTCTGGCTAGACTGTAAACTCTCCTTCCAGGCTCATATCAAACATCTCCAATCTAAAATCAAATCTAGAGTCGGCTTTCTATTCCGCAACAAAGCCTCGTTCACTCACGCCGCCAAACTTACCCTAGTAAAACTGACTATCCTACCGATCCTCGACTTCGGCGATGTCATCTACAAAATAGCTTCCAATACTCTACCCAGTAAACTGGATGCAGTTGCATCTGATCATTTATCACTCCAGTGTTATTCTGCAAAATTGTAATTATTCGCCTACCTCCTCATGCCTTTTGCACACAATGTATATAGACTCTCTTTTTTTCTACTGTGTTATTGACTTGTTAATTGTTTACTCCATGTGTTGTCTGTTCTGTGTTGTTGGTTCACACTGCTATGCATTATCTTGGCCAGGTCGCAGTTGTAAATGAGAACTTGTTCTCAACTAGCCTACCTGGTTAAATAAAGGTGAATTTTTTTTTTTTTTTTTTTTTTTTTTTTTTTTTAACTTGCATTTACCCTCCTCTACACCATTGCACTTGATGCGTTAATGGTCCTGACAGCGGAGTAATCAAGTTCAATGGAGGACGAAGTGTAACAGAGATGGTTCAATAAACTTATATTCTCTAATCACTCTTCTCCACAATCTGAAACGATTTGAAATGCAAAAATAATTGTTATAATTTAATCTAATTTTATAATAAATGGTGATGTCACAGGCAGCCCATATATAATGTAGCCTACTTGCCTGTTGGACATACTTGACAACTTGTTAGGCTTGGAGAGGCCTTTGAAAAGGTTATCCAAAATAAACACTTTTTTTTTTGTTGCAAGTTAAGCCTCTTTTTTTCTCTCTTGTCTGAGAGCCAGGCACAGATGTCCGATCTGGCTGATGAATTGAAACCATCTGAAACAACTCTCACAGTCTTACTTCAATAAATATATCTTTCAACACGTTTAATGTTAGTTAAACAGAAAAAGGTGAAGAAGAAGAAGGAACAGGTTTTCCAATGTAACCTGTTACAGAGCAGCACTGTCACGGGGCTGAGTCACAGGTAGGCTACTCAGATCCTGGCCTATATTCACAAAGTGTCTCAGAGTAGGAGTGCCAATCTAGATTCAGACTTATAGATTATAATGAATAGATGAGGGACCTGATCCTATATCAGCCCTCCAACCTTGAGATGCTTAATGAATGCAGACCGTGAACCTGAGGGAGAGGGTAAGTATGTTTACCATAAGTATTTTATAATTCCATAAAGGTTTCGCAGGTTTCACCATACCAGTTAGCAGTTGTATTCACTTGATTTCACAATATTTCTTTCTTATATTGCCACAAATCACCATTTACATAGTTGTCCATATTTTTATCCCACATTGTTAACGCAGATCCACTTCTCCACACAAATATCCATGCCATGGGGCCCTGATGGCCAAGGTGGCATCCAGAGGAGCTATTTCCTCACGAGCAGTTCAACAAAGAGAGTATACCCAGGGCTGGGGCTGTGTTTCCTCACAGAAAGAAGAGTTTTTTAAGAAGGGAGAACTTCTCTCTTTTATTTGCATCATATCTCACTATGTGGAGTTTTTCACTCACAATCTCGCACCCTCTCCGCCATGTAGGTGTCAAACAGAGGCGTCAAACAGACAAATGCTGCCATCTGTCCCTGGTGGCCTAACTCTATTTGTGGTTTAAAATTAATGTCTGGTGATCCGTGCCTTTCAACTATTTACACTAGGCACTCTATCATTCACATGTCATTCCCTCTCCAACCAGTGTGTCATTACACATTCAAACCAAGATAGACCAGGAAAGTTTCATCTGGAGCTGAATTGAATGAGTCATGTCATGAGTGAGAGCAGTCCTTAATGTTATGCTCTAATTACCCAGCATATGCAAGAGTTATTTATGCTCTACCGCAAATAAAGATAAACTAGACAACTATAGATAAAAGGAAAGTAGCATGCAAGATTGTGCATCAGGTAACTGGGTCATTTATTTAATGCGAAATGTTGCCATCAAAGAGGAACATGAATGATGGAATTTCCCTCCTTTGCATGCTATCCTTTTTACTATGTATCTTCAGGTTTGTGTGATGTGTGTGTGTGTGTGTGTGTGTGTGTGTGTGTGTGTGTGTGTGTGTGTGTGTGTGTGTGTGTGTGTGTGTGTGTGTGTGTGTGTGTGTGTGTGTGTGTGTGTGTGTGTGCGTGTATTTGAATGCGTAGGTGTGTGTGTGCGTTTGTGAATGCGTGTGTTTAAATACGTGCAGTCGGTGTGCATTGGTTGCATACCTGCTTGCGAGCGCATGTGTTCTAAAATACAGTAAATCACCCATATTGCAAAGACAAACCCGTTGAACATACATGTGTGTCCTTTGGTGGAGGCTGCGGTTTAAGAGAGAAGTATCACGTCTGCAGAAATCAAACACGAGAGAGACTATGTATTGGAAACGTGAATGTGCTTGTGATTAGTCTGTCACTGTGTGATAAACATCATGAGTCAAGTCGACCCCCCCCCCCCAGCCCAGTGGTGCTGCTCAGTATGTGACAAGAAATATGGCTTCTTACAATCTAAAAATCAGTAGTGATCACAAATGTTGATGTGCACACTCCAGGCAAGGGTGATGGACACATATGTCATATTGTAAACTTCTTGTTGAAACTAAAGGTAGACCAGTATCAATATACAGAGACTCAAACTCTCCATCTGATTGGAGTTCTAAGGGACAGAGAGCACAGAAGTTGTATTTGGCCATTGATTGTTTTTATTATGCAATACAAAGACTATAATTGGTGGTTTGGAAGTCACTGTTAGAACAATAAACGTGATAACACAGTACTCATCAAGAGGGTTTGATAATATTGAAGCCTATAACCCTCTTCTGTTACTCATGTACATACTGATGGGCATGTATATGTAACAGTATAGCTTCCGTCCCTCTCCTCACACCTACCTGGGCTCAAACCAGGGACCCTCTGCACACATCAACAACTAACACCCACAAAGCATCGTTACCCATCACGCCACAAAAACCACAGGGGAACAACTACTTCAAGGTCTCACAGCCAGTGAAACGCTATTAGCGCGCACCACCGCTAATTAGCTAGCCCTTTCACATCGGTTACATATAGTCTGTGTGCATACACGCCCACTCACACACACACAATCACACACACAGCAAAGTAAATTACCACTGGGAGTGTAAGTGTCAGTTGAGCTCCTGGCATGTTGCTCACAGACCGAACATTGAGTTTATCTCGGAGTTCTCCAGTGGGAGACCGTCTCTGTTGAGGTTAAATATTTAATAAGAGGAAAGTCTTCGAAAAGACAGTGATGATGTCAATGACTTGCCCCAATCAAAACTCAAAGCAAAGAGCAGGTTCTCTAAACTTTATGTTGCCGTTTCTGTTTTATTCTGACATTTCACCTTTCTCATAATTTTTTGGCAGTTACTGGATCTTACCAACAGATCAAAAGGGGATAAAACGTTGAAATAAGCTCTTTTTCCCAGCATTATACTGACATCCACTAACGGTGTGTAAGATATTTCTTCTGTAATAAAATTACAATAGATTCAGCAGACATTGAGTATGAATTTAAATGTGATCATGACAACCATAATGTAGGCCCTACAGAATAAACTCACCCATACCAAGTCAAGAAGAGTTCAGCTATGCATAGTTCAGCAGTACAGCCAAACTATGACGGTTGGAAATGCAGTCCAGAATGGAAAGAGATTAGAATTCTCATGCACATATAAATGCCTTTGATTTGCATCTGAGGACTATAGAGGGCACTTTAATGCACTCTGTGTCATGGAGTGGAGAAGACAAGCTCCATCCAGCTAATTAGCCAATACAGCAGACATGGCTTCAAATACTATTTGAAATCTTTCGAATACTTTGAGTATTTGCTTTCATCTGCCTGAAGTGCCAGATGGGCGGGGCTTGCCATTTTGAGACTATTCTATTGGCTCCATTATGCCAGGCAATCTCAACCAGGCACAAATAACGTTTTTAAAATGATTTCAAATAGCATTTGAACCCAATTCAGTAAATGAAGAAGACTGGTAACCAGCAACAGCCATGTCACAGAAAAAACAAGATCTGCACACAAAGGAAGAACAACAAATAAGGCTGTGATCTTGCCCCCTCTCCTCCAAATTCATCCCAGCTGTCTCAATTACAGCAAGGTTTTGTTTCTAAAGACGACGATATTTAATCCACTGTTATATGATTTTGATAGACTGCAAATGCATTCTTACATTAAGATACAGCCCAAAGAAAGTGTTGGCTCTGTGTTTTCTGTTGCATCTAAATGATGGTATCTGTTGGGTGGTCTGGCTCGGGTCATGTTTGTAGACTCCTTAATGTCTAGTTTGACTTCTAGCATCAAAGGCCCTTCCTCTTTGGACCCATAAACTAATTGACAGCTATAAAGTGAGATTTATTATGCATTATTGCTATAGATGGCCATTATATGGATCCCAGTGGACCCCTAAATTCCTAGTCTGGAAACAAGTAAATTGATAGGGCTGTGTGCGTATTTGTGAGTGTGTATGCACAGTTGAGTGTGTGTGACAGATATGAGGTGAAGAGAACTGAGACAGTTTGACCCGTACAGATGTAGGATCTTAATTTGATCACTCTTTTGTTAATGAGAATTAACAAATGCAAAATGTTTATGTATTTGAGTTTTCAAAATGCTTCTAACATGATTTGCCATAATGAAAAATGTATCGACTCCTTCAAACATTTAAAATAATTATAATCCACATCTTCTGTTGCTGTAAGATTATTTTCCTGCTGTAGCAAAATGACTCAAATTAGGATCCTACATCTGTATCATTTACATTTTTAATCTTTATTTAACTAGACAAGTCAGTTAAGAACAAATTCTTATTTACAATGACGGCCTACTTGTAAAGCCCCCCGGCCAAACCCTCCCCTAACCTGGACGAGGCTGGGCCAATTGAGAGTCCCATGGGACAGGGCACAACCACAGCCGGTTGTGATACAGCCCGGGATCAAACCCGGGTCTGTAGTGATGCCTCTAGCACTGCAATGCCAAAGACCGCTGCGCCACTTGGGAGGCCATCATTGGAGGCTCCTCAGAGGGAAAAGGGGAGGAGCATCCTCCTCAGTGAATTTCATACACATAAAACAGTGAAACATTAAAAAAGTTGTCATTTTTAGATAAAGCTACACTAAATATATTCACGTCACCAAATAATTGATTAAATCACACTTGTTTGCAATGAAGGTGTAGTGTAACCTCAACAGCACTCTGGAGGGTATCACCATGGTGTAGTCGGAGGACAGCTAGTTTACATCCTCCTCTGGGTAAATTGACTTCAATATAAAACTTAGGAGGCTCATGGTTCTCACCCCCTTCCATAGACTTACACAGTAATTATGACAACTTGTGGAGGACGTCCTCAACCTATCAGAGATCTTGCAGCATGAACTGACATGTTGTCGACCCAATCGAAGGATCAGAGAATTAATCTAGTACTGAAAGCATATGCTACAGCTAGCTAGCACTGCAGTGCATAAAATGTGGTGAGTAGTTGAATCAAAGAGAGAAAAGGTGAGAGGAGGAGAATGTGTAGATGCGAGAAGGAATTATACAACGAGAAAAGTGATCACGCTGTTTGTATGTGGTTGAAATGAACGTGAACAGTGTTTGCGTGTGATCAGGAGTGTATTCACTCTACCGATTGTTGAAAAACATTTCTTAAGTGGAAACAAACAAAATGGGGATAAACATACCTGAATTTGTCCGATAGAAACTGGTATTGAATGTTTCACTGTCTGTAACCTTACTCAAATTTTTATTTTACCTGTGCACCTATGTTGTAAACTCTGATTCATTGGCTAGGTTGTAGCAACCTCATGATGTGTATAGGGAAAATTAGAGTATCATGTAGTAGCTTAAAAACTTCTTAAGGCTAGGGGGCACTATTTTCACATCCGGATGAAAAGTGTGCCCAAAGTAAACTGGCTGCTACTCAGGCCCAGAAGCTAGCATGTGCATATAATTAGAAGACACTCTAACGTTTCTAAAACGGTTAAAATTATGTCTGTGAGTATAACATAACTTATTTGGCAGGCGAAACCCCGAGGACAAACCATCCAGGAATTATTGTTTTGAGGTCACTCTCTTTTCAAAGGGTTTTCTATGTGGATCTAGATTTCTAAGGCACTTGCTTGCAGTTCCAATCACTTTAACTAGATGTCAACAGTCTAGAAATTGGTTGATGTTTTTCCTTTGAGAAATGAAGAAGTAGGGCTGTTCGGAACGAGGGTCGAGTCTAGTGTACTGTTGTGGTTGGGGAGCACGACCTGAAAGCACGCTCCACATTGTTTTTTGTCCGGTATTGAGCACAGTTTATCCTGTCTTAAATTTGATCAATTATTTACGTTTAAAAATACCTCAAGTTGGATTAGTAAAGTTGTTTGAAATGTTTGGATCAGGTTTACAGATATTAGATACTTTGTAGTCATGTTGCGCGAGTTGGAACTGGTGTTTTTCTGGATCAAACGCTCCAAATAAATAGACATTTTGGAGATATAACGACAGAATTTATCGAACAAAAGGACCATTTGTGATGTTTAATGGACATATTGGAGTGCCAACAGAAGAAGATCTTCAAAGGTAAGGCATGAATTATATCGTTATTTCTGACTTTTGTGTCGCTCCTGGCAGATTGAAATGTGATTTTCATGTGTTTGTTGATGGGGTGCTGTCCTCAGATAATAGCATGTATGGTTCATTAATTAATGTTATGAGTATTTCTGTTTTTGAATTTAGCGCGCTGCTATTTCACTTGGTGTTGTCAAATGGGATTGGCGCGCGAAGGGATCACTAATTAAATGAAGAAGTTTATAACCACCAAGACTCTTCCTAGAGCTGGCCGCCCGGCCAAACTGAGCAATCGGAGGAGAAGGGCCTTGGTCAGGGAGGTGACCAAGATCCCGACGGTCACTTTGACAGAGCTCCAGAGTTCCTCTGTGGAGATGGGAGAACGTTGCAGAATGGCAACCATCTCTGCAGCACTCCACCAATCAGGCCTTTATGGTAGAGTGGCCAGACAGAAGCCACTCAGTAAAAGACACATGACAGCCCGCTTGGAGTTTGCCAAAAGGCACCTAAAGGACTCTCAGACCATGAGAAACATGATTTGCTGGTCTGATGATACCAAGACTGAACTCTTTGGCCTGAATGCCAAGCGTCACGTCTGGAAGAAACCTTACACCATCCCTACGGTGATGCATGGTGGTGGCAACATGGTGATGTTTTCAGTGGCAGGGGCTGGGAAACTAGTCAGGATAGAGGGAAAGATGAACAGAGGACAGTACTTCAGTTAGTGCTAAACACCGCTGCTAGAATCTTCACTAGAACCCAAAATGTGATCATATTACTCCAATGCTAGCCTCTACACTGGCTTTCTAGGGCTGATTTCAAGGTTTTACTGCTAACCTACAAAGCATTACATGGGCTTTCACCTACCTATCTCTCTGATTTGGTCCTGCCGTACATACCTACATGTACGCTACAGTCAGAAGACGCAGGCCTCCTTATTGTCCCTAGAATTTCTAAGAAATCACCTGGAGGCAGGGCTTTCTCCTAGAGCTTCATTTTTATGTAATGGTCTGCCTATCCATGTGAAAGATGCAGACTCAGTCTCGACCTTTAAATCTTGACTGAAGACTCATCTCTTCAGTAGGTCCTATGATTGAGTGTAGTCTGGCCCAGGGGTGCGAAAGTGATCGGCAAGGCACTGGAACGAGGAACCACCCTTGCTGTCTCTGCTTGGGTGGCTCCCCTCTCTCCACTTGGATTCTCTGCCTCTGACCCTATTACGGGGGCTTGCTCTTCCATGTCGTCCCTAGGAGGTGTGCGTCACTTGAGTGGGTTGAGTCACAGACGGGATCCACCTGTTCAGTTTTACGCCTGAATCCTGACTGTATTATTTGACCCTGCTGGTCATCTATGAACGTTTGAACATCTTGAAGGACAATCCGGCCTTTATGGCCATGTACTCTTATAATCTCCACCCGGCACAGCCACAAGACTGGCCACCCCTCAGAGCCTGTTTCCTCTCTAGGTTTCTTCCTAGGTTCCAGCCTTTCTAGGGAGTTTTTCCTAGACCACTGTGCTTCTACATCTGCACTGCTTGCTGTTTGGGGTTTCAGGCTGGGTTTCTGTATAGCACTTTGTGACATCTGCTGATGTAAAAAGGGCTTTATAAATAAATGTGATTGATTGATTGATTGAGACAGAGACATGAAAACCTGCTCCAGAGCGCTCAGGACCTTGGGATAACAGGATAACGACCCTAAGCAAACAGCCAAGACAACGCAGGAGGGGCTTCGGGACATGACTCGGGAATGTCCTTGAGTGGCCCAGCCAGAGCCTGGACTTGAACATCTTTGGAGAGACCTGATAGCTGTGCAGCGATGCTCCCCATCCAATCTGACAGAGCTTGAGAGTATCTGCAGAGAAGAATGGGAGAAACTCCCCAAATACAGGTGTGCCAAGCTTGTCGTGTCATACCCAAGAAGACTTGAATCTGTAATCGCTACCAAAGGTGCTTCAACAAAGTACTGAGTTAAGGGTCTGAATACTTATGTAAATGTGTTATTACATTTTATAATGTATTTTGTCATTATGGGGTACTGTAGATTGATGGGGGAAAAACACTAATACATTTTAGAATAAGGCTGCAATGTAACAACATTTGGAAAAAGTCAAGGGGTCTGAATACTTTCCGAATGCACAGTATATTATATTGCATTAATCTCGATATAGCTGCCAGTCTGTTCTTCCTGGTGGCTTGCTTGGCTATGGGCTTAAACAGAATTGGAGGACAAATCTCTTCATCATATTATAGTGGTCATAACCAACACCTACTGACCTCATCAAAAGGTTTGGATCACTTGTCGTAACAGCTAAGGAGCTGGGTTGACAGCTGGAAGATCCCAGGTTCAAGGCCCGGTTGAGTACCGCCTGGCTTCGTAACAATGTTCAACACCTCACTGACCATAAAGTCCTTCATTACTATGCTTCATCAGTAAAATCTCTCACTTTCACTCTGAAGATTAAATATGATGATTGGCACAGAAATTGACCAACGCTCCAAGTTTCTGCTTTGATAACCTGCACCAATCAACTGTTCTGCCTGCGGCTATGGAATCCTGACCTGTTCACCGGACGTGCTACCTGTCCCAGACCTATTATTTGACCACGCTGGTAATTTATGGACATTTGAACATCTTGGCCATGTTCTGTTATAATCTCCACCCGGCACAACCAGAAGAGGACTGGCCACCCCTCATAGCCTGGTTCCTCTCTAGATTTCTTCCTAGGTTTTGGCCTTTCTAGGAAGTTTTTCCTAGCCAACGCGCTTCAACACCTGCATTGCTTGCTGTTTGGGGTTTTAGGCTGGGTTTCTGTACAGCACTTTGAGATATCAGCTGATGTACGAAGGGCTATATAAATACATTTGATTTGATTTGATCAGTAGATACTCCTTGGTGTGGTCCTCTTCTCCTTGGCAATAGGTATAGTTCCAGCTCCACCCTGACCAGATTAATGTTACACTGGTTTATATTGCTTCATCTAGATTCATACCCACTAAATAAACATTTAAATTGATGCTTTCTAAAATATTGTATTGTAGATTTTGATATATTTAGCACGGCCATAAAATCTAGATTTCAAGCAAAGTTGCATTTAACAGTAAATCATCTATGCATCAGTCATATGCAATCTTATTTATCACTTGACAAAGTAAAGTTTGTTCTGTAAGGCGCCAGAATGATTGCTCTGGATGATCAAATAGGTTTGACATCACTCTTGTTTCTAATGAATTGCTTCAGCCATTATGTTCTATCCTCTTTGATCTTCAAAAGAGGTCTTCTTTGGTCTTCCCTCTGTAGCTGTGAAGTCATGTGGCTATCTCTGTCAGAAGAGGTCACGATTGTGATAATCAAAATGGCAGCCCAATGAAAACAACTCTAGACTTATTTGAAGCCCATGAGTGTGTAGCTGCTGTGTAGCTGCTGGTTCTCAACTTCTTACCATACCCTATACACAGATAGGGCCCCTCGGAAGACCATTTGGAACTAAATGTTTTTCTCACTCTGTTCTGGATTAGCCTGGTCTTTTTTGTGATTGGTTCAGATATGGCATGTCTGCATTTGTCCTGACAGTGATTGGCCCAACAGTCTGCAGATAATTGCTTGCTGTAAGAAACATTTTTTATTTCAATTTTGTGCTTTTAAATCAAGTTTATCTTTGACTCCCACAAAATTATCAACAAAGCGATCTACCCACAGCAAAAAAAACAACTAAATTCAAATTCTTGTGAGTTGTTTTTTTCCCATTTCCCACAACCATGCAATGTTTTCTTGTAATGCCTGTTATCCATTGGAAATAGTTATGACAGTTACCTGACTCAACATAACACAAGATCAATTACAGCAGAAAAAAATGAGAAAAGAAAAGGTCAGATGTAGCCTGTGAGCTTGTGTTTGTTGGTGTGCGTGTGTGTGTGTTTTAATTTGAGTGATTAAATGACACAGAGAGAAAGGGAGACACAGAAGGCGAGAGAGACAGCGAGAGGAAGTGAGAGACACTCACCTCACAGTTGAACTGCATCTGGAATGGATCATCTGGGAGGGCTGAAGACTGTAAAGAATTAAGAAGCACTTTAAACACAGCAAAATATTTAAATTGAGCTGGCAGATAGGATGTGTGAACTACACCTCCTTGCACTACAGGAATACAACATTGGAGAGTGTCTGGAACATACATCCCTCCCTCTTCTCCATTTCTCCCTCTCCGTCCTCCTCCTCTTCCTTGATGGCTTGGTTTATGTGTCTTGTTAGGTAGGCTGCTTGGTGTTCCATATATTTTCTTTAGGTTTCATCGTTCGTCTTCCAATACAGCTTAGCCCTGTGAAAATCTGTTTCTCTTCAATTGGGAAAGAATATCAATAAAATCAACAGATCAAATATATTTGCAATAAATTCCATAACAGGGAAGGTTAAGATAACGAAGCTCACAATTTGATCAGAAGACTACGGAGATCCAGACCAGGGCTTAAGATATTCAGCAGGAAAAGGTAAACGAGCAAGCTCTCTTCCCATGATTTTTAAAATATGTCATGCACACGCACACACACATAAACACATACAGTTGAAGTTTACATACACTTAGGTTGGAGTCATTAAAACTAGTTTTTCAACCACTCCACAAATGTCTTGTTAACAAACTATAGTTTTGGCAAGTCGGTTAGAACATCTACTTTGTGCATGACACAAGTCATTTTTCCAACGATTGTTTACAGACAGATTAATTCACTGTATCACAATTCCAGTCGGTCAGAAGTTTACATACACTAAGTTGACTGTCCCTTTAAACAGCTTGGAAAATTCCAGAAAATTATATCATGGCTTTAGAAGCTTCTAATAGGCTAATTGACATAATTTGAGTCATTTGGAGTTGTACCTGTGGATGTATTTTAAGGCCTACCTTCAAACTCAGTGCCTCTGCTTGACATCATGGGTAAATCAAAAGAAATCAGTCAAGACATCAGAAAAAAATTGTACACCTCCACGAGACAGGTTCATCCTTGGGAGTAATTTCCAAACGCCTGAAGGTACCACGTTAATCTGTACAAACAATAGTACGCAAGTATAAACACCATGGGACCACGCAGCCGTCATACCGCTCAGGAAGGAGATGTGTTCTGTCTCCTAGAAATGAACGTACTTTGGCGCGAAAAGTTCAAACCAATCCCAGAAAAACAGCACTTTGTGAAGATGCTGGAGGAAACAGGCACAAAAGTATCTATATCTGTCACGCCCTGACCTTAGAGATCCTTTTAGTTTCTCTATTTTGGTTAGGTCAGGGTGTGACTAGGGTGGGCAATCTAGTTTTCATATTTCTTTGTTTGGCCTGGTATGATTCCCAGTCAGAGGCAGCTGTCTATCATTGTCTCTGATTGGGGATCATACTTAGGCAGCCTTTTTCCCACCTTAGTTTGTGGGATCTTGATTTTGTATAGTTGCTGTGTAGCCTGCAGAACTTTACGTTATTTTTGTATTTTGTTGTTTTTTCAGTGTTCATTTTAATAAAAGTAAGATGTTCGCCTACCACGCTGCACCTTGGTCTCCTCATTCAAACGATGAGCGTAACAGAAGATCCCACCACCAAAGGACCAAGCAGTGTGGCCAGGAGGAGCAGGGATCCTGGGCCCGGGAGAAAAGGGAGTGGAGGACATCATGGACATGGGAGGAGGTTATGGCAGGGGACAAGACCCTGCCATGGAAGCAGGCGGAGGCAGCGAAGGAGGATCAACGACGACTCCGTGGTTCGCAACCACAACACAAGCACGAGAGGCAGCCCCAAAACATTTTTTTGGGGGGGCCCCACGGGGTGGTTGGCAGAGCCATGTTTCAGACCAGAGCCAACTCCTTGCACTCGCTTTAAGGAGTGTGTGACCGTTCAGGCACCATGTTATGCAGTGATACGCACTGTGTCTCCAGTGCGCATTCACAGCCCGGTGCGCTCGGTGCTAGCTCCCTGCACTTGCCATGCGAAAATGAGCATCCAGCCAGGACGGGTTGTGCCGGCTCAGGGTTCCTGGTCTCCAGTACGCCTCCTCGGACCAGGATATCCTGCGCCGGCTCTACGCACTGTGTTTCCAGTGCGCCTTCACAGCCCAGTGGATCCTGTGCCAGCGCCCCGCATTTGCCGGGCTAAAGTGAGCATCCAGCCAGGACGGGTTGTGCCAGCTCTACGCTCCAGACCTCCAGTGCGTATCCATGGCCCAGTATATCCTGTGCCAGCTCCACGCACCCGGCCTCCAGTGCGTCTCCCCAGCCTGGTACGCCCTGTGCCGGCTCCACGCACCAGGCCTCCAGTGCGCCTCCGCAGTCCGGAGCCTCCTGTGAGGGTTCCCAGTCCGAAGCCTCCAGTGATGATCCATGGCCCGAAGCCTCCAGTGATGATCCATGGCCTGAAGCCTCCAGTGATGATCCATGGCCCGAAGCCTCCAGTGATGATCCATGGCCCGAAGCCTCCAGTGATGATCCATGGCCCGAAGCCTCCAGTGATGATCCATGGCCCGAAGCCTCCAGTGATGATCCATGGCCCGAAGCCTCCAGTGATGATCCATGGCCTGAAGCCTCCAGTGATGATCCATGACCCGAAGCCTCCAGTGATGATCCATGGCCCGAAGCCTCCAGTGATGATCCATGGCCCGAAGCTTCCAGTGATGATCCATGGCCCGAAGCCTGCAGTGATGATCCATGGCAAGAAGCCTCCAGTGATGATCCATGGCCCGAAGCCTCCAGTGATGATCCATGGCCCGAAGCCTGCAGTGATGATCCATGGAAAGAAGCCTGCAGTGATGATCCATGGCCCAGAGCCTGCAGTGATGATCCATGGCCTGAAGCCTCCAGTGATGATCCATGGCCCGAAGCCTGCAGTGATGATCCATGACCCAAAGCCTCCAGTGATGATCCAAGGTCCGGAGCCTGCAGTGATGATCCATGGCCCGAAGCCTCTAGTGATGATCCAAGGCCCAGAGCCTGCAGTGATCATCCATGGCCCGAAGCCTCCAGTGATGATCCATGGCCGGAAGCCTTCAGTGATGATCCATGGCGCGGAGCCTCCAGTGAGGGTTCCCAGTCCAGAGCCTCCAGCGAGGGTTCCCAGTCCGGAGCCTCCCGCGTCGGTTCCCAGTCTGGAGCCTCCAGAGACGGTTCCCAGTCCGGAGCCTCCAGAGACGGTTCCCAGTCTGGAGCCTCAAGCGGGGGTTCCCAGTCCGCAGTCCCTGGCGATGATCTATGGTCCGGAGTCCCCGGCGACGATCCATGGTTCGATTCCTCCGGCGATGGTTCACGGTCCGGAGCTTCCGGCGAAGATCTCCACACCAGAGGCGCCACTAAAGTTGGCGGAGCCACGAGTGGAGCGGGTCTGCATCCCGCACCGGAGCCGCCACCAAGGGTAGATGCCCACCTGGACTCTCCCCTATAAGTTCAGGTTTACGGCCGGAGTCCGCATCTTTGGGGGGGGGGGGGGGGGGGTACTGTCACGCCCTGACCTTAGAGATCCTTTCAGTTTCTCTTATTTTGGTTAGGTCAGGGTGTGACTAGGGTGGGCAATGTAGTTTTCCTATTTCTTTGTTTGGCCTGGTATGGTTCCCAATCAGAGGCAGCTGTCTATCGTTGTCTCTGATTGGGGATCATACTTAGGCAGCCTTTTTCCCCACCTTAGTTTGTGGAATCTTGATTTTGTATAGTTGCTGTGTAGCCTGCAGAACTTTATGTTCGTTTTGTTTTTTGTTGTTGTTTTTTTCAGTGTTCATTTTAATAAAAGTAAGATGTTCGCCTACCACCATTGGAGTGGCCATCACAAAGCCTTACCTCAATCCCATAGAACATTTGTGGGCAGAACTGAAAAAGCGTGTGCGAGCAAGGAGGCCTACAAACCTGGCCTAGTTACACCAGCTCTGTCAGCAGGAATGGGCCAAAATTCACCCAACTTATGAAGCTTGTGGATGGCTACCTGACACATTTGACCCAAGTTAAATAATTTAAAGGCAACGATACCAAATACTAATTTGACCCACTGGGAATGTGATGAAATAAATAAAAGCTGAAATAAATCATTCTCTCTACTATTATTCTGACATTTCACATTCTTAAAATAAAGTGGTGATTCTAACTGACCTAAAACAGGGAATGTTTACTGGGATTAAATGTCAGGAATTGTGAAAAACTGAGTTTAAATGTATTTGGCCAAGGTGTATGTAAACTTCTGACTTCAACTGTACACACACACACACAGATCAGTGGCGGTTGGTGACATTTTTTTTTTATGAGCACGACCTTAATTCTATTAAAGCATAATGGATGACTGTCATTCATATTCCATTAACTCAGCTCAATGTAACATCGATAGGTTTAAGGCTAGGGGGCACTATTTTCATTTAAGAAGGATGGAGGCTACTGTGTTCTTGGGGACCTTAAATACTTTCCGAATGCACTGTATGTCCTGACATCAAAATGCACCTCCAAATCGACATCATCTACCATATCTTGCTGATCTTGTTTTTACACCTCAAACAAATGACGTGGAAGCGGAAACGTTTAAACATGTCAAAATGGTGTCCAAGTTTGAGCGACTGGAAACAGTGATCTAAGGGAGCTCGCATCCACTTCCACCACCAAAGTTAATGGTGCAAAAATTATGGAATGTTTGAGAAAGTAGGTGAGGCATGAAAAAGCCCATGAATAGGCTACCAGGCCCTGGGCTGTTCAACACGATATGGCTCCGTCACAACGTTCTGTAGAATAAGCACCAGACCCGGGTTGAAATACTATTTGAAATCATTTCAAATACTTCAGCTGTGCTTGATTGTGCTTGCCTGCTTGCCCATCCCAAAGGTGCAGACCACGCCCACCTGGCACTCCAAGCAGACCAAAGCAAACGCTCAAAAGTATTTTAAATATTTCAAATAGTACTTGAACCTAGGTCTGATAAACACATCTCAGGGTGAAGCAGGGCATCCCTCTGCCTCTCTTCTCTTCCCTCTCTCTCTATTGTTCTCGCTCTTCTTCTCCAGACAGTGAGAGAACTAGGGCTGAACGACCTCAGTAACACCAAAACGCCCTGTGTTTGGGGTCCAGCACAGCGAGACGGTCGTGGTGATGCCAAACGCTCTGCACTGCCCGGTTGAAAAACACTGTTAGCCGCCGCAACCCATTTATCAAAAGGGAGCTTGGGGGAACCTTGATTCTAATTTACAGGTCCTCGGGTCCACAGTGAAGGGAGTGTTGTGGTTTGCCAAGGATGCCAGTGCTACAGCGCCAGAGCTAGTCCTCGAGTCAGTCAGGTCAGAGAGAAACCATTAAAGGAGAAGGGCAAAGGGTTGTTACTGTATAAAGGCTCATACAGTACATGATTATAAGAAGTTTACAAAGCATTATACCCGTAGGCTTTTAGTAAAATGTTACCAGTTTCTTTTTATGGACTATAAGAAACAAGTCATAAGATGAGGATTGTGCTGTTTAGACAAGATGATTTGGTAGCACTTCATATGTTTGACTACAGAATATGAATGTGCTATGTATGGTGAATAATGGTAACAAGCAGGTTATCATACACAAGGTCACAGATTTGAATCCTACCCCAACACCTTACCCTACACTTAACCAATCACATCTTGCCTCTATTTAGCCCAACTTCTAACCCTAACCAATTAGGATTACTTGCCTAAATTTAAAGTGGCACTCCAGTCTCCTTTTCACCTCGTTTAACAGCTGATTTAACAAAAGGTACATCTCAATAGGTGGTTCAGGTTAGTCATAGCATAGCACAAATTCTCTATTCTCTATTCTCTATTGTTCTGTATGCTACTCTAATGTTCCTCAAGCATGAGGGGAGGCCGATGACATCATGGGTTTTCATCAGACCAACTCCTTGAAGGTCCTACTGAACTCCTTGATGCTTTTTTACCTTTTGGTGTGTGTACTTTACTGTATTTATACTTGGGATGTCGCTTTTCAACAGTAAACGTACAAAGTATTGCTGGAGAACGTCTTGAACCAATCTTCCCTAAACTTAACCAATCACATTTGTTTCTGCCCTCGTGGCAGAACAGCCCTCAGAAAAAGATTGAATAAGAGAAACTCAACTCTAAAAGTTGCTGACACAAAGAAATATAAAATATATAGAACTCTAGGTCTCTGACATTAGCAAGCTCCCAGTCACTAAACCTATAGGTGCTGAGTCTTGTGGCTATATGATGTGGCTTTTCTTGAACATTGCCCACCTCTGGGATGCCGAGCGAGCAGACAAGGGGTACAAAGACGAGGGGAAAGACAGCGTGAGACAGAGAGAGAAAGAGAGAGAAGAGAGGAGGAGTGCAGACAGACTACATGGGAACTAATTATCTAGCAACTAATAATCCCTACACAATGGCCCCAGGAATGAAGGTTCTGATCCGCACCATGGTGGCTATCCCTGGTCCCGCACATTCTTCCTGCCCCAGGTTTAGTTCCTCCGGGAAACGGCACTCACGTTGGGTCTTTTTCCCACTCCCCCGTAGAAGCCAATATCTCTGATCTTTCCCCTGGTCCATATTGCACAAGGTTGGGGGTCGGAGGGAAAAACTTCTGACTCATACCCTTCATGCCTCTTTGTAATAGCTTTTTAAGCATCAAGGTCAGACTCTGCATCACTGTAATGGTTACAGAACTTAAAGAATTGTTACAGAAAATCCATTTGATTTGTCTTTGACTACTGATTCATTTTAGTCTATAATCTCTCTTTATGGAGTGCAAAATGCCACATAGGCATATACAGTAATATGTGCCATGGCATGTCAATCATACTACTCTGTCTTGTTACAGCCCTCCCAACCTCTGTCACTGCCAGAAATACTTTTTTGGATCCTGGTTCCAATTCAAAGGTATGTAAATCATATATATCATTGTTTTTGCATATTGGTGGACATACTTGGAGCTCTAGCTGAAGCATGCTAAGAGATTGTTTATGATGGTTTATGTTTAAACTCTCCCATCGTGGTCTGTAAAGAAAGGGGGAGGCTAGGGAGTAGCTGTGGCATCCCTGACTCGAGGCCAGATAGCATCAAGCTTTAGCAGCCATTAAACAGCTAGTGCTAGCCAGGGGTGATGTGAATTTCATCTTGGCAAAGTGAAACTTAATTTACAGCGATGCTTCTGTTTCATTGCACATACACAGAGAGAGAGAGAGAGAGAGAGAGAGAGAGAGAGAACCTCATCAGGCCTGGAAAGCAGCAGCAGCCCACATCTCTATTCCCTCGCGTTTCCCCCTAGACTACTTTGTCAGCATTGCCTCAGTCAGCATTTTACGTAAATAAAGCTCCTCAAAAGCTCTGTTCCTCTGTATGTGACAGCAAGAGGTTTCAACAGAGATGAACATTCCACAACCGGTGTCTGTGTGTGTCCTTAGTCTTCACACTCCAGTATGTGCACACTGAATACTGGTTATTGATAGACTGCCATTCCACAATTCCATGCTATATTTGTTCTTCCAGCCTTTCCCTGACAAAGCAATCCGTGCTCATTCCACATTATACACATCTGGCCAAAATCGAAAACGGAGAAAATAGACATAGGGAGTTCAAAGTGTGTGTGTGTGTGTGTGTGTGTGGGGGGGGGGGGGGTTGTGAATAACAACTTCTACTATAAATCTTGTTATTTGATCAGCTGGAAGAAGAGGGGAGAAGAGGCACTCCAGTAGCGTGAGAGAAGAAAAAAAGAAATGCACTCCACAAAGGATAAGGGGATGATTTTCAACCATTTTATAACCACCTTTGCCGGAGTCATTAAAATAAGCCAGAAGCATTGTGGTTTGTGGGGACCGGGACAGACCTTAGGTAAACATGTCTTGAAGCAACGTAGAAGGGCGCCGTTAAACCAGAGCTGTTTTTTTTATGTTCTCTGGCGGAGGTCATTGTGGGTTGGATATGGAGACCAGTGTCTGGAAGAGGTTGGGTGGAAACACAGACACAAAGAAACACACACGGCTGCCAGGGGTGTCACTGTCTCTATCTCTGTCCTTTAAAGGTAACACTTGCACCATAGTGATACTCTGTTGTTGTTTCCCCCCCGGGACACATAGTTGCGATGGTCCCCATCTTGTAAGCACCCAAAAGGTTACATCACAATACCTAGAAAGAAACTGATTTCATCCATTTGTCCCTTCCAGAGACCCACTTAAAGGCGCTGTAAGTGTTCACTTCCGCAAATATTTAAAGTGAGACAAATACAATAGCTTCACCTGATCAAAACTGATCCTATATCAGCAATTCTACTGTGAGACTTGTGCATACGGCACAGAGATTAAAGACCTCTCATGGGGTACTTCTAGCAATTCTGGTTGAATTGGAAGGATGCAAAACTCAAGCCATTCTCAATTATATTGAAGTGAAACAGCAACCCACATTATAAAAGCACCAATATGATACACATGCAGTATGTAGTTTGGCGGTGTGATACGACCCCTGTATGACACACAAAATAGATTTTTCCCGGTCAAGTATAGAGTATGACCGCCGCACCATATGTAGAGAATATTGCCTGTCTGCATCCATGCCAATGTGGGGAATTTCTTTCAGACCTCAGGGACTGCTTCTGGTCTCTCTCTCTCTCTCTCTCTCTCTCTCTCTCTCTCTCTCTCTCTCTCTCTCTCTCTCTCTCTCTCTCTCTCTCTCATTCTGATCTTTTTTCAGAGTTGTACTTCTATGTAAAGACTATGAACTTGGTCACCCATTTGCAAAGGCCACTATGTGATTCAATACCAAAGGTATCCTGTCTTCTCTTGGGCTCTGAGCATATATTTGGGTATGTTTGTCAGGGGGTAGAAAGAGGGGTAGTGTATCCGCCAAGCCACATACACTACTGGCCCACAGATAGGAATTCAGTAACAAAACGGTCCAACACTTCACTGTCTATTGTTATGTCCCTCTGCGATTTTCTGAATTTGTAAATTCTTCAGCCCACTTCAATGCATTTTTATACACTCAGGCACTTTTATCCATGCAAACTACAATGAACCATGGTGCTGTTAGAGTATAATGATATTACATTCACACAACTGTCTTTAACTTTTTTAATCGGGGTGATTTTTTGTTAAAAGCATAATTATTATCTCTACGTCAACTCTAATTGCAATATCTAATCTTTTTTTTTTAGATTATTATTATTTTTTCTTAGAAAAAAAAAATGCTACCTAGAACCTAAAAGGGTTATTCAGCTGTCCCCATAAGAGAACCCTTTGAGGAACCCTTTTAGTTCCAGGTAGAACCCTTTTGGTTCCAGGTAGAACCCTGTTCGTTTCCAATTAGAACCCGTTCCACAGAGGGTTCTACATGTAACCGAAAGGGGTTTTACCTAGAACCAAAAAGGGCTCTCCTATGGGGACAGCCGAATAACCCTTTTGGATCCCTTTTTTCTAAGAGTACATGTCAAAATGTATTGAACCATGTTACTGTTACACCAACCCTTTAAACGACTGCCTCGGAACAATATATTGGAAAGGAAAGTGTCTGTGTCTCCGTGGGAGTTGTTCTCTGTGTGGTGTCTGACTGTTCTCTATGTGGTGACTGACTGTTCTCTGTGTGGTGTCTGACTGGTGGTGCCCTTGCTGTGACTGGCCCAGTCAGACAGAAAGCTTTACACATGGTTCAGGACAAACAGCAGAGGCATGCTGGGAGTCGGAGAAGGAATTGTTTCCTTCTGTGCTTCCCCTCTTCACCTGACATCCTCTCCCACGTTGTTACAGAAGAAATCTGTGTTTTACCAAGGCCAGTCCCAGTCCCATGTCATTTCAACGTGGAGTATTGGGTAATATTTGGTAGATACATTGATCAACGAGATTCCAACCTATTTTCACCCTCTCAAAAAGACAGCCAGAAGTTGGCTGTCAAAGATCCACAGATGATGCAATCTCTATTGCACTCCACACTGCCCTTTTCCACCTCACCTGGACAAAAGAAACACATATGTGAAAATGCTATTAATTGACTACAGCTCAGCGTTCAACACCATAGTGCCCTCATCACTAAACTAAGGACCCTGGGACTGGGACCTCCCTCTGCAATTGGATCCTGGACTTCCTGATGGGCCGCCACCAGGTGGTAAGGGTAGGTAACAACACATCCACCACGCTGATCTTCAACACGGGGGCCCCTCAGGGGTGCGTGCTCAGCCCCCTCCTGTACTCCCTGTTCACTCATGACTGCACGGACAGGCACGATTCCAACACCATCATTAAGTTTGCTGATGACACAACAGTGGTAGGCCTGAGATCACCGACAACGATGAGACAGCCTATAGGGAGGATGTCAGAGACCTGTCCGTGTGGTGCCAGGACAACAACCTCTCCCTCAACGTGATCAAGACAAAGGAGATGGTTGTGGACTACAGGAAAAGGAGGACCGAGCACACCCCCATTCTCATCGATAGGGCTTAAGTGGAGCAGGTTGAGAGCTTCAAGTTCCTTGGTGTCCACATTACCAACAAACTATCATGGTTCAAACACACCAAGACAGTCGTGAAGAGGGCAAAACAAAGCCTATTCCCGCTCAGGAGACTGAAAAGATTTGGCATGGGCCCTCAGATCCTCAAAAAGCTAAACGGCTGCACGATCGAGAGCATCCTGACTGGCTGCATCACTGCCTGGTATGGCAACTGCTCGGCCTCCGACCGCAAGGCACTACAGATGGTTGTGCGTACAGCCCAGTACATCACTAGGGCCAAGCTTCCTGCCATCCATGACCTCTATACCAGGCGGTGTCAGGAAGGAGGAAGGCCCTAAAAATTGTCAAAGACTCCAGCCACCTTAGTCATAGACTGTTCTCTCTGCTACCACACGGCAAGTGGTACCGGAGCGCCAAGTCTAGGTCCAAAAGGATACTTAACAGCTTCTACCCCCAAGCCATAAAACTCCTGAACAGCTAATCAAATGGCCACCCAGACTATTTGCATCCCCCCCCCCCCTCCCCCCACACACACACACACACCTTTTACGCTGCTGCTACTCTCTGTTTATTTTCTATGCATAGTCACTTTAACTCTATCTAAATGTACATATTACCTCAATTATCTCGACTAACCGGTGCCCCCGCATCAACTCTGTACCGGTACCCCCTGAATATAGCCTCGCTATTATTATTTTACTGCTGGTCTTTAATTGTTTGTTACTTTTATTTATTTTTTTATCTATTTTTTACTTAACACTTATTTTTTCTTAAAACTGCATTGTTGGTTAAGGGCTTGTAAGTAAGCATTTCAGTGTAAGGACTACACCTGTTGTATGTTCCCAATGTGTTTTCACTGTGCTTTCAACCATTTAAAAGCACAACACAGTTCAAATGGGCATACGATGTCAGATATTTGGGGTACTTATACAACAACTTAATGTATTATCACTGTGCTTCATCTAATAACACAACCAAATGACCTGGATTGCAGTTGAGATTACAATAAAATACATGGTGCAATGTCGTTTGAGATTCAGTGCAGATTATTATAGCAATTGTGAAGATCTACACAGGCCTGCGAATCCGAACACGCACGCACACTTTCTATGATTACAGTTGAAGTCGAAGTTTACATACCCCTTAGCCAAATACATTTAAACTCAGTTTTTCACAATTCCTGACATTTAATCCTAGTAAAAACTCCCCGTTTTAGGTAAGTTAGGATCACCACTTTATTTTAAGAATGTGAAATGTCAGAATAATAGTGGAGAGAATGATTTATTTCAGCTTTTATTTCTTTCATCACATTCCCAGTGGGTCAAAAGTTTACATACACTCGGGCCTCCAGGGAAGCGCAGTGGTCTAGGGCGATGCATCGCAGTGCTAGCTGTGCCACCAGAGACCCATTCTTCCTGACAGGTTTGTAGGCCTCCTTGCTCGCACATGCTTTTTCAGTTCTTTGCCCGCAAATTTTCTATGGGATATAGGTCAGGGTTTTGCGATGGCCGCTCCAATACCTTGACTTTGTTGTCCTTAAGCTATTTTTCCACAACTTTGGAAGTATGCGTGGGGTCATTGTCTATTTGGAAGACCCATTTGCCACCAAGCTTTAACTTCCTGACTGATGTCTTGAGATGTTGCTTCAATATATCCACATAATTTTCTTCCCTCATGACGCCATCTATTTTGTGAAGTGCACCAGTCCCTCCTGCAGCAAAGCACCGCACAAAATGATGCTGCCACCCCCGTGCTCCACGGTTGGGATGGTGTTCTTCGGCTTACAAGCCTCCCCCTTTTTCCTCCAAACATAACGATGGTCATTATGGCCAAACAGTTCTATTTTTGTTTCATCAGACCAGAGGACATTTCTCTAAAATGTACGATCTTTGTCCCCATGTGTAGTTACAAACCGTAGTATGGCTTTTTTATGGCGGTTTTGGAGCAGTGGCTTGCTGAGCAGCCTTTCAGGTTATGTCGATATGGGACTCGTTTTACTGTGGATATAGATACTTTTGTACCTGTTTGCTCCAGCATCTTCACAAGGTTCTTTGCTGTTGTTCTGGGATTGATTTGCACTTTTCGCACCAAAGTACGTTCATACCTGAGTGGTATGATGGCTGTGTGGTACAGATGAACGTGGTACCTTCAGGCGTTTGGAAATTGCTCCCAAAGATGAACCAGACTTGTGGAGGTCTACAATTTTCTTGGTCTTGGCTGATTTCTTTTGATTTTCCCATGCTGTCAAGCAAAAAGGCACTGAGTTTGAAGGTAGGCCTTGAAATACATCCACAGGTACATCTCCTATTGACTCAAATGATGTCAATTAGCCTATCAGAAGCTTCTAAAGCCATGATATAATTTTATGGAATGTTCTAAGCTGTTTGAAGGCACAGTCAACTTAGTGTACAGTTGTGGCCAAAAATTTTGAGAATGACACAAATATTAATTTACACATAGTTTGCTGCTTCATTGTCTTTAGATATTTTTGTCTGTTGTTACTATGGAATACTGAAATATAATTACAAGCATTTCAGAAGTGTCAAAGGCTTTTATTGACTATTACATGAAGTTGATGCAAAGAGTCAATATTTGCAGTGTTGACCCTTCTTTTTCAAGACCTCTGCAAACCGCCCTGGCATGCTGTCAATGAACTTCTGGGCCACATGGCAGCCCATTCTTGCATAATCAATGCTTGGAGTTTGTCAGAATTTGTGGAGTTTTGTTTGTCCACCTGCCTCTTGAGGATTGACCACAAGTTCCTGGCCATGAACCGCTCTCCTTGAAGTTGGTAATGATCCGATAAATGGTTGATTTAGGTGCAATCTTACTGGCAGCAATATCCTTGCCTGTAAAGCCCTTATTGTGCAAAGCAATGATGACGGCACGTGTTTCCTTGCAGGTAACCATGGTTGACAGGGGAAGAACAATGATTCCAAGCACCACCCTCCTTTTGAAGCTTCCAGTCTGAGTTCGAAAAACAGTCAGCATGACAAAGTGATCTCCAGCCTTGTCCTCGTCAACACTCACAGCAGTGTTAACGAGAGAATCACTGACATGATGTCAGCTGGTCCTTTTGTGGCAGGGCTGAAATGAAATGTTTTTGGGGGATTCAGTTCATTTGCATGGCAAAGAGGGACTTTGCAATTCATCTGATCACTCTACAAATTTGAATAATTACTGTTACATTAGTTTAAAAAATAGCCTTAACATTACACTATTTATTGTCTTACAAATGTCATATTGAATTGTGTTCGTTTGACAATGCAACCAGATATCAACATTTAAAGGAGATGTACAGTGCATTCACAAAGTATTCAGACTTTTTACACATTGTTACATTACAGCCTTATTCTAAAATGGATTTAAAAAAATAATAATCCTCATCAATCTACACACAGTACCCCATAATGACAAAGCATAAACAAGTTTTTAGATTTTTTTGGACTACAAAACAATTATAGAATATCACATTTACATAAGTATTCAGACCCTTTATTCAGTACTTTGTTGAAGCCCTTTCGGCAGCGATTACAGCCTTGAGTCTTCTTGGGTATGAGACTACAAGCTAGGCACACTGTGTATTTGGGGAGTTTCTCCCATTCTACTCTGCAGATACTCTCAAGCTCTGTCAGGTTGGATGGGGATCATCGCTGCACAGCTATTTTCAGGTCTCTCCAGAGATGTTAGATTGGGTTCAAGTCCAGGCTCTGGCTGGGCCACTCAAGGACATGTCCGAAAGCCACCCCTGTATTGTCTTGGCTGCTTGCTTAGGGTCCTGTTGGAAGGGGAACCTTTGTCCCAGTCTGAGGTCCTGAGCGCTCTGGAGCATGTTTTCATCAATAATCGCTCTGTAATTTGCTCTGTTCATCTTTCCCTCGATCGTGACTAGTCTCCCAGTCCCTGCCGCTAAAAATCATCCCAACAGCATGATGCTGCCGCCATGGTTCACCATAGGGATGGTGCCAGGTTTCCTCCAGACATGATGCTTGGCATTCAGGCCAAAGATTTCAATCTTGGTTTCATCAGACCAGAGAATCTTGCTTCTTATGGTCTGAGAATCCTTTAGGTGCCTTTTGATTAACTCCATGCGGGCTGCCATGTGCCTTTTACTGAGGAGTGGCTTCTGTCTGGCCCCTCTACCATAAAGGCCTGATTGGTGGAGTGCTGCAGAGATGGTTGTCCTTCTGGAAGGTTCTCCCATCTCCACAGAGGAACTGAAGCTTTGTCAGAGTGACCATTGGGTTCTTGGTCACCTCCCTGACCAAGGCCCTTCTCCCCAGATTGCTCAGTTTGACAGGCGGCCAGCTCTAAGAAGAGTATTGGTGGTTCCAAACTTCTTCCATTTAAGAATGGTGGAAGCCACTGTGTTCTTGGGGACCTTCAATGCTGCAGAAATGTTTTGGTACCCTTCCCCAGATGTGCCTCTACACAAACCTGTCTCGGAGCTCTACGGACAATTTATTTGACCTCATGGCTGTAATGCTCCGGGTGTCGTGGGTGTGGAGTCAAATGCAGGAGACAGAGAGTTCAATGCTGCACGTCTTTTAATCGCACCAACGCACCACAGGGTGCTCACAAAAAAGTTATGTTCCCACAACACAGGGAATCAAAATGTACAAGGGGAAACAATCCCGACCGGGCACTAACACGTGCCTATACCACAGAGCCGAAGGTTACATAGAAATAATCCCGCACAACAACCAGGCGGGCCGGCTGTCTAATAAAGACAAACTAATTAAACATCCACAGGTGCTACCACTCAACATACAAGGAGGGGGAGGAAAAACAATCAGTGGCAGCTAATAGGCCGGTGACGACGACCGCCGAGCGCCACCTGCCCGGGAAAGGGAAACACCCTTGGTCGGACTCGTGACAATGGCTTGGTTATTGTTCTGACATGCATGGTCAACTGCCTTTCCAAATCATGTCCAATCAATTGAATTTACCACAGTGGAATCCAATCAAATTGTTGAATCATCTCAAGGACGATCAATGGAAACAGGATGCATCTTTGCTCAATTTCGAGTCTCATAGCAAACGGTCTGAATACATATGGAAATAAGGTATTTCAGTTTTTTATATTGAATACATATGCAACATTTAAAAAAAATCTGTTTTCACTTTGTCATTATAGGGTATTGTGTGTAGATTGATGAGGAAAACATGTAATTTTATACATTTTAGAATAAATCTGTAACGTAACCAAATGTGGAAAAAGGGTAGGGGTCTGTATACCTTCCAAATGCACTGTATCTACTGCTTGGATAGTTCGATCTGAGCCACTGGCTTAATCCTGTTCTGTTATTTCTTTCACATTTATTTTGAGATGGAGAGGTAAATCCACATATCATTTGTTAACAAGTTAACAGGCTATTTGCCTTATTGCAAAAGTGATACTGAATGGTGTTTGGTTGTCAACGGAACCAAATATCAATATTTGAAGGAGATGTTTCCTCTGCTTGGATAGCTCCACCTGCGCCAATGAGTCTAGCTTTATCCCAGTTTGTCTACAAATTAATAATTGATTTGTTGGATTCATGTCCAAAAATTGAAGTTAAAGAATAGGACTATATCAAATCAAAAACTTTAAATTCACTTTAAATACAGTTTGATTTGATTTAATCATATTCTTTAATATTCCAAGATATTAATATTCCAAGATTTTTGGTTGAGATGGACACATATTTAATATTAACTTCCATTTCAAATTCCATTTGAAATCAACCAAAGCTTGAAACTCTAGGCCTACTGTATATGTATTGTATATGAATTTAAACAATAGCTGTTGTCCACTGAAGTCGGTTACCACGCCGAACTGCAGTCAGGTCAAGACCCTGGTGAGGACGATGAGCACATAGATGAGCTTCCCTGAGATGTTTACTGACAGTTTGTGCAGAAATTCTTTGTTTGTGCAAACGCACAGTTTCATCAGCTGTCCGGGTGGCTGATTTCAGATGATCCCGCAGATGAAGAAGCCGGATGTGTAGGTCCTGGGCTGGCATGGTTAAACGTTGGTCTGCAGTTGTGAGGCCGGTTGAACGTACTGCCACATTCTCTAAAACGACGTTGGATGCGGCTTATGGTAGATAAATTAACATTAAATTATCTGGTAACAGCTCTGGTGGACATTCCTGCAGTCAGCATGCCAATTGCATACTCCCTCATCTGCTGCACTGTGTGACAAAACTGCACATTTTCGAGTGGCCTTTTATTGTACTCAGCACAAGGTGCACCTGTGTAATGATCATACTGTTTAATCAGCCTATTGATATGCCACACTTTTCAGGTGGATGGATTATCTTGGCAATGGAGAAATGCTCACTAACAGGGATGTAAACTAATTTGAGCACAAAATTTGAGAGAAATATGTTTTTAACGCGTATGGAAAAGTTTTGGGATCTTTTATTTCAGCTCATGAAACATGGGACCAACACTTTACATGTTGCGTTTATATTTTCCTTTTATACATATAAAACTAAAAGCATTGTATTTGTTCCATCTGCTAATGCCACGCCCTCTACTTCTCATCCTGGACCTCCCTAAACCTGCCACCACTCCCCCAGTGCTCTCTCCCTCTCTCTCTCTGTGTGTATGTGACTGTGTGAGTGGAGACAGGTGTGCTGGAAGCAGAGCAGAATCCCATCAGCTGCAACCTGTTCCATAATCAAGAACCCTACAAATACTCAGCCCTGCCACTTCCACACCGCCAGATTGTAGCCTCTACTCAGTCAGTATGCTGTGCGAGCTGGTTGTGCATGCATTCATTCATCCTTTTGCACCTGGTTTCCCTAGTCTCGTGTTGCTTTTTCTCTCCGCTACAGTCCCGTCTGCTCTGGTACCTGTCTCCAGTCCCTCATCTCCTCAGTCCTGCTTCGCTGCCCTGGATCCCTGCTCTACTGCTTCATTGGATTCAGCTCCAGACTTGCTTACACGGTTCCTAATCTCCTTGACCTCAGCCTCAGTCCAGATTCCCTACTAACAATCCGAGATCCCCCTGGACTGCACCCCATCTCCTCTCCCGCTTTTCAAAAAATACATTGGTTACCTATCCGTGTCTCCTCGGTATGCGTGGATCATACGTAGGTATGATCCAATAATTTGGATGGTCAATTATCATGGTCAAGTCATTAACAAAGTTCTAGTGAAGATGGGGAGGGTATGTTATAAAAAAAAGTTTTTTTTTACATAAATCAACTGTACTAGTTGTTCAGGCTCTGGTCTTGTCTGATTAATATGGTCAAGTGCAGCAAAGAAACACCTAGCAAAGCTGCAGCTGGCTCAGAACAGAGCAGCACTCCTTGCCCTTAACTGTACATACAGAACTAACAACATGCATGCCAGTCTTTCTGGGTTGACGAGAGATTAACTGCTTCTTTTCGAGAAATATTACTGTGAAAATTCCAGATTGTCTGCGTAATCAAATAACATTTAGCTCAGACACTCCTACATACCCTACAAGACATGCTACCAGGGGTCTCTTCACAGTCCCCAAGTCCAAAACAAATTTACACCAATGCACAGTATTATACAGAGCCATGATCACATGGAACTTCCGTCTCCAGCAAAATCACCTTTAAAAACAGATTAAACATTGAACAGTGGGGACTGTGAGGGGACACACTAAAACACTATTTTTTGTTGTATTGTTTGTAGTTGTTGTATATCCTGTTTTATCAGTGGTTTGTTTTGTGTTACTTGTATTGTGGGGTTTTTGTGGACCCCGGAAAAGTAGCTGCTGCTTCTGCAAAAGCTAATGGGGATCCAAATAAACAAATACAAATACTGGCATTCATATCAACTTTATCAATCAAATGGTTAACAAGAAAATATATGTTTTCCCCTCGCAACTAAACCTGGCTGATTAAGCTAGCTAGGTGATAGTAAAGCTAGGATGAATGTCAGACGTTAGCTGCTGTCAATGGAGTTCATCTGAAATGTACCACTATATTTCCCATGATAAACAAACTACTGTCATGCCTTTTCACCAAAAATCGATGGACACATATAAAATAGATGGTTACCAGGCCGAGGAATAACGTTAATAGCATTACTTTGCAGAAATTACTTATCTTCTCCTTTTCAAGCTACTTCCTGAGATTTGATTGATGGATCAATCTAGCAATAGTTGCAGCAATAGGCAGCTGTGTTATTGGCTGAATGGTCAGGAGTAATAGGTCCTGTCGCTAGAGCTGCTCAAACCTCGTTTTTACTTGCGAATCTCTTTCTACAAACTTAAACATTCAACAAGCTTACAAATCTTTTAGTAAAGTGATAGAACTCTGAGCGTGCACAGATTCAAAATCTGCAGGTGTATTTTTGATTCACAGCAGAATATTTATAGTCGTAAATGGACCAAAAAATCTTATTAAATATATTTAAATGTCAATTTACAAGTTTGCGACCATTGTTATATTTTTCACACATCATGATACAAGTTTGCAAAATTACATTATACATTTGGGAATCGTACTTGAAACCACGAATCTCAATGTGTGACCACGAAATTCAAAATACAAACTCATGGGCTTCCGTTATCATTATCCCATAGAACACTGGTTACCATGATGACATAATCTTGTGGTTTTAAATTTTACCCTCAAAACAACAGTTGCTGACTTTTTCAAATCCAATGTATTTTCCACATAGATTCCACAACACAATACATTGACAAAATTTGTTAAAACAACATTGATTTACGCAGCTTGTGCCCAGTAGGTAATTACTGAAAGGTCTCCTTATCGCATAGAAAGTTCTGCAAATGTGCTTGAGTAGGAGAGGTATTTCTTTACCCATTGGTCTCACTTCATATTTTACCTCATAGATTGAGGTATCAGCCAACCATTTGTTTTACTGGGTAAAAGGCGCAAGATAAACAAATTAAAGAGACCCTAACTGAAGCATCTTGTGGTTTTTAGTATCACACACTGTTCTCACAAAGTTCAAGATGGAAATGTGAGGTATGGTGCCATAGTCCCTCTGCCCAGAGCCCCAGACCCTTTCCCTTCCTCCCCAGGCCCTCTCTCCTGGCAAGAGAAGTGAGAGGTAGTGGTTTCTTGGTTTTCTTTGATCCACACCGGTCCATGACTCTTTGGAGAGGGTAGAGAGTTGTTGTAATCATCTGTGCTGCAGATACATCTCACTGCATGACCTCAGTGGTTCCCCCCTAAAAGTTTCAGGGTGCCACAAACCTTGGCAACAATGGTCTCCTCTGTTGTCTCTATCTAATGCAAAGGGCACCAGATAAACAGTGGAGACAAGGTGGCACAGCGGGTAGCGCCCACCACAGAAAAACAAGAGGAATAGGAGAGAGGGGTGGAGGTGCCCACTGGGGAACACAACACTGTTTCGTTTCAACTGGAGAGAACTATTGGCAGCGGAGCAAGCATGGTATTAAGCCCTCTTTAAACTTACCGTGCAAAACATATTTTTAGCCTTCCCCTCCAGTTTTACATCACAGCCTGACCGCAATCCAGTTACTGACATTCAAACTATGGCCTGCAGTCCAAGCTCTGTACATTTGCACGAACACCCCAGATGCACAGACGTGGTGCGAAGGAGAGGCCTGAACTCCATGACAGCTCATCGTTGGACTTTGGAGAGTGAGGAGCGTCCGAGCGTGTTTGTTTTGGACCAACTATAGACAGACCTACATCTGCCAGCTTCTCTGAGCAAGTGCTCTGGCAGAGAGCAATTGGCTCGGGAAACTGAGATTGCGGGCGGGGAATCGTTTTCGCGTTTCACTTCAGATTAGCGCCGGGTTTCCGAGAAACCCTCGGCTGCACATATTTTTCTTATCAGAAGGTAATTATTTTATTGTTACTTTAAACACTCTGGGATAGTTTGCATACTTGCCTTCCTTAGTGTGTTGCTTTTGAAATACTAGGCCCGTAAGAAACAGATGAGTGTGTTTTCAGTCACATAAAGAAACAAGCTGTGTAGAATAATAAAGGAGAGCAAGCTTTGAACCTTTTTGGTCCTAAAGGGCTGTGGGAGAGCAGTTTCCTTGATGTCCTGTTGCCTTGGTCGCTCCAAGACACAAGTCTTTCTGTGTTAGTTCAGTCATGCACCCTGTTTTACAGATTTTGTAGTCCTTGATATTGTTCCATCAAAAGACCCTTGAAAGTATAGTTATTTAGACTTTTTGGGCTTTGCTCGTAATTGCTCCCACATGTTTCATTGGAGATCGCTATCTGATCAGATAAAACACTAAACAAAAGTGGAAAACTATTTTCAGGCTAACTAATAAATGCATTTCAATGTAAAAAATGATTTGTAAAGCCCCTGACTCGCTATAAAACACATTCAATCACTGGCTCAATGTGAAGGCAACTGCTTCTTTCCACTTACATCGGAGTTGTCAGTTTGATTGTCTCAGCTCAAAGCTGCCTGTATTCCAATGTTAGGAGGGCAGAGGCTGTTTTACTCTCAGTGACCATGCACGCATTTCCTTTAACTATGATGCTTACTTGTGATTTGTGGCAAAGAGAGAGTACGTAGGTGGCGAATTAGCGGCCATTATGAGAATGATGCCGGGTTTTCCTCTCTACTGTGAGGCCTACATTACTTCCCATTGGGCAACGACATCAGTTCAAGAACTGTCACCCTTTCATTGGATTTAGGTTCAAAGTTGGGTGAGGAAATAAAATGAAATTCCCTTGCGTTGATTACTTTTTGCATATCCAATCAGTTTCCCCTATTGATTCAACGTCGTCACATTAAATGTTTTTGTTGATATGGCGTGGAAACAACGTTGATTCAACCAGTTTTTGCCCAGTGGGTTGCCCCCAATATGATTCCAATTTTAGAGGAAAAGTCACTGAACGACTGTAAATTGGTAGCCTGGAATTAACTGATATGAAGTCGAACAATGGTAAAACTGAGTATATCAGTTTGGATTCTAGCCAGGCTAGCAGATTGGATCCTACAGGCAATCTAGGGAAAGGTTCAGCTAGTGTACTACATACACTTGGCCTAACCCAATTGATGGAGACATATAGACCAAATAGTGGTTTACATGCCACAGATTAGGCCCCATAAACACCATTCATTATAAAAGTAGGCATAGAGAACACCTCACACAGCCCCAGCCAGCAGATAATGCCATGATTTATGTGGTGTGATTATCGTGTCCACAGCAAGCTAGAGAACTCAACAAGTGGAAGGTTTTGGGGAAGTGGGGCAAAAATAAACAGAGGATAAAACACATTAGTAAAACATATCCCCTTAAAGAAGAAAATACAATAAGTGCCATAATTCCATCCTAGCTGGGTTTTTCCAACATTGTTTTCATTAGTTTTAGTGATTCACCGTTTGTTCCCGTCTTTCCATCTTTCATTGTTCGATCCTCTACCGTAAATTCCAAACCGGTCTAATCCCACATTAAACTGGCAATAGTCTGTCCATATATTTAATGAGGTGTAGGCGGGTATGAGTGATCTGCAGACAGTACTGCTGGGTAGCTGCTTTGGCCTGTTCGCAGAGTGTGGATAGATGGAGATCGAGGAGCTGAGATTGCCGCTGCCTCATAGCAAAAACCACAAGCCGCCAAGAGGATCTTCAAATGCTATATAATGACACAAAGTGGGGATGTTGGAACCGCCTTAACAACTGGGTTTGGCTCCACTGAACATACTACCACCTAAAGAAGATGGAATCTCATTTCTCTACGTTCCCAACCCACAACTTCTCTCCAGTTATTTTGATTGAAATGGCTCAAAGCAGCAGTGGCTCCGTCAGCACTTCGGTAGCACTTCAGTCCAGCTCTGAAACCCCCTTGTCCTGAGAGCAGGTTTTCTACAGCAGGGTCTCCACAGCACAGCACAGCGCTCAGAGTGAGAGAGAGAGCTTAGACCGTCAGCAATTAATCTCTTTTTGTTTAGTCAGGCCGGTAGAAAGCTGTACTCCCTCACCAGGGCCACCTATCCAATTTTGACTCAAAGCAAAGCTGATTTGAGACCCTTCTAATTAACCACACTGAGATATTATCTACAAATGTACATAGACAGTCAATTAGGAGCTTACTTCAATGCGACGCCACGGCTGCTTTGATTATCCCCTCTCGCCGCATGCTGTCGATTTTAAAAAGGCAACTGTACCTTTTAGCCTCGCTGCATCCTCTGCATCTGGCATTTGTCTAGCTAGTGGATAGGGAGAAAAATATAGATTTTCCACGAAAAGAAAATGTTTATAATTGCTGCCACAGTGTATTAGTGCCCCGCCAAACAATAGCGAGGGAGGAATCACCTAATTGCATTGCTTATGACGAATCATTGTGCTTTTCGGGCACTCTGGTTTTATACCAGCTTTAATTTGATGCTGCTGTGGCCTTTTGAGATTTTTCAGGGCTTCACTCTACAGAGGGGGGCTTTAACGCCTGGCTTTGTGTTTTGGAATGACATTTTCCTGTAGGCCAAAATCTGTCCTCGGTTACAAATTTTGAAGAAGTTATGTGACTTGTTTTGCTCTGACAAAATCAAGACCGAGGCCACGCACTACATGTTCCTGTACTGAACACCTAATCTCCTCACTGAATGGTGACAACGCTGACCTGATTTTGACCTGCATTCCATCAACAGCCATAGTACAGCAATGGAACAGCTCAGGTTCCTCTGTCTTATATCATCTATGTTACCAGGTACAGGTAAGCCATCCAAGGGGAATTGGTTCTCATTCATTAAACTGCACCAGCCTTTCTGAACCCTCATATACTTAGGTTAGCTTGAAGACACCACCTCTGGAAACTCCGAACCTTGTTCTATATTGTAGCCTAAGGACAGCAACATCAGAGGTGAATACATAATTAGCCCTGGATTAAAGACATACCGTAACTGAATGATCTCTCAACTCCATTACTATGCAATCTCAAAGCAAAGCAATGGTGGCCTAACGACAACGTTTACAGTATCCACAGGTGTAAGAGCAACTTAACGTAAAGTGTTACCCAACAGTACAGTCAAATATGAGATGCCTTGACCCGTAGAACAATATGAGGTCCAGTGTTATAAAACATACGATCAGCTCTGAGAGCTCGGATGGGAAACAGTGTTGCCTGGATCTCACGTCCTACTTCTGTGATGTCAGTCACGAACACGCTCCATGGAGGAGGTCCGCATCCATCCATGAACTTGATTGAGTGAATACCAACCCGCCAGAGGGATGCCATGACCTCGCTCATTGGCCCTGGGCAGAGGCAGAAACGAAATAAACAGGCTCTCCTTCCCGTGAGGCTCCAGAAGAGGACCCAAAAAGAAGAAAGGGAAGAGAAGCACTCTGCAAGTCATCTGTCAAACATTTCTCACACTGGCTCCTGGATGAGTGGCCAGAGCACATGGGGCTCCCCCTACTTGCTAGCCCACTTTTTTTTATATAGTGCTATAAAAACTAATACACGCAGAATCCTGTATTTTAATACAAGATTGCTTGGTAAATCTGCAATTTATTGCAGTGGTGTAATTTAGCTGTGTCTGCCGCAACTTGCTCTGTCTGCACGAGAGCACTGTGACCTCACTCTCCCTCCAAGACATGGCTTAGACGTACCAGAGTCTGGGAGCACTGATACATGCTTTTGTAAACCTGCCTGAAGAGTAGGGCATAAATAACCTTACCACACAAGTGGAGGAGAATATAGACCCATCTCACATGGCAAACATCATCAGGATCACTTTGACTACGTCCTAAACGGCACCCTACTCCCTATATAGTGCACTACTTTTGACAAGAGCCCTATGGGGCCTGGTTAAAAGTAGAGCACTAAATAGTCAATAGGGTTCCATTTGGGATGTACACTTTGTCTGTTTAAAGTCAACCTACTGAAAATGTAAAACACTTTGCAAAAACCCCTATGATACAAAGTGACATAGTATATAGTTTACGAAAGTTCAATCAAGAAGGCTGGTCTGAATGCTTGTTTAAATTCATCAATTGACTTTGTTTCCTATTAAATGGGCATGGTGGGAATGAATACAAACATATCATCATCAGCATAGCGTTTTGCTTCTTCTCCTCTTTCCTATTAGTCACGTGCGAAATGTCATTCACCTATTTACCTCATAGCCTATAAGCACGGCACAGTGATGTACATTCCCTCATGCTGTTAAACCTATGGTCTCACTCTTGCAGTTTTCACCATCTCTCTCAACCAATGGGTGTAAATCTTGGGAGGTATTTTTGTCAACTTACACATGTTCTCTCACTTGCTGTTTTTCAGCAACAGTTGTCGACAACCATTCACTTCCCCATCACCACCAGCATAATAACCATAAGCCCCCATCATTGGAACTCCTTTCCCCCAGCGAGGGAGTTTTGATGCCAGCTGCCTAGCATTGGGCTGTCATCAGCATCTGGCTCCGATGAGTACACCCCAAACTATTCAATAAAATTCCATATTGCATTCTGTCTTTGTTGTCTATTCAGTTTAGCCTGTGTTCTGCTTCTGTTAGATAGTTACAATTACAACGAAAACAAATCTTAGTCAAAACGTTTTCCGTATGTTGTCGATGGCTGGTTACATATGGTAGTAATGACTGGTTACACTTTGCAACGTTCATTTTGCAACACTTTATTGCTCAAAGAACAACATGTTAAACAGATTAACAGGAATAGGGTATTATCTGTGACGTATGATATGACCAGAGTAATACTACGAAATTACCCTAAATTGAACTCCCACTCTAATCTAAACGGTTAGGAAAATGTGAAGTGTTCCTGAAGCAAAAAAAGGCAAGACATTGTTTGATTTGCTTCTTTTGCTCCGACAACAGCTCGAATGTTAAAAAGACAGATGAGCTCAAAAGGGGCAAAAGGTATAAAACCTGAAAATAATGTAGGAGCATTTGTCTGTTCTCTCTTTGTTTGTCCTAACAAGACTTGACACTTGACATTTCAATACCCTTTGAGGGGAAAATGCAGCTTTATGATATGAGGGCGCTTTATTTATTTATTCGCAGTGCATTGCTGACGCCGTCTGTTTCAATTTCATCTGTATGAAAATTAACAGAGAACATTCCTTGGTCTGGTCTGAACTTTTCTCCTGCTGCTGTTGCGAGTTTACTGGAGTTGAACACTGGCAGATCCACCTTCAGGGGCAGTGAAAATTGGTTCTACGGCATGGCACTGTGCCATATAGTGTAGTACTACCACAGTAGCCAACTCTACACAATCTTATCTTTACTTCTATAAATTGCTAGTGTTGAGTGCAATTTATGTTCTTGCGTCATATACCTGATGATGAAAGTAAAACACGCTTAATTGGCAGTTAAAATGGTACCTTACGTGTGTCTTCTGACAGGGTAAAATGCCTCTAAATACACAGTCAAGGTAAAACGTTTCAAAATTCATTTAAACCTCATAAAATGGATATAGAGGGCATTATTAGGCTGGGTATGCCTGTTTCTTATTGGCAACGTGCAAGGCCTTTTATGCCATTATCTACGCATTCCACAAGCTATCTGTACAGGTTTCGAGTGTATTAGCCTATATACCGTAGGCTAAACACATTTATTATATTTGCCTGGGCTGTACTAAGATCACATTTTCATCAATTTATCTATTATGAGTACAGATTGTTGCAGAATAACAATGTAATCTAAACAACATTTGCATTTGAGCTGAAACTGATGCATTTAAGCTAACTTTTTAATAAATTAGTGGACAAGTAATCAGAATGACAGTGTTTTCAGTTAGGAATGCTGAGTGGAAACAACAGCAAAAAGACAGGTAGAATGTATGACTAACAGTCCAAAGTTGGTAGTTAGGCCTATATAAATAGTTGTGTATGCCTATAAACTGCACACATGGGTAGGGTGTAAAATACATGTTATGTGGTTGAATAAAGTGCAACTGTAAAACCAATTTATAACCTGACAGAACAGTTGCAATATGAATAGATGTATAGGATTGACAGTAAAAGGCTTAATGTACACTTCTGTGCATAATCCTCAATGACCCAGGCAAGCAAACCAATGCCTCTGTGTAGCACCCTCTTCTGGAAAAAGCAGCAATGTGCAGAATTATAGCATTTAGTAGCTAGTATCACCAGTACAAGCTACTACAAGCTACTAACTATATAAATAGGGTCTAAATAAAAAAAACTGCTTTCTCAGTTGGTGATTAAAAAATATACAAATTCTACAAAAAAAATGAAACAGCAGAACATTTAGTTTGGGGAGGGAGGGAGGTCACCTCGAAAAACACAGAAAATGTATTGTATTTGTCGTTTTGGGGCGTAGTTTACATTGTTAGTATTTCGCTTGGCTAAACAGCGCCCGTTTGGGAATTTGTTTGGGAATGTAAAGTAAGCAGAAGACCTGAGACCACCAGCTAAACGATTTTAGGACATTCCCCAAAATGTAGGTCTACTCTTAAGGAGCCTACCGTTACTCCTTAAGATCCAAGGATGATATTTATTACATTCATAGGTAACTGGCTCTGCCAGCCAAAACAGCCAAAAGCTCATTCTAAAGGTGAATTGATTCCCAATTGCTAGACGGTTTTAGAAACATAAAGCCCTTTACTTTCATGTCACATCGAAATTATTTCACAAATGCAAAATATACACTTACTATGCACTGTGTTAACCGACTTCACAGTTGCAGCAGACATTATTTTCAATGATCAAGTTTACATGCGCACAGTATTCCAGATAGTAACTCATACCCCGCTTAAGGTGTTACTCGGGAGCTGATTACATGCACCTTTGATAACCCACTCATAAATATCCCTGTATCTATGAATAAACAGAATATTCCTCATTTAAATATATGGGTTATAAATGGAATAGTAACTGAAATATGAACTCTGACAGTAGGCCTATAACCGCTCACCTGTTGAGTAATATACACTGAACGAAACATGTAAAGTGTTGGTCCCATGTTTCATGAGCTGAAATAAAAGATCCCAGAAATGTTCCATGTGCACAAAAAGCTAATTTCTCTCAGATTGTGTGCACACCTTGTGCTGAGGACAATAAAAGGGCATTCTAAAATGTGCAGAATCTGAATCTGCAGAATTATGCATTTCTTTCAATTAAATTATACAAGACATCTTAATTTTGTTTCAGGAACAGGAGTGAATAAATATTTTTTTATTTTTTTGGCATCTCTTGAGAAAATGCAAATGCTGGTGTAATCTGTTGTCTTTGACACTGTTAAGCAAGCAGACAGTATTTCAACCACATAAAATATGCACCCATACGTGTTTCATTGTTTTGTCAACTTTTCATTTCCTATAAAACTGTTCAAACTGATGAGACGTTGTCATTTTGCACAGGACCAATCTTTGCACTGTTGGAATACAAAACTTAACAAGTGTTAACTACACTGAACAAAAATATGAACGCAACATGTAAAGTGTTGATCCCATGTTTCATGAGCTGAAATAAAAGATCCCAGAAATGTTCCATGGGCACAAAAAGCGAATTTATCTCAAATGTTGTGCACACATTGGTTTACATCCTTGTTAGTGAGCATTTCTCTTTTGCCAAGATAATTCATCCAACTGACAGGTGTAGCATATCAAGAAGCTGATTAAACAGCATGATCATTACACAGATGCACCTTGTGCTGGGGACAATAAAAAGCCACTTTAAAATGTGCAGTTTTGTCACACAACCCAATACCACATACTGTATCTTGTAAGTTTTGAGGGAGTGTGCAATTGGCATGCTGACTGCAGGAATGTCCACCAGAGCTGTTGCAAGATCATTTTATGTTAATTGCTCTACCAATAACTGCCCCCAACATCGTTTTAGAGCATTTGGCAGTACGTCCAACCGGCTTCACAACCGCAGACCACGTGTGACTACGCCAAATCCATAGATTAGGGCCTAATACGTTTTCTTCAGTTGACTGATTTCCTTAAATGAACTGTAACTCAGTCAAATCTTAAAACATTTTGCATGTTGCATTTATATTTTTGTTCAGTAAAGATTACTAATGCATTAATTCTATCTGTTACGGTGCGTGAATGAGGACCCAAAAGCGAATTAATGTAAACAGAGCTTCTTTAATAACCAAACATAGGTAGGCTCAGATGGACCGGCAGATTCCGACAGGACAGGACAAGGTTGCAGCAAACATGACGATAGTCTGGTTCAGGCATGACTAACACAAACAAGAATCCGACAAAGACAGGAGCAGAAAGAGAGAGAGATATAGAGACCTAATCAGAGGGAAAAAGGGAACAGGTGGGAAAAGGGGTGAACGAGGTAGTCAGAGAAGACAAGGGACAGCTGGGGGAAAGAGGGGGAGAAAAGGTAACCTAACACGACCAGCAGAGGGAGACAGGGTGAAGAGAAAGGACAGAAACAAGACACAACATGACAGTACATGACAGTACCCCCCCACTCACCGAGCGCCTCCTGGCGCACTCGAGGAGGAAGCCTGGCGGCAACGGAGGAAATCATCGATCAGCGCACGGTCCAGCACGTCCCGAGAGGGAACCCAACTCCTCTCCTCAGGACCGTACCCCTCCCAATCTACTAGGTACTGATGACCACGGCCCCGAGGACGCATGTCCAAAATCCTACGGACCCTGTAGATGGGTGCGCCCTCGACAAGGATGGGGGGGGGGGGGGGGGGGAGACGAGCGGGGGCGCGAAGAACGGGCTTGACACAGGAGACATGGAAGACCGGGTGGACGCGACGAAGATATCGCGGCAGAAGAAGTCGCACTGCGACAGGGTTAATGATTTGAGAAATACGGAACGGACCAATGAACCGCGGGGTCAACTTGCGAGAAGCGGTCTTAAGGGGAAGGTTCTGAGTGGAGAGCCAAACTCTCTGACCGCGACAATATCTTGGACTCTTAGTTCTACGCTTATTAGCAGCTCTCACAGTCTGCGCCCTATAACGGCAAAGTGCAGACCTGACCCTCTTCCAGGTGCGCTCGCAACGTTGGACAAAAGCCTGAGCGGAGGGGACGCTGGACTCGGCGAACTGAGATGAGAACAGCGGAGGCTGGTACCCGAGGCTACTCTGAAAAGGAGATAGCCCGGTCGCAGACGAAGGAAGCGAGTTGTGGGCGTATTCTGCCCAGGGGAGCTGTTCTGACCAAGACGCAGGGTTGCGAAAAGAAAGACTGCGTAAGATGCGACCAATAGTCTGATTGGCCCGTTCTGCTTGACCGTTAGACTGGGGGTGAAAGCCGGAAGAGAGACTGACGGAAGCCCCAATCAAACGGCAAAACTCCCTCCAAAATTGAGACGTGAATTGCGGACCTCTGTCCGAAACGACGTCTGACGGAAGGCCATGAATTCTGAAAACATTCTCGATGATGATTTGTGCCGTCTCTTTAGCAGAAGGAAGCTTAGCAAGGGGGATAAAATGAGCCGCCTTAGAGAACCTGTCGACAACCGTAAGAATAACAGTCTTCCCCGCTGACGAAGGCAGTCCGGTGACAAAATCTAAGGCGATGTGAGACCACGGTCGAGAGGGAATGGGAAGCGGCCTGAGACGGCCGGCAGGAGGGGAGTTACCGGACTTAGTCTGCGCGCAGACCGAACAAGCAGCCACGAAGCGACGCGTGTCATGCTCCCGGGTGGGCCACCAAAAACGCTGGCGAATGGAAGCAAGCGTACCCCGAACGCCAGGGTGGCCGGCTAACTTGGCAGAGTGAGCCCACTGAAGAACGGCCAGACGAGTAGGAACGGGAACGAAAAGAAGGTTCCTAGGACAGGCGCGCGGCGACGGAGTTTGAGTGAGTGCTTGCTTTACCTGCCTCTCAATTCCCCAGACAGTCAACCCGACAACACGCCCCTCAGGGAGAATCCCCTCGGGGTCAGTGGAGGCTACTGAAGAACTGAAGAGACGAGATAAAGCATCAGGCTTGGTGTTCTTAGAGCCCGGACGATAAGAAATCACGAACTCGAAACGAGCGAAAAACAGCGCCCAGCGTGCCTGACGCGCATTAAGTCGTTTGGCAGAACGGATGTACTCAAGGTTCCTATGGTCAGTCCAAACGACAAAAGGAACGGTCGCCCCCTCCAACCACTGTCGCCATTCGCCTAGGGCTAAGCGGATGGCGAGCAGTTCGCGGTTTCCCACATCATAGTTACGTTCCGACGGCGACAGGCGATGAGAAAAATACGCGCAAGGGTGGACCTTGTCGTCAGAGAGGGAGCGCTGAGAAAGAATGGCTCCCACGCCCACCTCTGACGCGTCAACCTCGACAACGAACTGTCTAGTGACGTCAGGTGTAACAAGGATAGGTGCGGATGTAAAACGATTCTTGAGGAGATCAAAAGCTCCCTGGGCGGAAACGGACCACCTAAAGCACGTCTTGACAGAAGTAAGGGCTGTGAGAGGAGCTGCCACCTGACCGAAATTACGGATGAAACGACGATAGAAGTTCGCGAAGCCGAGAAAGCGCTGCAGCTCGACGCGTGACTTAGGGACGGGCCAATCAATGACAGCTTGGACCTTAGCGGGATCCATCTTAATGCCTTCAGCGGAAATAACAGAACCGAGAAATGTGACGGAGGAGGCATGAAAAGAGCACTTCTCAGCCTTCACAAAAAGACAATTCTCTAAAAGGCGCTGGAGGACACGTCGAACGTGCTGAACATGAATCTGGAGTGACGGTGAAAAAATCAGGATATCGTCAAGGTAAACGAAAACAAAGATGTTCAGCATGTCTCTCAGGACATCATTGACTAATGCCTGAAAGACAGCTGGAGCGTTAGCGAGGCCGAAAGGAAGAACCCGGTATTCAAAGTGCCCTAACGGAGTGTTAAACGCCGTCTTCCACTCGTCCCCCTCCCTGATGCGCACGAGATGGTAAGCGTTACGAAGGTCCAACTTAGTGAAAAACCTGGCTCCCTGCAGGATCTCGAAGGCTGAAGACATAAGAGGAAGCGGATAACGATTCTTCACTGTTATGTCATTCAGCCCTCGATAATCTATGCAGGGGCGCAGGGACCCGTCCTTCTTCTTAACAAAAAAAACCCCCGCTCCGGCGGGAGAGGAGGAGGGGACTATGGTACCGGCGTCAAGAGCTACAGACAAATAATCTTCGAGAGCCTTACGTTCGGGAGCCGACAGAGAGTATAGTCTACCCCGGGGGGGAGTGGTTCCCGGAAGGAGATCAATACTACAATCATACGACCGGTGTGGAGGAAGAGAGGTGGCCCTGGACCGACTGAACACCGTGCGCAGATCGTGATACTCCTCCGGCACCCCTGTCAAATCACCAGGCTCCTCCTGTGAAGAAGAGACAGAGGAAACAGGAGGGATAGCAGACATTAAACATTTCACATGACAAGAGACGTTCCAGGAGAGGATAGAATTACTAGACCAATTAATAGAAGGATTATGACAAACTAGCCAGGGATGGCCCAAAACAACAGGTGTAAAAGGTGAACGAAAAATTAAAAAAGAAATGGTTTCGCTATGATTACCAGAAACAGTGAGGGTTAAAGGTAGCGTCTCACGCTGAATCCTGGGGAGAGGACTACCATCCAGGGCGAACAAGGCCGTGGACTCCCTTAACTGTCTGAGAGGAATGTCATGTTCCCGAGCCCAGGTCTCGTCCATAAAACAGCCCTCCGCCCCAGAGTCTATTAAGGCACTGCAGGAAGCTGACGAACCGGTCCAGCGTAGATGGACCGACAAGGTAGTGCAGGATCTTGAAGGAGAGACAGGAGTAGTAGCGCTCACCAGTAGCCCTCCGCTTACTGATGAGCTCTGGCTTTTACTGGACATGAAGTGACAAAATGACCAGCAGAACCGCAATAGAGACAGAGGCGGTTGGTGATTCTCCGTTCCCTCTCCTTAGTCGAGATGCGGATACCTCCCAGCTGCATAGGCTCAGCACCCGAGCCGGCAGAGGAAGATGGTAGTGATGCGGAGAGGGGGGCAACGGAGAACGCGAGCTCCTTTCCACGAGCTCGGTGACGAAGATCAACCCGTCGCTCAATGCGAATAGCGAGTTCAATCAAGGAATCCACGCTGGAAGGAACCTCCCGGGAGAGAATCTCATCCTTAACCTCTGCGCGGAGACCCTCCAGAAAACGAGCGAGCAAAGCCGGCTCGTTCCAGCCACTGGAGGCAGCAAGAGTGCGAAACTCAATAGAGTAGTCTGTTATGGATCGATTACCTTGACATAGGGAAGACAGGGCCCTGGAAGCCTCCTCCCCAAAAACAGATCGATCAAAAACCCGTATCATCTCCTCCTTAAAGTCCTGATACTGGTTAGTACACTCAGCCCTTGCCTCCCAGATTGCCGTGCCCCACTCACGAGCCCGTCCAGTAAGGAGAGATATGACGTAGGCGACACGAGCAGTGCTCCTGGAGTAAGTGTTGGGCTGGAGAGAAAACACAATATCACACTGGGTGAGGAACGAGCGGCATTCAGTGGGCTCCCCAGAGTAACACGGCGGGTTATTGATTCTGGGCTCCGGAGATTCGAAAGCCCTGGAAGTGGCCGGTGGATCGAGGCGGAGATGGTGAACCTGTTCTGTGAGGTTGGAGACTTGGGTGGCCAGGGTCTCAACGGCATGTCGAGCAGCAGACAATTCCTGCTCGTGTCTGCCTAGCATCGCTCCCTGGATCTCGACGGCTGAGTGGAGAGGATCCGAAGTCGCTGGGTCCATTCTTGGTCGGATTCTTCTGTTACGGTGCGTGAATGAGGACCCAAAAGCGAATTAATGTAAACAGAGCTTCTTTAATAACCAAACATAGGTAGGCTCAGATGGACCGGCAGATTCCGACAGGACAGGACAAGGTTGCAGCAAACATGACGATAGTCTGGTTCAGGCATGACTAACACAAACAAGAATCCGACAAAGACAGGAGCAGAAAGAGAGAGAGATATAGAGACCTAATCAGAGGGAAAAAGGGAACAGGTGGGAAAAGGGGTGAACGAGGTAGTCAGAGAAGACAAGGGACAGCTGGGGGAAAGAGGGGGAGAAAAGGTAACCTAACACGACCAGCAGAGGGAGACAGGGTGAAGAGAAAGGACAGAAACAAGACACAACATGACAGTACATGACACTATCGATGTAAGACATTATTCTGGTGAGCACAACTTTATTTAGTCTTCTGTGGGAATAAGTTATGATAGAAGAGAAGCTACTGTACATGTATCAAACTATAGTTGACAAACAAATGGTCTACCAAATGTCGGAAATTATAATATGGCCTAGCAAATGTTGGAAATTATAAGCAGAAAGTTGTCTAAATTAGGGGTAAAAGTAGCCAGTAGTAAATTATAGTAAATTAATTATAGCAGGCAAAATTATTATGTTGGATTGAACTGCGCAGGTAACCTGCTTTTTGAAGTGATTTGTTTGACAATCAGATTAAAACATCATCACACAACATCCATGTGAAACTGAGCCTGCGCAGACTGCAATAACAACAGTAGATAGGATAAGATGTTTACATGCAACAGTATCCTGTTTAAGATCAGCATATCCCAGGTATCTTATCCTGGTTCTTCATAACCGGGATACAAGCTTTTTCGAGTGATTGTAAATGAGATATGAGGCTTATACAGTATGTGTCAACTCAAAAACAGAATACTTGAGTATCCCGAATAATAACGGGATATTGGTGTGCATGTAAACGTGGACACTGACAACACGTTTCTGGCGGCCTTCATCCATCACGCACAGGTGTAGCATGCTAGATAACTAATTAGCACAGGTGGTCCCTCTGACTTCTGTAAATACATGCTGTAACATGGATATATGGCTGTGTGGGAACAGTAACCCCCGCATAGCCGCGGGAAGTAGGGGTGCTGCGCTACAGCAACCCCTGAAAAATCTGAATAAAAATATAGAATTTTTCATGAAAGTAGTGCACTGCGCTTTTAATAGTCCTTTATTAGCGGAACAATATGGCTATGGGTTAAGGGTTATGGCTAAGGTAAGGGTGGAAAAGTCCTAATGATCCTGGATAGCACTGACCCTTACTTGAGCATCACATGGTCAGAGAGGAAGAGGTGAAGTGAGAGATTTCATGCAGCATTCAAAACAACTGGGAACTCTAGGTAAAAACTAGCTCCGACTGGGAAAAATATTTTTGAACGGCATCCAACTTGGAATTCCAAGTCGAAAACTGCCATCTTTCGAGAGCTCCAGATCAGTGTTTTGGTACATGTATTGTCGATGTGACCCTTTCGGTCACTTTTTTTGTCTTGTTATCAACTGTAACAACATTGTTACTATTATTATTAACAACATTTATGGGTACAATTCCAAACTTGAAAATGATCAGTTACTTGAATCTTTGGAAAGCGTATTCTCCATTGGCTAACCAAGTTCACTAATGCTTGACTTATAGTAGGTGGGAATTTAATATTTCTCAGAATAATTTAATTGATAGATGGCCTCCGGGACAGTCCACTTCTATGAATACAAGTTTGAGGCAGTTTATGGAAAGGTTTGATATTATATATATTTGGAGAGTGAAGTTTCTTTATGACCAGTCTTTAACTTGGAGTTATAATATATTTTTGGCTGGTGTCTAAATGTTTTAATAAACAGGATATTTCGGTTAACATCCTTGCCACTCCCCTTACTGATCATAGAGCTATTTATATTGACATTAAACTTTTTATTTCTAATAATGGCCTTGGCAGAAAATCCTACTGGATGCTTAATAGCTCTATATTAAAACATGAGTTGGTCAAGATGGAGATAACCAATTTAATTACAAACTTCTGGAACAAAGCTATAAACTACAATTCATACAAGTAATAATTGGGAACTTTTTAAATATGAGGTTGGAAAATATTCAAGAAAATATGGGAATATTCTTGCCAAGACGAGGAGAGCTGAAGAAGAAAGTGTAATTACAAAGATCACCTCTCTTGTTCAAAAGCCTGTTGAAAGTCTCTCAGAGGAAGACAAATCTGTTCTGTATGAGCTACAACACAAGTTGGATGATATGTATAAACTGAAAGCAAAGGGAGCCTTTGTCAGATCTAGGAAGAAGTGGCTAGAGGAGGGTGAACAAAATTAATCTTATTTTTTCAGGTTAGAAAAATACTACTCTAAAAATAACACAATTCAACAATTAAATGCTAATGGTCTCATCACAGATGATCCCATATGAATCACTAACTGTAGTTATAGTTCTAAGTATTGTGAGGTTTCCTCAACTCTTTTTTTTTTACTCTCTGGGGGATGTGAAATCAATTGGGGAGGCTGAGAGGGAACAGTGTGATGACCCTATTATAGTTGAAGATATCATTTATTCTATTGAACAGCTTAAAAATGATACGTCTCCTGAGACTGATGGTATATCTGCTGAGTTTTACAAAACATTTTGTCAACATTTAGCCCCGTTTCTGTTGGAGGTCTTTTCTGAAAGCATTGCAAATAATGCTCTCCCTCCCAGTTTGACTCAAGGTCTGATTACATGAATCCCTAAGCCCAAGAAATACTTGCTTCTCCTCGATAATTGGCGTCCAATCTGTCTGCTCAATAACAACTACAAAATATTAGCCTCTATATTTGAAAAAAGAATGAAGGCAGTATTGGACTCAATTATAGAAGAAACCCAACCTGGCTTCATGAGGAATATACATATAATCTAATAATATCCGACTGGTGTTAGCCTTATTGACTATTCTGATCTAATCTTCGAAGATAGTTTTATTGTCTTCTTAGACTTTTATAAAGCCTTCGATACAGTGGAACATAAGTTTATATTTCTCTCTCTTGAGAAATGTGGTTTTGGGGAGTTATTTTGTAGTACTATTAAAACTCTTAATATGAATGGCAACAGTTCCATTAAATTAAAGCATGGCACTTCTCCCAGATTTGATTTGAAAAAAGGAATTAGGCAAGGTTGCCCAATTTCACCTTACCTTTTCCTGCTTGCAACCCAACTTCTTACAAGTTTTGTTAAATCCAGCGATATAAAAGGGATCTCTGTTGCTGACAGAGATATTATCATAAGTCAGCTTGCAGATGACATCACCTTCTTTTTCAAAGATGCTGACCAGATTTCTAGAGCAGTCAATAAATATTTTTTCCAAAGCATCTGGTATTTGCCTAATCTTTAATAAGTGTGAATTGTTTGTTGTTAACGACTGTGTGATACCCTCTATATGCAACATTACAGTAAATAAAAAAGTAACATACCTTGGGATTAACATTTCTAAGGATCAACAGGAAAGATGCTCATTAAATGTCATATTATAGAAAAAAACTAAAAGAAGTTGAACCATTGGTTGCAAAATGATTTATGCTTGAAAGGTTGAGTATTGCTTTCTAAAGCTGAAGGTATCTCCAGACTTACCTATGCAGCCCAGTCCCTACATCTTGACAACAAAATAGGTAAAGCAGTTGACCAGATGCTTTTCAACTTCATCTGGAAAAATCCTAAACATTATATTAGGAAATCGTTCGTTTTGAACACATATGAATATGGTGGTCTGAATTTTTTTGATTTTCCTACTTTGAATAATACTTTTAAGATAATTTGGACTAAACATTTCTAAAAGAATCCTAATTTAATTTGGAATTTCCTCCCTCATTACATCTTCTCCCGTTTTGGTGGCTTCAATTTGATGTTACTTTGTAACTATAACATTGATAAGATTCCTTCAAAATGATCTGCTTTTCATAGACAAGTATTCTTAGCGTGATCAATAATATATAAACATCATTCTTTTCCCCGCATAGGTATTTCATTTGGATGGATATTTTGTATAGAAACAAGTCTTTATTTTTAAAGAACTGGTAAGTCTTTAAAAATAAGTTTAAAATGCTGGTAAGTCAACTTTTTAATGCAGAAAGATTGTTACTTAATCATGACGAATGTTTATCTCGTTACAATATTCCTGTTACACATAGAGAGTTTGCCATGGTTTTTGATGCTATTCCATCTGGAACTCTCATGTTGTTTAGAGGTGTAACCAGACCTCACCTTCTTGAACTATCCTTGCTTAATCCAGTTGACTCTCCAATAGGAATAATGTGTTTCTCCTTGCTCCCTCAGAACAACAGATCTATACATGCTTTATTTCAAAGGGATATGGTATCCATTCCTTATGTCACAACTTACTGGAATACATTTGTCAATAATATCTGTTGTAAAAAAAAAGTATGGTTATTACCACACATACCTGCTGTTAGTATTAACCTGCTAATCATTATTTGAAGAAACTCAAAAAATACATTAACATTAACTGTACTTTTTGTGTTGAGCATCCAGAAACAGTCTTACATTTATGTTGGCATTGTTTACATGTAAATAAATGATTTGTTTGGATGTATGTTCGTAGTTTTATAATTGTTAATATTCTTGATGACTTTAGTTTTGTTATGGGAGAGTGTGCTCCTCGGGTTTCCTTAACTATAATAGGGATAAAGAAACAGAATTTTACCTCGTAATATCGAATTGTGCAAATGTAAAATTAATATTCATGAATGGAAATTCATGAATAAAAAAAACACTCTTCCGTGTTGTCTATAAGGAATTAGAACAGTACATTCTACATTCTTCTAATAAGAAAGCTGCTAATTAGCTAATCTTCTAATCTGTAATTTGTTGTACCCCCTAGCATATGTTATAATTGTCTGTTTGTATACTTATTGTATGTATACTGGTTTGTCTGCAATAAATACAATTTTTAAAAAGACAAAAAAATACACGTACTGTCGCTCTCTGATGACGTCTTTCCGGAATGTGCGGGACGCTGAGTTAAAACACGTGGTTCGGGTACATAGAAGAAGTTGAAGATATCACTTTACATTTGGAGTGTTTTCGCTTATTGTTCATCGTCTACCTGTGTGTCAGATAACCTGCCAAAATGGTGAAGCCACGGTTCAAGGGGAAAAGCACGATAAACACCTCGGCGGCCAGCAGTAATCCTGGTAAGTTACAGTCCTTGCGCGGTGTAACGTTACTGTTTGTTTATAGCTAATGTTAGCTAGCTAACGTTAGTTGGCTAAGCCGATAGACTTTCTCTCTGAAAAGACTACATGGACAGATCCAACCTTACCTAACTAACGTTATCTATGCAGAAACATTTGCTCCATATGTGACATTCATGTTAGCTACAAATTGAAAAGTATACAATATGTTTGGCACTGACATAATTAGTTCGCTACAGTAACTACCTAATTTAGCTACACATTATGTGTAACGTTATGCCAAAAACACAACACAACTTCCATAACATTGAGAACTACACGTTATATGGATTTCCAATATTGTTCTGACACTGACAATTAATTAACCCGAAATACCACCACCTATAGTCTCCAACACTGTGTGTGACATGAAATTGCTATATCATTGCTATACCTTTTACAGACCGACCCAAGACTCCTGCAGGTTCAGGCAACAGCATGAGGGACCGAGCAACTGTCAGGCGTCTGAATATGTACAGACAAAAGCAGAGATGGTAAATGATGGGTGGGGGAAAAATGTGACACTTCCCCTGTGACTTACATATTTCCTATAATGCTAGTGTAACGCTCAGGTCAGGGGTTGACACATTACCCAGATAGAGCACACTAGTTCCTGGAATTCCAAAGTTAGCTCATCTTCATTTTTTCTTGTTTAAAATGATTGTTTTGTAATATATTTGACTGTAACATCCTTTGCCATTAGCAACAACCGAGGCCAGGTGATCAAGCGTTTGTCGTACCAGTCCACTGTTTCTGATGGGACACAGGCCAGAGTGGAGCCCAACATCAAATGGTTTGGTGAGTAGTGCTGTTAACAGCAATTTGTCTAACAATTGATCAGCTCTGAGCAAGTTCAAACTGTATACAGAATGGCAAAGTTCTTGTCAATAATGACTGGCAAACTCTTGATTTTTTAACAAATCAGTTTTTATGCCTTTTTTAAAAATATCTGTATGAGAGATAAGATGGTAGCCTCAACTCACACACACACTGGATAATTCTTCCCCTCTGGTCTCCTCTGTCTCAGCAAACACTCGGGTGATCAAGCAGTCGTCCCTACAGAAGTTCCAGGATGAGATGGGTGCAGTGAAGAAGGACCCATACCGCGTGGTGATGAAACAGAGCAGGCTGCCCATGTCACTCCTGCACGACAGAGTCAAGGCACACGTAAGTACCAAACAGGGTCGTATTAATTTGGGCACACTATAGTGTGGTCACGATACCAGCATTTTGACCTCGATAGCAGGTCTAGTATCATGATATGGAAAAAATACCGTTGCAAAAATGTCACCGCATAACCACTGGTCGTAATTGTTTTTTAAACATATGCTGATAACTAGTTTTATTAAACCTTCATTTAGTACATCTAAAATAATATATTCAAATTCTTTCAAAAAATAAAACACCGTATAAATAACCCCCTAGAGTTGGGGGTTTGTGAGAGTGAGAGACTTATTATATATCCTAGATGTGACAGACACTTCAAAATGTTTTTTTTTTTTTTACTGTCATTTTTGCCATTTGTGAATGTGCTATTCAATTTGTTATTATGGACTACAGTAGTAAAGGCCAAATTCAATATTTATCACATTTTTATACTCTTAAGCATTAAATAACAGAAGAATATCTCTTCTAAAATGTAATTTGACATACAGTATCATGGTTAATATAATCATCGATGGCCATAATATTGGGTCAAATGACATTCATTAGACCTATGATCCATTTTTCATTACAGCTAAATAATTTTAATAGTTCCAAAACAACGTTAAAAAAAGGTATTTGAGGGTCATTTCTGAAGCTTCTATACTGCAGTAGTCTACACCCCTCAAACTCGACCCTGGACCTCGAAGCCAGTTCCACTGCTTGTTTTCATTGTTACCCTCTAATAAAGCACCGATTTAGACCCGGCAGACCAGGTGGGTATAATACATTTTCAAGTAGAACAGCAAACCAGCAGGCTCCCAACCTCGTATGGTAAGAGTTGGTCTACGCAGTACACACCATAGGAATACAATGGATTTTTACATAGCATACTACAATTCCAAGAGTGCACTTTAACTCCCAGGGTGAAATGCACCGCCCAGGAATGCTGGCTAGCAAGCCCAGACAAATGCAAAATAGTCTAAATATATTGCCTTCATACTTCGGTTATGCAGCCAACGAGTGCTCAGCATATGTGGGAACTCCTTCAAGACTGTTGGGAAAGCAACCTCATGAGGCTGGTTGAGAGAATGAAGTGCAAAGCTGTCATCATGCAAAGGGTGGATACTTTGAAGAATCTTAAATATGAAATATACTTTGTTGGTTACTACATGATTCCATATGTATTATTTCATAGTGTTCAGGTCTTCACTATTATTTTACAATGTAGAAAATAGGAAAAATAAAGGAAAAACCCTGGAATGAGTTGTGTCAACTTTGACTGGTACTGTGTGTTTGTCATTGTCACTCAAATCATTCAAATGTAGTTGCTAGTAGAATAAGATTACAATGCAAATGTTCTGTGTACAGTGGCAAGAAAAAGTATGAACCCTTTGGAATTTGACATAAGTCACACCGATATCCGAACTCTGTGTGCTTAAACTAATAACACACAAATGTTATTTTTCTTGTCTATTTTGAATACACCATTTAAACATTCACAGTGTAGTTTGGAAAAAGTGTGAACCCCAAGGCTAATTACTTCTCCAAAAGCTAATTGGAGTCACGAGTCAACTAACCTGGAGTCCAATCAATGAGACAAGATTTTGGTTAGACCTGCCCTGCCCGCCCCATGAAAAAATACTCATAAAATGTTAGTTTCCTGTTCACAGGAAGCATTGTCTGATGTGAACCATGCTTTGAACAAAAGAGATATCAGAAGACCCAAGATTAAGAATGGTTGACTTGCATAAAGCTGGAAAGGGTTACAAGTATCTAAAAGCTTTGATGTTCATCAGTCCTGCAAAGATGACTGCAAGAGCACAGCGCAGAATGCTCAATGAGGTTAAGAAGAATCCTAGCGTGTCAGCTAAAGACAGAAATCTCTGGAACATGCTAACGTCTCTGTTGACGAGTCTACAATAAGTAAATCACTAAACAAGAATGGTGTTAATGGGAGGACGCCATGGAAGAAGCCACTGCTGTCCAAAAAATCATTGCTGCACGTCTGAAGCTCATAAGTACACCTGGATGTTCAGTTGTTTTGAAGGAAGGAACATACAACACTGTGTGGAGAAAAAATGGCACAGCACACCAACATTAACCTCATCTCAACTGTAACTATGGTGTTGGGAGCATCGTGGTTTGGGGCTGCTTTGCTGCCTCAGGGTCTGGACAGCTCGCTATCATCGATGGAAAAATGAATTCCCAAGTTTATTAAGACATTTTGTAGGAGAATGTAAGACTATCTGTCCATCAATTGAAGCTCAACAGAAGTTGGGTGACGCAATGGGACAGCAATCCAAAATATAGAAGTAAATCAGCAACAGAATGGCTTGAACAGAAGAAAAAATGCTTTATGGAGTGGCCCAGTCAGTCCTGACCTCAACCCGATTGAGATGCTGTGGCATGACCTCGAGCGTTTCACACCAGACATCCCAAGAATATTGCTGAACTGAAACAGTTTTGTAAAGAGGATTGGTCCAAAATTCCTCCTGACTGTTGTGCAGGTCTGATCCTCTACTAGAGAAAACATTTGGTTGAGGTTATTGCTGCCAAATAAGGGTCACCCAGTTATTAAATCCAAGGATTCACATACTTTTCCCACCCTGCACTGTGAATGTTTACACGATGTGTTCAATAAAGACATGAACAATTGGATGAAGAGCAGATACAATTTAATGTAGAAATCCAGGTAATTCTAAAGGGTTCACATACTATTTCACAGTGGGGAGAAAAAGTTTGTCGTTTTGGAACTTAACCTCCCTTGCACTGCTTTGTGGCACCTTTTGCTTAGTAGTTTCGGTTGGCTGGCCCTCATATGCTCTGTACGCAAAGTATTCCCATCGTGCGCTTCTGGAGACAGTTTCGTCAACAAGCTGGGGTTGTGGACGTATGATGTTTTAGTTTGAGGAAGCCATGCTGTCAGTATTTTCTCTCACTCTCCTCTCGCTTACTTTCCAAATGTGGCTCGCGCTGTGTCCGCTGCATGCGCAAGTAATCTGCCCCCCCCCCTCAAAAAGATTCAGACAAATTACTAGATGAACTAGATCCTCTCAATCCGACTTGAGACACATTTGACACAAGTACCGAAAGTAACAAATTCTAGTATCAAAGTATTTTTCATGTTTTGTTATCAAAGTACCAACTTTTCGGTAGACTGTGCTATATTAGCCCACTGTAGCAAAATTTTTTGCGACTGAAAACGAAAAGTGTTTCAGATGTTTGTCTTCTGTTTGGTGCCTAATGAATACAACCCGATCAAATTAGTACATCCAAGTGACCCAACACTGGGGTGGAGTTGACTACTTGATGCTGAGCAGATGGCACTTTCCCCACTGTGCTTTCATATGATGTTTTTGACTACAGGGAGTATCGATTGTGTTCAATCCCACACAATGTTATTCAATATTGTCCCATCTGGCAAAGCTGTAGCTGTCTGTCTTGTGTAGTCACTGTGATTATAAATGTGCATTTTTATTATTATTATTATTATTATTATTATTATTATTTGATCCTATTAGCTTTTGCAGAAGCAGCAGCTACTCTTCCTGCGGTCAACAAACTCAAAACAGTAACAACTCTGATAGACAAGTCACATTTTTTTTATACAAATATATACAAACAATACTACACTTTTATACAAACACAACCCTCAAACAAGAGACTGGCATGCATGTTGTTAGTTCTGTATGTACAGTTAAGGGCAAGGGGTGCTGCTCTGTTTTGAGCCAGCTGCAGCTTTGCTAGGTCTTTCTCTGCTGTACTTGACCATATTACAAGACGACAGTAATCATGATGGGACAAGATCAGAGCCTGAAAAAACAGTACAGTTGATTTGTGTTAAACACAGACAACCCTCCCCATCTTCACAACTTTGGCAATATGACTTGACCGTGATAATTGACCATCCAATGTTATAACTTGGAGTTTAGCGTCCTCGACTTGCTCAATGGTCACACCTTTATTTGCAACCCCAGTTGAGGTTTCGGTCTTAGAAATTGTTTGGAACCAAATACAATGCTTTTAGTTTTAATGTATTTAAGAGTTTATTTTGAATTACCCATTCTGATGCTGACAAACTCATTTTTTTTAGAATTTCGGTGAGTTCTTTGGCTTTGGTTGCTGAAATGTAGCGTGTGGACTCATCCGCATACATAGTCATTATAGCTTTGGGTAAAATCGTTTGTTTAAAAAAATAAATAGATGAGTAACGGCCCAAGACGACTGCCCTGAGGGACACTGCACGTACTTTTGTTCATGTAGTGTATGCGAACAGCTCATTCCAAAATCATGGCAAATAATATGGAATTGGTCCCCGCTTTGCTGCTATGACATCCTCCATGCTTCTGGGGAGGCTTTCCACTTAGATGTTGGAACATTTCTGCGAGGACTTGCTTCGAGCATTAGTGAGATCAGGCGCTAATGTTGGCCGATTAGGCCTGGCTCGCAGTCGGCGTTCCAATTCATTCCAAAGGTGTTTGGTGGGGTTGAGGTCAGGGCTCTGTGCAGGCCAGTCAAGTTCTTCCACACCGATCTCGACAAACCATTTCTGTATGGACCTGGCTTTGTGCACCAGGGCATTGAAAGTAGCAGCTCAAGATGGGCATAAATTTGGCAAATTTACTTGTTGGAAAGGTGGAATCCTATGACAGTGCCACGTTGAAAGTCACTGAGCTCTTCAGTAAGGCCATTCTACTGTTAATGTTTGTCTATGGAGATTGCATGGCGGTCTGCTCATATTTTATACACCCGTCAGCCAAATCCACTAATTTTAAAGTGTTTCCATACTATATATATGTATATATACACACACACACACACACACACACACGTATATGCACTGCTCAAAAAAATAAAGGGAACACTTAAACAACACAATGTAACTCCAAGTCAATCACACTTCTGTGAAATCAAACTGTCCACTTAGAAAGCAACACTGATTGACAATCAATTTCACATGCTGTTGTGTAAATGGAATAGACAACAGGTGGAAATTATAGGCAATTAGCAAGACGCCCCCAATAAAGGAGTGGTTCTGCAGGTGGTCACTTTTGAATGCTGGCGGTGCTTTCACTCTAGTGGTAGCGTGAGATGGAGTCTACAACCCACACAAGTGGCTCAGGTAGTGCAGCTCATCCAGGATGGCACATCAATGCGAGCTGTGGCAAGAAGGCTTGCTGTGTCTGTCAGCGTAGTGTCCAGAGCATGGAGGCGCTACCAGGAGACAGGCCAGTACATCAGGAGATGTGGAGGAGGCCGTAGGAGGGCAACAACCCAGTAGCAGGACCGCTACCTCCGCCTTTGTGCAAGGAGGAGCAGGAAGAGCACTGCCAGAGCCCTACAAAATGACCTCCAGCAGGCCACAAATGTGCATGTGTCTGCTCAAATGGTCAGAAACAGACTCCATGAGGGTGGTATGATGGCCCGACATCCACAGGTGGGGGTTGTGCTTACAGCCCAACACCGTGCAGGACGTTTGGCATTTGCCAGAGAACACCAAGATTGGCAAATTTGCCACTGGCGCCCTGTGCTCTTCACAGATGAAAGCAGGTTCACACTGAGCACGTAACAGACGTGCCAGAGTCTGGAGACGCCGTGGAGAACGTTCTGCTGCCTGCAACATCCTCCAGTATGACCGGTTTGGCGGTGGGTCAGTCATGGTGTGGGGTGGCATTTCTTTGGGGGGCTGCACAGCCCTCCATGTGCTCGCCAGAGGTAGCCTGACTGCCATTAGGTACCGAGATGAGATCCTCCGACCCCTTGTGAGACCATATGCTGGTGCGGTTGACCCTGGGTTCCTCCTAATGCAAGACAATGCTAGACCTCATGTGGCTGGAGTGTGTCAGCAGTTCCTGCAAGAGGAAGGCATTGATGCTATGGACTTGCCCGCCCGTTCCCCAGACCTGAATCCAATTCAGCACATCTGGGACATCATGTCTCGCTTCATCCACCAGTTGCACCACAGACTGTCCAGGAGTTGGCGGATGCTTTAGTCCAGGTCTGGGAGGAGATCCCTCAGGAGACCATCCACCACCTCATCAGGAGCATGCCCAGGCGTTGTAGGGAGGTCATACAGGCACGTGGAGGCCACACACACTACTGAGCCTCATTTTGGCTTGTTTTAAGGACATTACATCAAAGTTGGGTCAGCCTGTAGTGTGGTTTTCCACTTTAATTTTGAGTGTGCCTCCAAATCCAGACCTCCATGGGTTGATACATTTGATTTCCATTGATAATTTTTGTGTGATTTTGTTGTCAGCACATTCAACTATGTAAAGAAAAAGTATTTAATAAGAATATTTCATTCATTCAGATCTAGGATGTTATTTTAGTGTTCCCTTTATTTTTTTGAGCAGTGTATGTACACACACAAAAGTATATCTGATGTTAGAAGAACACTTTCTAGGTTCTGTTGGATAAATAACTTTGCAACCATGTGATGTAAAGCCATAGCAAGTGAGGTTTTTCTTTTTCCCCCAATTTATGATCAATAAAATAAAAGGCTTCACTGAAATCTATCATTTTATTATCCATTTATTTTAAACATCAGTCATCTGAGTCAGTGCAGTACAAGTTGAGTGCCCTTCTCCTTATTTCTGCTGAAAGTCAGTAGTTAACTTATTGTAAAATCAGTACTCTGTATTCCTCAGGTAGCCAATTTCTTAGAGCCTGGTTACACCAGATTGAGCGATCTTTCGGGTTTAACCAGGCTATATTTGTGACCTATTGGCCTATTCCCTCTTGTTTTGCTCCTCTTCACAGTGAACCAATCTGCCTGTATCGCGTTGTTTTGCAAGAAATAGTTTAATGCAGTCGGCCAACTTTGCACCCCTGCCAACGGTGATTTTGCTACACGGCGTTCCTGTAGATTATTTTCAACTGTAATAGTCTGTGTTATGAGGATTCCTGCTATGAAAGTATCTGCCTGTTTTGTGGCCGGCTGCTGTGTGTGCGAGTCACTCCTAACTGTGCGCATGGTGGATGGAGAGAGGCATTTTGAGAAGCTCAAAACGCTACTACAGGAAAATGTACAGTTTTCAAAGCTTCTACTGTTTGTTACATCGAGTAGCCTTCGCCTAGTGCTGGAAATTTGAAGTCTGAAGTTTACTTAGCCGTAGCCAAATACATTTTAATCCCTGTAAAAATTCCCAGTCAGTTAGGATCATCACTTTATTTTTTTGAATTTGACCCCCTTTCCCCCCCAATTTCTTGGAATCCAATTGTTTAGTAGCTACTATCTTGTCTCATCGTCTCTCCCGAGCCTGTACGGGAGTTGTAGCGAAGGTTGAAAGTCATGCGTCCTCCAATACACAACCCAACCAAGCCGCACAGCGCGCATCCAACCCGGAAGCCAGCTGCACCAATGTGTCAGAGGAACCAACGTGCACCTGGCGACCTGGTTAGCGTGCACTGCGCCCGGCCCGCCACAGGAGTTGCTGGAGTCAAGGATATCCCTACCGGCCAAGCCCTCCCTAACCCGGACGACGCTGGGCCGGGCGTCGCCCCACGGACCTCCCGGTCGCGGCCGGTTGCAACAGAGCCTGGGCGCGAACCCAGAGTCTGGTGGCACAGCTGGTGCTGCAGTACAGCGCCCTTAACCACTGCGCCACCCGGGAGGCCTGGATCACCAATTTATTTTAAGAATGTGAAATGTCAGAATAATAGTAAAGAGAATTATTTCAGCTTTTTCACATTCCCAGTGGGTCAGAAGTTTACATACTCTATTGGTATTTGTTAGATTAAATTGTTTAACTTGGGTCAATAAGTTGGATGAATTTTGGCCCATTCTTCCTGACAGGTTTGTAGGCCTCCTTGCTCGCACATGCTTTTTCAGTTCTTTGCCCGCAGATTTTCTATGGGATTGAGGTCAGGGTTTTGTGATGGCCACTCCAATACCTTGACTTTGTTGTCCTTAAGCCATTTTGCCACAACTTTGGAGGTCATTGTTAATTTGAAAGACCCATTTGCGACCGAGCTTTAACTTCCTGACTGATGTCTTGAGATGTTGCTTCAATATATCCACATAATTGTCCTGCCTCATGATGCCATCTATTTTGTGAAGTGCACCAGTCCCTCCTGAAGCAAAGCACCCCCACCACATGAAGCTGCCACCCCCACGCTTCACGGTTGGGGTGATGATCTTCGGCTTGCAAGCCTCCCCTTTTTCCTCCAAATGATGGTCATTATAGCCAAACGGCTCTATTTTTGTTTCATCAGACCAGAGGACATTTCTCCATGTGCAGTTGCAAACTGTAGTCTGGCTTTTTTATGCTAGTTTTGGAGTGGTGGCTTCTTCCTTGCTGAGTGGCCTTTCAGGTTATGTTGACTTAGTACTCGTTTTACTGTGGATATTGATACTTTTGTACCTGTTTCCTCCAGCATCTTCACAAGGTCCTTTTTGCTGCTGTTCTGGGATTGATTAGCACTGTTCGCACCAAAGTACGTTCATCTCTAGGAGACAAAACGCGTCTCCTTCCTGAGCGATATGACGGCTGCGTGGTCCCATGGTGTTTTATACTTGCGTACTATTGTTTGTACAGATGAATGTGGTACCTTAAGGTGTTTGGAAATTGCTCCCAAGGATGAACCAGACTTGTGGAGGTCTACAATTAGTTTTTTCTGAGGTCTTGGCTGATTTCTTTTGATTTTCCCATGATGTCAAGCAAAGAGGCACTGAGTTTGAAGATAGGCCTTGAAATACATCCACAGATACACCTCCAAGTGACTCAAAATGTCAGATGCTTCTAAAGCCATGACATAATCTTCTGGAATTTTCCAAGCTGTTTAAAGGCACAGTCAACTTACTGTATGTAAACGTCTGACCCACTGGAATTGTGATACAGTGAAATAATCTGTCTGTAAACAATTGTTTGAAAAATTACTTGTGTCATGCACAAAGTAGATGTCCTAACCGACTTGCCAAAACTATAGTTTGTTAACGAGATTTGTGAAGTGGTTGAAAAATGAGTTTTAATGGCTTCAACCTAAGTGTTTGTAAACTTCCAACTTCAACTGTATGTATTAAAAAAATGATTGTAGGACATTAGCCCACATTTTACTGATGGATTAATCAATTATCCTACATGGCTATATAGAAACACTATCATATTTATAGTTATCAATCTAGCTAGATGTTTTGAGATCCCTCTTCCTTTGGATGTAAGTATTATAGCTTATAGGCCAATATGCACAAAGAAGAGCAAAAAATAAATCTAATTCTGGATCCTATTTTGACAGGTTTCATATCAAAATATCAATCATGCATTCCCTGTATATGTTAGATGAAATAATAGCTTTTTTTGATCAAAGTCTACCATCTCTGTATTACTTGGCACTGAGTAATTGTCCAGAGCCCTGCCACTAATGTGCAGTGAGTGTCCTTGTATTTGTTATCAAGCAACATGGTCAAATGTATCACACTTTGACTTATTGTCCATTTCGCCCTGCTAAGATTTATATGATATGCATCTTTGTGCTATTACTAAAGAAGAAGCAGCTATGTTCTGACTTATTGTCCATTTCGCCCTGCTAAAAACGCCCCGAATGTCTCCAAGCAACACTTCTGTCCAGTTCTTCATGTTCTCTCTGAACATTGTTGTTGACTGAGTTTCAGTGTTCTTTTCCCTCTAAATAGCTCCATATGCGTGTAAGACCTTTCAAGATGCTCAAAGCTGTTGGAGATGAATGGCCTTTTCCTTTTTTACTCTCCCTGCTTTCCCCACTCCTCCTTCCTTCTCTTGCCATTTTATGTCTTAAGCCATTTCAGGGAATTGAGCCCCATGCCAAAGCAATGTGAGCAAGTCCAGATATGTTGCATAAATTATTTTTAATTGGATGTCAATTTTGGTTCTCTCTTTTGATCTGTTCCTGATCTTCACTGTTTGTTGGCAGAGTGTTCTCTCGCCATGGTCTTTGTCAGGTCTCTTATTCTATTTTATGGTGATGTTTTCACCATAGTTTCTGTCTTCAGTCGGTAACACGTATTTTGAGTTTTTGCTCCCCTTCAAGGATTTTTTTGTTGTCATTTACTGTTAATTTTAAAAGCCAGGGTTAGCAATAGAATACTGCAAAAAAAGACCAGAAGGGGTGGAAGAAGGAAACGGGAGGTGATAGACGCATAGTTTTAGAAAGAACAACCTCCAAAACATCCTGGCGGGTAGTCAAAGTGAAGCTGAAATCTTAAACATCATTGCTTTTGACAAGATCCATAAACTGTTTGTTTTCTGTTTCTCTCCGTGTTGGAATAGGACTAAGGCTTCCTTTTACGGCTGTGTTGGAGGGTAATTTAACTCCTAATCAGATCTGGCACAGACAATGCAGTTTATTGACCGTTTCACTGCGTACTTGGGGTTCTGTGTGTTGTGTGTGTTCTCCGCCGTTGTTTATTGGTGGAACCCCTGGAACATGGCCACCAGCTTCGTCGCATAAAGCTTTGCGGTTTGCACCAACTAATTATAACCTAACATATACCTCACACGGAACACACATGGAATTCTACATCACTGTTCTTTCTCTCCACCACTGTTCCACCCAAGAGTTTTGTTCCAGCTGTAACCCCCTCCAAGCCGTTGTATTTTAGTTCTGCTTGTATCTTCGCAGTGAGAGAAATAAGCTGTTGCTTTAGTGGAAGCATTTATTTTGCATTGCATGCACCATTACAAAGCCACACTATCCAACGCAGGCAGCCATAAATCTGTTGTGCGAGCACAGAGCTGCTCTCCTCCAGCCCCCCAGGGTTGTGGTTTGTCTGTTAGGCAGCTGAACAACTTGCAGACGTTACGTTTTGAGGACACTTGTGGTTGTAGAGCTCAGACACCCATTGAAAACCATAAGAGAGTGCAGCACAGACGTAATTGCATCTATCGTCCCACATTTCCACATCCGTCTTTCACATCTATCATAAAGTCTTCCCCTTGTCTGTCTTCCGAATGTCTCCCTCCTGCTGCTTCTCTCAGGAAGCAGCTGTGATAGAATGGCCTCTCAAATAGATTGCAAGAGCCCCTTTTTCTCCTCCTGTTATCTAACCAATGCAGTATGTCAAGCAATTTTGTCTAAATTATCTCTCCCCATCTCCCCCCCCCCTGGCCACCATCTTCTGCAGAACTCTAAGGTACACATCCTGGACACAGAGGGCTTTGAGACCACGTTCGGGCCCAAGGCGCAGCGTAAACGACCCAGCCTGATGGTGGGAGACGTGAAGGACCTGGCAGAACAGGCCGAGGTCTCGGCACAGACCTACCGCGCTGAGAAGGACCGCGACCTGGTCACCGAGGACGACGGGGTCAGGTAAGTGCAGGAGCTCCTGTCACTTTGGCACTGTTAATTCTGTCAATGGCTACTGTCACTGATGTCACTTTGACTGACAGTGACAATGCCTTCAAACAGTACTGTGCTTTTTCAGGTATTCAATGTCTACCAATAACTACTAACCATTTTCTATTTACTACTACCCCAATTCCATGATTGATACTCCATTTTCTTTGTTTTGATAATATAGCCTAGGTTTTGACTGTATGTCGGACCACATGAGCAGTTCCAGTCTGTGGTTATTTTTAGGGTGTGGGCACCTGTTGAACTGTATGTTACCTACACACAGAGAGGAAGCTCGTGAGGAGATCTTCAAGAAGGGCCAGTCGAAGAGGATTTGGGGAGAACTCTACAAGGTACAGCATCTTTCTATCGGATTGATATAGGAATGTTTATTGTAGTTCACCTTGATCTTTCCTAATAGATACTGCGTACGGTGCAGGTATCAGGGATGCGAACTTGCCACTATGTTTCTCATATGGAAATTAATGACAGAATGCGTCCCTGCGCTTCCTACAAATAGAATATCAAAGTTCAGAGCGTGATGTCCGATATGGCATAACGGAACTCTTCATCCAATAAAATCACGTGTGATGGCTGTGAGCAGCTCTCCGCATCCCCTAACTAGCCATTAGTCTACTCAGCTGCTTTTCTCCCTCCATTCTTTCTGTTCAGCTCTATCAGTTAAAAAATATGTTATTTAGCCTTGATGGCGAGCTGGGGTGTGCAGGCAGTTATGGAGTTGAATATGCATCTTTTCATTTCAGCTGTAAGGCTGAAGCAGGCCAGTGACTAAGCTTTGTTGTCATGCAGCCTCAGTCACTGCCATAGATGAAAAATGGAGCACAGTGACAGTCATGCTTATACCTTTACATCACTGAAAATAAAGTTCCAAACCACTTTTTACTGCAAATTGGGGCTAATGTTATATAATTGTATAAATCATGTCACGGGCTGTTTTTATACTACTCATGGGCCGCAAGTTTTTGGTTTGATAACAAGCAACGTTGTTTAGTCATGTTAGCTAACAACATGGTACCATGGTTATGCACACATAGGGATAGATGCTTCAAACGTAGGCTGCATAATCAATGTAATTCTAAGCTAAATCTGAATAAAAATGTATTTTTCTGGTGATCCTTAAATTCTGTTTGGCGCCTAACATTTGGGAGGAGTGTGTGAGGGATGTGTGAATGAGTGAGCGGGAAAGAGGATCATTATGCATTTATACTCCTTCCTACATTGAGGCCTTTAAATATGAGCAAATCAGCTATTTTCTGCCTTGGCCTTTTCTAATATATCGTATGAAGTTGGTATTTTAACAACTTCTTTCTGGCACATTTTTGGGCCCTCATCGGTTTGCATCCCTGAAGTATAGGTATTTTAGATCAACTAAGAACTCTCAAACCCTGAATCTGCTTCCTCTCTCAATCTCACTCCTTAACCCGCAGGTGATAGACTCGTCAGACGTCATCATACAGGTGCTGGATGCCCGCGACCCCATGGGTACGCGCTCGCAGAGCATCGAGACCTACATGAGGAAGGAGAAGCCTTGGAAGCACCTGATCTTCGTGCTCAACAAGTGCGACCTCATCCCCACCTGGGTCACGGTAAGATACCCCTTTATCCTGAAACAAATACACGTGTAGTGGGGTAATAATTATCGTATATGAGGATTACGCTGAACAAAAATATCAATGCAATATTTAAAGTGTTGGTCCCATGTTTCATGAGCTGAAATAAGAGCCCAGAAATGTTCCATATGCTCAAATTTTGTGCACAAATGTGTTTACATCCTTGTTAGCATTTATTTTTTGCCAAGATAATCCATCCTCCTGACAGGTGTCGCATATCTAGAAGCTGATTAAATAGCATGATCATTACACAGGTGCACCTTGTGCTGGAGACAATACAAAGCCAGTAAAAAAGAAGGCCCGTACACTGTTAAAGGCCCGTCTCTAAATGTGCAGTTTTGTCACACAATGCTACAGATGTCTCAAGTTGAGGGTGATATGAATTGGCATGCTGAATGCAGGAATGTCCACCAGAGCTGTTGCCAGAGCATTGAATGTTAATTTCTCTACCATAAGCCGCCTCCAAAATCATTTGCGAATTTAGCAGTAAATCCAACTGGCCTCACAACCGCATACCACTTGTAACCACGCCAGCCGAGGACCTCTACATCTGGCTTTTTCAACTGCGGGATCGTCTGAGACACCCGGACAGCTGATGAAACTGGGTTTGCACAACCAAAGAATTTCTGAACAAACTGTCAAACTGTCTCTGCGTGCTCGTCGTCGTCACCAGGATCTTGACTTGACTGCTTTTCAGTGTCGTAACTGACTTCAATGGGCAAATGCTTACCTTTGATGGCCACTGTCACAATGAAAAGTGTGCTCTTCAGGGGTGAATCCCGGTTTCAATTATACCAGGCAGATGGCAGACCGCGTGTTTGGGCGAGCGGTTTGCTGATGTCAATGTTGTGAACAGAGTGCCCCGTGGTGGGGTTGTGGTATGGGCAAGGCATAAGCTACGGACAACGAACACAATTGCATTTTATTGATGGTAATTTGAATGTTTGGAGATACCATGACAAGATCCTGAGGTCTGTTGTCGTGGAATTCATCCGCCACCATCAACTCATGTTTTAGCATGATAATGCACGGCCCCATATCGCAAGGATCTGTACACAATTCCTGGAAGCTGAAAATGTCTGTTCTTCCGTGGCCTCCATACTCACCAGATTGAGAATGTTTGGGATGCTCTGGATCGACGTGTACAACAGCGTGTTCCAGTTCCCGCCATTATCCAGCAACTTCTCACTGCCATTGAAAAGGAGTGGAACAACATTCTACAGGCCACAATCAATAGCCTGATCAACTCTATGCTAAGGAGATGCGTCGTGCTGCATGAGGAAAATGGTGATCACACCACAGAGATAACTTTTAAAAAGGTATCTGTGACCAGCAGCTGCATATCTGTATTCCCAGTCGTGGGAAATCCATAGATTAGGGCCTAATGAATGTATTTAAAATGACTGATTTCCTTATAGGAACTGTAACTAAGTAAAATCTTTGAAATTGTTGCATGTTCCGTTGATATTTTTGTTCTGTGTATATACACACCTCCCGTACGTCTCATAATAAGACTAAGCAATTAGCCTATTAAAATATGACTCCAAAAGATAAATGGCAATATGCATATTGCCAATGTTTGAGTTAAAGTAATAGGCAATCAAGAAATGTCTAAATAAAAGTGTGTTTAACCTCTAGCGTTGAGCAATCCCGTATCCGGGAGCGTAATCATAGCCTCAAGCTCATTACCATAACGCAACGTTTCCTATTCATGAAAATCGCAAATGAAATGAAATAAATATATTGAAACACAAGCTTAGCCTTTTGTTAACAACACTGTCATCTCAGATTTTCAAAATATGCTTTAACCAAAGCTACACAAGCATTTGTGTAAGAGTATTGATAGCATAGCATTAAGCCTAGCATTCAGCAGGCAACATTTTCACAAAAACAAGAAAAGCATTCAAATAAAATAATTTACCTTTGAAGAACTTCGGATGTTTTCAATGACGAGACTCTCAGTTAGATAGCAAATGTTCATTTTTTCCAAAAAGATTATTTGTGTAAGAGAGAGCTCCGTTTTGTTCATCACGTTTGGCTAAGAAAAAAAAACAAATGCAGTCAACACAACGCCGAACTTTTTAGCTCCATAATATCGACAGAAACATGGCAAACGTTGTTTAGAATCAATCCTCAAGGTGTTTTTCACAATTCTATTCGATGAAAAATCATTCCTGGCAGTTGGTTTCTCATCAAAGGCAAACGGAAAAATACTGCAGCTGGAGATTACGCAATAATTGCGACGGAGGACACCAAGCGACCACCTGGTAGATGTAGTCTCTTATGGTCAATCTTCCAATGATATGCCTACAAATACGTCACAATGCTGCAGACACCTTGGGGAAAACGTGGAAAACGTAAGCTGACTCCTAGCTCCTCCACAGCCATATAAGGAGTCATTGAAATGAGGCGGTTTCAAAAAATGCGGCACTTCCTGATTTATTTTTTATCTGGGTTTTGCCTGTAACATCAGTTCTGTGGCACTCACAGACAATATCTTTGCAGTTTTGGAAACGTCAGTGTTTTCTTTCCAAAGCTGTCAATTATGTGCATAGTCGAGCATCTTTTCGTGACAAAATATCTTGTTTAAAACGGGAACGTTTTTCATCCCAAAATTAAAAGAGCGCCCCCTATATCGAATAAGTTAATGGCTTTGTAAAATGAGGCACAAAGCTTAAGTTGCAAGCATTACAAGGCATTATTCCAAGCCTATAGATCTTAACCTTAGCTTTCAAGACAAAGCATGAACAAATATGCCTATTAGGCCAGAGACCTAGAAGCCTAGGAAATGAGAATTGATCATACAACCTTCCTCCGTGGACTGGATACAGGATAAGAGGGCAAACAGACCTTGATTCCATTGATACCTTCTGAGGTGTAATCTTTTCAACCTAAAAACAACTACAATTGACCAATCAAACGACACCAAGTTTATAGTAAGTAACCTGATCACCAAGGCCCAATCTCAACATGATGTCACAGCATTTAAAGGCTTGTGTGGGGTATGAGACCATTGTAAGTAAGACAGAATTCCTGAAGACAATAACCCCTTTGCATAGAGTAATTCCGTGTTCACCCTGTACAGATGAGTTACCACTTCTGACTCACTTCCCACTTCTGACACCATTTTTTGGGGGCTCCCGAGTGGCACAGCGGTCCAAGGCACTGAATCTGTGCTAGAAGCATCACTACAGACCCTGGTTCGATTCCAGGCTGTATCGCAACCGGCCGTGTTTGGGAGTCCAATAGGGCGGTGCGCAAGTGGCCCAGCATTGTCCGGGTTTGGCTATCATTGTAAATAAGAATTTGTTCTTAACTGACTGGCCTAGTTAAATAAAGGTTTAAAAAAAAACACAGATCATACATCCATATAGATAGCATCAGTTATCCTCGCCCTACAGCTCCAGGTGACAGAGAGCACATCAATTAGGGCCGAGCCCAGAGGTGAGGCCAAGTCACAAGGGCCGAGTCTCAAATCCAAGTCATGCATTCTGAGCAAATCAAGTAAAAAAAATCTGTACATGCAATGACTTAACCTTATGTCCCAAGGTCTCGATTTGTAGTTATGTCTGACTTTAAAATTAAAAAAAATCAAAAATAGATCTTTTAGGTGTTTTTTTTCATGTCTGTGAAGTTAGATTTTTTTTTTAAAGTAAATTAAGTGAAAAATAAACTAGGAAGTTCTATTTGCAATCCAATCACAACAAATGCAGACCAATCAAAACACATGTATTTGCCATCTCCCTTTTTAAGTATGGTTTAGGCTAGTCTAACTAGCAATAATGGCACGCAAACAAAAAACAGTGTCAAATCTTTTAATTAGATTTCACGTTGTTGTTCAGTGATAACAGTAATTTGTCTGACCATAATACATTAAGAAATGTATCTGTTTTCTATTTTAGTAAAACCAGTGCTATTTTATAATTTATGTATTTATATGATTTACTCCATCGGCATCAGAGAAGATGATGCCTTACCCTAATGATACATTTCTAGACATACATTTTTCAATGGCCAACTGAATTGTGCATACTTGCAGGATATTTGATGGATTTGACATTCGCCTGGTTTGTAGGCTACAATCTACACACTTTCCTTTCATACTGACACACGTTCTGGGCAAACTATTTACAATTTCACATGGAGTAAATGTATGTCCATGTCTGTCTGACTTAGGTCTGTCTGTTTTGTCTTCAAACCAGAAACGCTGGGTAGCCGTGCTCTCCGCAGAGTACCCCACTCTGGCCTTCCATGCCAGCCTCACCAACTCGTTCGGCAAGGGCTCCCTCATCCAACTCCTCAGGCAGTTTGGCAAGGTAGGTACCACCTTCTCACACATGAGTCTCCCACTCCACACGGACCGAACTAAACTCCCCATTTGGTCAAAAGTAGGTCCCTAAGGGGCAGAGGTTGGTACAAATGGGCAACTTTTGTCATGGCGCCCTACTCTAACCACCCTTTTGAACGTGCGGCTCCACACAAGGTTCTCCCATCTGCTGCCGAGCTATTGTTGGTATGCACGGGCCATAAAACAGGGCCTTGGATGCTCAGAGGAGGCTTAGTTAACATAAATAAAGTTGAAAGGTATATCGCTGACACTTTCCCTGTTGGGTTTAAGATAACCGTGTTGAGTAGAAAACATACTAAGGTTTCCATGATCTCTCTGTGTGTGTGTGTGTGTGAACTGAGGTTCTTTAGGCATTTGCCCCACTCCAGCGGTTTAAGTTGTTGGCCTCGCCTCACAGACATGTCAGAGAGATAACGAGGCAAAGAAACGGTTAAAATAAATGGCTGTTAGAATTGACCTTTCAGGACAAAGTGGAGAGACTAATATTTATACCTACCTCTTGGTTTTGACAGATTTTTCATCCATGGTGTAGACTTATCTGCTTCCAGTAGCTATTTTTCTCTGGTGAAAACAAGCTTTTTTAGATTACATGGTCATAAGTTTTATTAGTATTGGCCTCTGTCGAAGTGCTTTCTAGAGTTGTGGCTCTCCGGAATTGAAGACAGGTTAAGTTTAGACTATTGTTCAGGAAACTGCTATTTTAACTTGTTTTGCCTCTTCAGCTCCACACAGACAAGAAACAGATCAGCGTTGGATTCATTGGCTACCCCAACGTGGGAAAGAGCTCTGTCATCAACACTCTACGCTCCAAGAAGGTCTGCAACGTGGCACCCCTCGCCGGTGAGACTAAGGTATGGTATCATTCCCCTCAAGAATACCTTCAAAATAAAAACACTTGAACATAAGCCCATATTGATACCGGAGGTGTCATGAGCAAATTACATATGTCCATGTAATCTCAATAAAGGCCAATGCAGGGGGTACAATCTCACGCTATTCCCTTGATTGCTAAGAGAGCACACACAATGGGATGTTGCAGGCAGCACTGTTTGTGTATCAATCTGCTACTCATAGCCTAAGTAACTTCCCGACGATGTGCTGAAGTGTATGTATTTAAACCCTTCGCCTCGACTATATACACTATCGTTCAAAAGTTTGGGGTCACTTAGAAATGTCTTAGTTTTCCATGAAAGCATACATGAAATGAGTTTGTCAAATTAATTGGAAATACAGTCAAGACGTTGACAAGGTTATAAATAATAATTGTGTCCTTCAAACTTAGCTTTCATCAAAGAATCCTCCATTTTCAGCAATTACAGCCTTGCAGACCTTTTGGCATTCTAGTTGTCAGTTTTGTTGAGGTAATCTGAAGAGATTTCACCCCGTGCTTCCTGAACCTCCTCACACAATTTGGACTGGCTTGATGGGCATATCTTACGTACCACACAGTCAAGCTGCTCCCACAACAATAGGGTTGAGATGCGGTGACTGTGCTGGCCACTCCATTATAGACAGAATACCAGCTGACTGCTTCTTCCCTAAATAGTTATTGCATAGTTTGGTGCTGTTGTAGAAGGAAATTGGCTCCAATTAAACGCCATCAACAGGGTATGGAATGGCGTTGCAAAGTGGAGTGATAGCCTCCCTTCTTCAAGATCCCTTTTAACCTGTACAAAGCTCCCACTTTACCACCACCAAAGCACCCCAGAGCATCACATTGCCTCCACCATGCTTGACAGATGGCGTCAAGCACTCCTCCAGAATTGTTTTTTTTCTGCTTCTCACGAATGTTCTTCTTTGTGAGCCGAACCCCTCAAACTTAGATTTGTCTGTCCATAACACTTTTTTCCAATCTTCCCCTGTCTAGTGTCTGTGTTCTTTTGCCCATCTTTTTCTTTTTATTGGCCAGTCTGAGATATGGCTTTTTCTTTGCAACTCTGCCTAGAAGGCCAGCATCCCGGAGTCACCTCTTCACTGTTGACATTGAGACTGGTGTTTTGTAGGTACTATTTAATGAAGCTGCCAGTTGAGGACTTGTGAGGCGTCTGTTTCTCAAACTAGACACTAATGTACTTGTCCTCTTGCTCAGTTGTGCACCAGGGCCTCCCACTCCTCTTTATATTTTGGTTAGAGCCAGATCTGTTCTGTGAAGGGAGTAGTAGACAGTGTTGTACAAGATCTTCAGTTTCTTGGCAATTTATCGCATGGAATAGCCTTCATTTCTCAGAACAAGAATAGACTGAGTTTCATACATGTCTACATTGTATTTCTGATCAATTTGATGTTATTTTAATGGACAAATCTTTTGCTTTACTTTCAAAAACAAGAACATTTCTAAGTGACCCCAAACTTTTGAACGGTAGTGTACGTCTGATACCTGGCAGAGACGTGGCCAAAAAGCAAGAAAAACAATAACCCTCATCCTTCATTTCCTCTCTCTGGACCCGTTTATCCTGTTTGGAACCCAACGGTGGATCTGAAGGTCTGGAAACCCCACTGAGGGTCATACTATCGGAGTTGGCCGTCTGTTGCCAGAGCTGTGAGCGTGCAAAAAAGATCAGGTTTTTTCTCTCCCCTTTGGGATCTATCAGATCGGCGTGTAACCAGCAAGAGTTTATCGCCCAATGCAAGGTGGCTCTTGCCAGAGGCTGCTAGCGTCTGTCTGTCTGCCTTTGTCTGTGGCCAAACAAGGTTGTTCAGCATTGGGCTGGCCCTCCTCGCTCTCTCTCGCCCCGGTTGTTTGAATGGATGTGCAATGTGTTTGTGTTTCTGTGTATATAAAAAAAAAAAGCTTGTCAAATATTTCCTTCCGTCGTCCAAATTGGGATATGAGTATTGGTTTTCAGGCAGAAGAGAAAAAGAAATGTGATTCTCAGTACAGTAGCCAGCTCCTCTCAAAAGCAGGGGAATAGACCTTCTTACCAGGGGTTGGAACTGAAATTATTTTCCAGTTTCGTTCCTTTTCAAACCTCTGAAATCAATACTTTTTTTTCCATTTACCTCAACATTAAATTACTTCACCAATGGATAGAACCGCTTGCTATGGAGCAGGCAGGCTATGCACATGCATTGGACAGACAAGTGTAGTGTAGGGTGCGGTATGTGACTGAAATTGGGAATCTTGTTCTTATGACATGCATTATCTGAATTAGGCCTACAGAAGTATACCTACAGAGGAGTGGCTTCTATGAAGGAACTTTGAATGTCTTTGAATTTCAGAGATTTGGCTTAACTAACGTTGGACCAGAGCTAGCCCTTAATCATGACGCTGTTCCATTACATTACACACAATGCCGCCTATAGTTTGAGAGCTAGACCAGAGCTAGCTAGCTAACAAGCATATGTGCAGAGTGGCACCAGAATTAAAATTCAACTGTCTTACCTTTTTGTAGTTACAAAATTCAATGTGAAACGTGATAACTATAGTATCCTTAACAAGCATGGATTTAAAAAATATAGTTCCTTTCACTGATAATCATAAGAAACGAGATTCTATCCACTTCCTCATTATGTCCCCGTTGTTGCATAGAGATTTATAGAGCTAGTAATGTTTTCTGTCCCATTATGGCATCTGTAAGCACACAGGCAGCGCCATTGAGACCAATACAACATTGCGATCTCTATGCAACAACTGGTCAGAGAATGAGGAAGTGGATAGAAACTCATTTCATATGATTATTGAAATTAACAAATGTATAAAATAATGATTACTATGTATAGATTTGTAAGACTATAAATGACCAACCACCCAGTTTTGGTGTAGTTAGGTCTATTTCCCTGCTTTTGAGAGGAGCTGGCTACTGTACTGGGAGATTTCCAGCAATTGCGCTAAGCGAACTTCAATCCCCAAACTGCACGCTGCCATATAAAAATTGTATTCATGAGTTCGTCTGACTCTGGGCAAGTAGATAAACAACCTAAATTAGATCCTGACTGGTCGCCCCCCAGGTAGTAGGGTAGAAAACAACACATCTGCCTCTCTGACCCTCAACATGGGGGCTCTCTGGGTGTGTGCTCCTGTACTCCCTGTTCACCCACAATTGAGCGGTCACGAGTCATGAAGGCAGTCAAATTCTGTGTGACCGTTTAGTCACGGTAATTAGGCTTCTCCAAGCTCTGATGCTGCTGATGATCATTAGTAGCCTGCCAAACTGCCAGGTACTGAGCACTCTATTGTCCCTTCTATTCACTCTGATATCGATGCAAATGTGATCAAAAATCTAATCAAATACTTCATGAGAGCCCATGAGCTCATGTTGCGCAACATTTCTATAAGCTATGCAATTGTGTGAGATAACAGCGTGATCGCTTCTATTAAAAGATAATCCCATCAGTTTTCTATAGGCTAGGCCTACTATATTAATTTCTCAACTTTCCTAATATTAAGCACATTGCTTGTCTTTGTAACAGGAGTATAGCCTACCTGGCTGGCATGAAAAATAAACCACGGGGGAAAGCGTCTACCATTTGCTATTCAAGCATAGATGACGTGTATTTTTTTCCACCTACCCCTGTTTCGAGAGAGGTACATGGTAATGGGCCATTCTAAATCGAAACAAATTTCACACATTTTATTTAGTATATGTAAAGACAAGATTTAATAAAAGCATTCTATGCATAATCGCATTTGTGGTCACTTTTGGAAATGGTGTTTTCCCGCTAATGGAACATTTGAGAAATATGTATTTCTTGCACCGAAAACAATAGTTCAACTTTTGTACTATGGGGGATAGTCGATTGACATAAGCTAGTCCTCTTGGTGTTCGCTAGTCCTACTGACCTTTTTGGCTGACAAAGTACATGTGGACAGTTTCTGTGGTGCGCTCTGAATGGTCTGGCCTCTTTTTTTTAAAGATCTGTTTTGTTTATGTTGATGCACTAGGGTCTTTATTTCTGCTACATTATCAAATGTGATTGTCCCAAACCGATGAAAAGTTGTGAACAGGCTCCGAGTATAAAATCATTAGATCCTGTTACTTAGCTGATCTTTGGCCCGGTCTCTTCTTCCAGGTGTGGCAGTACATCACTCTGATGCGACGCATTTTCCTCATCGACTGCCCCGGTGTCGTTTACCCCTCTGAAGATAGCGAGAGCGACATCGTGTTGAAAGGAGTGGTATGTTATTATTTTTCTCTATCAATAATCTATGTGGTTGTTTTTGTTTTGTGGAAAACCATTTATTATATTTTGAGTAGGCAGGGTTATATGTATGTGTGTGTGTGTGTGTGTGTGTGTGTGTGTGTGTGTGTGTGTGTATGAGTTCAAAGTATTGGGACGGTGGAAAATGGTTTGTTTTGGCTCTGTACTCCAGCACATTAGATTTTAAATGGTTAAAGTGCAGACGGTCGGCTTTAATTCGAGGGTATTTTCATCCATGTTGGGTAAACTGTTTAGAAATGTATTTTTTGTGCCTGGTCCCCCCCCATTTTAGGGGAACAAAAATATTTGGACAAATTCACTTCTGTATTAAAATAGTCAAACGTTTAGTATTTGGTCCTATATTCCTAGCATGCAATGATTTCGTCAAGCTTGTGACGCCAAACTTGTTGGATGCATTTGCTGTTTGTTTCAGATTATTTTGTGCCCAACAGAAATTAATGGTAAATAATGTATCATTTTGGTGTCACTTTCATGGTGAATAGAATGTTTCCGAACACTTGTATATTAATGTGGATGCTACCATGATTACAGATAGTCCTTAATGAATAGTGAATAATGATGGGTGAGAAAGTTAGACGAACAAATAGCATACCCCCCCTCCCCTCCCAAAAATGCTAACCTCCCCTGTTATTGTAATGGTGAGAAGTTAGCATGTTTTGGGGGTATGATATTTGTGTCTAACTTTCTCACTGATAATTTTGTATACTTCCATGTCTAAACCTGTACCATTTCTAACCTAACAAGTGTATCATTGTACGCTTCACTGCTGTTTCCCAGGTGCAAGTGGAGAAGATCCGTAACCCGGAGGAGCATATCCCGGCGGTGCTAGAGCGGGCCAAACCAGAGTACATCCAGAAGACGTACCGCATCCCCACCTGGAGCTCCCCAGAAGACTTCCTGGAGAAACTGGCGATGCGCATGGGCAAACTCCTCAAGGTCAGGGCCTGGGTCATATTAATTGCTGCACACCGTAGCAAAACATTTTAATGGAAAACAAAAAGTGTTTCTTATTGGACAACCCCAGATTGTCCCTCCCTGTTCCAGTCAGTTGTCTCTTGTTTGGTACTTAATTAACATCTCCCTGGAGTGTATCAAAGGGGGCTGGAGTCACAGTCCAGGGTCATTGACTGTAGGCTGTTGGTCGCTCCAGATCTGTTTGTGCTTCATAGCCAACCCCTATGGTTGTCGTTTGGTATGCTAATGACCATAGGGATTGGCAAGACAGAGCACAGATCTGAGACCACCAGGCTACATTGTCTGGGCTGCTTGTCTTCATTTCTGACCATCTTTCATCTGTCTGAATTAGCTTTATAACTCTTTGTGGTCAATGGAATTTGAGTGTCACAATATATATTAGTCCTGAAAGGTGTATGTTCAGGATTTATCTTTGTGTATTTGAGAAGCTATAGGTCAGTGGTAAAAATGATCTTCCCTAAACATACACTGTTTTTGTATGGGCCTTTTTTTTTATCTGTTTGAAATTCTACACTTGACCCTAAAGCTTATTTGGAACTCATCAATCCAAGTGGCACAAGGTCTGTATAAGGATGCTCCATTTATTCCTACTTTATTTTCTTCTCATGTTTCCCTAATGCATGATCTGTTGCAGGGGGGTGAGCCAGACCTTACCTGTGTCTCCAAAATGGTGCTGAACGACTGGCAGAGAGGACGCATCCCCTTCTTCGTAAAACCCCCTGGCTGTGAGGAAGAGCATGAGGTGAGGGGTGGACGAACGGCTGGAATAAAACCCTCTCTCGCATACAAATGCAAAGAGACATTCCCAACAGCAATGTTAGCACCTATTCTAGTTATAGTCTGCCACCCTCTGGCTAAATGTAAAATATCATCACAGGACTTGCCAAGAGTGCTTGCATGGTCACGTTGACTTTCTTTGCTCAAGTTATCTTTTTATTAGATTTATTTGACAAGTAAAAATAGATATAAAGCTGCTCCAGCCCGGACAACAATGCATACATTAAAATGATTGAGGCTAAAACCAAAAGTCTTATTTCCGTTGTCATCTCAGGTGAGCAACAAGATTGTCCACTCTGAAATGTTCACATGGTCTGCATGCATCCCGATTCTCTACCTTTCTCCTGAAGTGTGCACTTTCACACACTCCCCATTGTGGATTTAATTGGATTGGTGTAAGCATTGGCTGAAGGTAGTTTCCATTTTTAAATCCACGCGAATAACTGCAAGTGCCCACTTTAGGTGAATCGAAACGTAGCCATGATTATGACAACTGTACTGACTGGTGTGTTGTTTTCAGGGCAAGGATAAACTGCCAGTGGAGGGGGCACCAGAAGCTACAGTGTGTGTACAGGAAGAAGGAGCAACAGAGGAGCAGTGCAAGGAGATGATGGCTGCAGTGTCGGCCGAGCAGGAGGCCCAGCAGAAACACAAACATGAGCAGGTGCAGAAGATCCTCTCCAATGTCCGGCAGAATTTCGGCAAGATCAACGTGGCGCCCGAGTTCAACGACGAAGACCTGGCACCCGTGCAGACAGACGACCTCGCTTTCTCTGACCTGTCCGGCTCGGACGTGGAGAAGGATAGCGAGGAAGAGGAAAATGGAGATGAAGAGAAGGGGGATGGGGAGACAGCAGCTGGTGACGCTGAGGCCGCTGCCACCACCCCAGCTGGTCAGCCTGCCAAGGTGGAGGAAAAAAAGAGTTCTCGTGAGACGATCCGCGAGCTGGACGGGAAGATTGCGAAGTACAAGCAGTTCCTGGACCGGGCCAGACTCAAGCGCTTCTCCGCCATCCGGTTTGTCTTATTCTTCTCAGTTCTCCCCACCACTTATCATTTCAGTCTTGTTTTGAATATGTGCTTAATTAAGCTCCCATCAACCCCAGAGCTTGTCCAAAAGACGGACATAGCTCTGTCCCAAGTGGCACCCTATTCCCTATATAGTGTACTACAAAAGTAGTGCTCTATGCAGGAAATAGGATGCCATTTGGGACGAAGCCATAGAGGGAGATGAAGGGTGCCTGGGTCCTTTGAGGAGAAACAGGATTGGCAGCGTCAAATAAGAGTCGTCTGTGGCCAATTTGCTTTCCATTGTCGGCTCAGCGAATAACAACTGGACTAAACCGTCTGGATGTGTAGGGAGTAATGAGGTTATGTGACGTCTCTACTTTTCTTTTTTTTTTGTACAGGATTCCGAAGGCACTTTCTGACAAAGTGCTCACAGACATGAAAGTGAAGCAGGCGGGGAATAACCCACAACCTAAAGGTAACAACTTCATTTCAATTAATTTGTGATTTTCCTTCCTTTTACCTGACATCCCAAATGCAGGGGTTAAAGTTCTGTCACTGACGGATTTCTGTCGTATGGATTAAAAAATATATATATTTCCAATTGAAAAGGACTGGAATTGGTCAAACTTGCAGTTTAATACATTTACAAAATGATCCTCTTTACCCTAAAAGCATGATGGTCATTACTTTTTTGTTACATGAAAGGGGAGGTTAACTTCCCTCCAGACATTCGATCTGAGATCAACTTTAGTGTCAGTCATGGGATTTATTTTCCCATGAAATGTATTCTCCCATGAAATGTATTCCATCAAAGAATAAAAGGGCCTTCTTGCAAAATATGCACCTTTCTTTACACAAGTCTTCATGGATGGCAGCAGATAAAATGTATAACTAGAGTAGGTATTTGGCCAAAGACCACTGTTAAACTGACCACCAAACAAGCAATCGAACCATATAAAGGGGGATACCTAGTCAGTTGTACAACTGAATGCCCTTAACTTCTTGGCGCACCGATCCCTTTAGCGGGATCATTTTCGTCAACATCCGCTGAATTGCAGAGCGCCAAATATTACAAATATTTAATTTTCATGAAATCACATGTGCAATATAGCAAAACACAGCTTAGCTTGTTGTTAACCCACCTGGCATGTCAGATTTCAAAAAAGCTTTTCAGCAAAAGCTATCCAAGTGTTTGTTAGGACATCTCTCTCAGCAGACAAAACATTACAAACAGCTAGCAGCAAAGTAGATTGGTCACGCAAGTCAGAAAAGCAATAAAATGAATCGCTTACCTTTGATGATCTTCGGATGTTTGCACTCACGAGACTCCCAGTTACACAATAAGTGTTTCTTTTGTTCGATAAAGATTATTTTTATATCCAAAATACCTCCATTTGGTTGGTGCATTTTGTTCAGAAATCCAGGCTCGTGCAGGTCACGACGGGGCAGACAAATTCCAAATAGTATCCGTAAAGTTCGTAGAAACATGTCAATGTTATACTCACAGACAATATTTTGAAAGTTTTGGAAACTTTAGTGTTTTCAATCCTAATCTGACAATTATATGCATATTCTAGCTTCTGGGCCTGAGAAATAGGCAGTTTCATTTGGGTACTTTTTTCATCCAAACATCAAAATACTGCCCCCTACACTCAACAGGTTAACTGAAATGTCTTATACATTTAACCCAACGCCTCTGAATCAGAGAGGTACGGGGGGCTGCCTTAAATTGAAATCCACGTCTTCGGCGCCCGGGGAACAATGGGTTAACTGCCTTGCTCAGGGGCAAAACGACAGATTTTTACCATGTCGGCTCGGGGATTCGATCCTTTTGGTTACTGGCCCAACGCTCTAACCACTAGGCTGCCTGCCGCCCCAATGGGAATGTCCTATTAACTGTTTTAGTAATTCCATGCCTACGGGTCATCCACTTACTTGCCAACCTTTTTGTTCCTCAGCCGTAACACAGGTCGGCAAGAAGAGGAAAACCGAGGCGGCAGAGGAGCCCACACGTCCACACAGAAGTTTAACATCCAAGCAGGTACTGCATGTTCACTTATCCTGCTGTTTGACATCAAACAGGCCCATCCATCTTGACTGGACGCCTCTGATGGAAAGCCACTCCGCTACCGCTATTGTTAATGGAATGACGGCCCTGTTCCTCCTTAATCTTAAATCTCCCTCATTTGTCCCCCCCCCCCCCTCTGCAGAGGAGAGCAGCGGATCGTGCTCAGAAGGTGAAGAAAGTTGGAACGCGCTATTACGAAACACACAACGTCAAGAACAAGAACAAGAACAGAAAGATGCCTACGGCGCCCAGCGAGGGCAAGAAAGCCAAGAGATCGAAGCGCTAGTCTGGGGTTCGAGACACCAAATTGGGTCATTTCTAATAAATATTTATTTTAATGACCCTGTCATTGTAATGACTTGTTTTAAGTTGTCTTGGTACCTACCCTTGGCATCTTGATGGAAAGTGATTTGGGTTAGGTTGCATTGAGTGAATTAGATTTTGATGAACCTAATCGCTTGACGCCTTAACCTAATCCTGAGTGACCTTCAACGAAGTGACAACGATCAATGTTGCATCAAACTATTACTTAAACTCATAAGGAGTTTCACTGCGAAGTGAAAGGATGAGTCTGTCATCCAAAAAAAGTACATTTGTACTGCATAGCCTGGATGCCAGTCTGTTTTCATTCTTTTGCTAACTCCTTATGGAACTGTCAAATTTGGCATGACAATTCCATAAGGAGTTGGCTAGAGAGCAGAAACACACTGGCACCCAGGTTATGTACAGCACTTTTGGAAAAAAAACAGTGACACAATTTTTCTCCAAATATACATGTCATACCATAAAATAAAGAATATGAACAAATTATTAGAATTGTTTTATTTATTCCGCTATAGTAATGCAAGGCTTTATGGTTATGAAGTAGACTTATTACATAATGCTGTGTTGGACGATCTGAAATCTGCCAGTTATAGATCACTTGTGGAATGAAGGGGTCACTTTTTTGGGGCAATGAACCCTTCCAGCTGGGCCTGTAAAGGAGAAGAAATTGAAATGTTAAATATCTATCAAATATACACACAAGTATGTGGACACCCCTTCAAATGAGTGTATTCAGCCATACCTGTTGCTGACAGGTGTATAAATTTGAGTATGCAGCCATGCAATCTCCATACAAACATTTCAGTAAGGGCATTCTACTGCCGGAGCTCAGTGACTTTCAATGTGGCACTGTCATAGGATGCCACCTTACCAAGAAATCAGTTTGTCAAATTTCTGCCCTGCTAGAGTTGCCACGGCCAACTGTAAGTGTGGTTATTGTGAAGTGGAAACGTCTAGGAGCAACAACTACTCAGCCGCTAAGTGGTAGGATACAAGCTCACAGAACGGGGCTGACACGTGTAGTTTGGAACTCCCTACCGAGTTCCAAACTGCCTCTGGAAGCAATGTCAGCACAAGAACTGTTCGTTGGGGGCTTCATAAAATGGGTTTTCCATGGCCGAGCAGCCGCACACAAACAGTGCCAAGCGTTGGCTGGAGTGGTGTAAAGCTCGCCACCATTGGACTCTCGAGCAGTGGAAACATGTTCTCTGGAGTGTTGAATCACGCTTCAACAGACAAACCTGGGTTTGGAAAATGCCAAACAAGACTCAATGCCCTTGAGGGTCCAGACTTGAACCTGATCGAACATCTCTGGAGAGACCTGAAAATAGCTGTGCAGCAACGGTCCCCATCAAACCTGAGACAGCTTGAGAGGATCTGCAGAGAAGAATGGGAGAAACTCCAAATACAGGTGTGCCAAGCTTGTGGTGTCAACCAAGAAGACTCGAGGCTGTAATCGCTGCCAAAGGTGCTGCAACAAAGTACTGAGTAAGGGGCCTGAATACTTATGTAAATAATGTTTTTTTATATAAATTAGCAAACATTTCTAAAAACCTGTTTTCTTTGTCATTATGGGGTATTGTGTGTAGATTGATGGGAAATAAATATTTTAGAATAAGGTGTAACCTAATAAAATGGAAAGTCAAGGGTTCTGAATACTTCCTGAAGGCACTGAACGAAAGTATAAACGCAATATGTAACAATTTCAAATATTTACTGAGTTATAGTCCATAGAAGGAAATCTGTCAATTCAAATAAATTAATTAGGCCCTAATCTATGGATTTCACATGACTGGGAAAACAGATTTGCATCTGTTCGTCACAGATACAGTTGAAACGGGGATTCATCTGTGAAGCGCACCCTTCTTCAGCGTGCCAGTGTCCATCAAAGGTGAGCATTTGCCCACTGAAGTTCGTTACGACGCTGAACTGTAGTCAGGTCAAGACCCTGGTGAGGACAACAAGCATGCAGATAAGCTGACCGTTTGTGCAAAAATTCTTCAGTTGTGCAAACCCACAGTTTCATAAGCTGTCTGGTTTGCTGGTTTCAGAAGATCCTGCAGGTGAAGAAGCCGAATGTGGATGTCCTGGGCTGGCGTGGTTACACGTGGTCTGCAGTTGTGAGGCCGGTTGGACGTACTGCCAAATTCTCTAAAATGACGGAGGTAGCTTATGGTAGAGCAATCTACGTTAAATTCTTTGGCAACAGCTCTGGTGGACATTCTTGCAGTCAGCATGCCAATTGCACATTCTCTCAAAAATGTTGACATCTGTGGCATTGTGTTGTGTGACAAAACTGCACATTTTAGAGTTTGTTTTATTGTCCCCAGCACAAGGTGCACCTGTGCAATGATGCTGTTTAATCATCTTTTTGATATGTCACCCCTGTCAGATGGATGGATTATCTTGGCAAAGGAGAAATGCTCACTAACAGGGATGTAAACAAATTTGTGCATAACATTGAGAAATAAGCTTTTTGTGTGTGGAAAGTTTCTGGGATAATTTATTTCAGCTGGTACCAACACTTTTGATGTTGCGTTTATTTTTGTTAAGTATATTTTAAATTACATAAATTGATTGATTTCATTCCAAAAACTTTCTAGGAGTTAGGAAAATCCTGCCTTATTTGGCGCGACAATGCCCATAGGAGTTGGCAAGACTGCACAGGGATGGTGACTGGGCACCTTTACCTTGAGCTGCTGGTTGGTTCTCTTCAGGAACTAAATCTCCTCTGTGTGTTTCTTCTCCACCTGCCTTCTGTCTCCCTCTTCTCAATGGCCTCAGTCTTGGCCTTCTGCTCGTTAACCTGTCTCTCTAGGTCCCGCTTCTTGTTCTACACATCGGAGATCTACACAAGTAGATGCAAATCAAATTCACTTTGGGGTAATAAAGGTTTTTAATCATTCAATGGCATAGCATTATCTTTATCTGTAAAATGAAGTGCTAAAAGATGAGAGTTCTCTGACGTCATGGGCTGGGTTTCGACAGGCAGCCTAATTCTGATATTTGCTTTCACTAATTTGATATTTTAACCAATCAGATCAACTCGGACACAGATTAAACCCACTGAAATTGCCTTTTAGTTCAGAACCAGGTTTATGCTAGCCTAATCTAGGACCTCTTGGAAACTGGCCCGGCTTTAGAATTTGTATCCAACACACTTTTTCAATATTACTACCATCCATGCACCTCATCTTTCCTTCCTCTCTCTCCTTACCGAAGCACTGGGAGTAGAGCTCCCTGAGGACTGGGCAGATGCCAGTCTCCCTGGCCTGTCTGCTGCAGCTTCAGGTCCAGCTGATTCTATAGGTGCACCACATCCATGCGGGTACACAGCGTGCTAGACACCTGCTGCACCCACAGCTGGTTGGTCTCCATACATTCCCCGTAACAGTGGTACAGCTGAGAATATTGGTTAATTTCCCTAAGGGGGAAAAAAATAGGGAGAAGGGTGTTAAAGATGTGTGCTTGTCATGTCATACCGGGGTGGTAGGATGGCATTGAGGATCTCCTCGGTTTGTTGGCATCGGCTGAGGGGGTCTTGGGTTTGGGTGGAGGTGACACAGGTCCAGTCATGGCAGGCTGTTGAATTTGCAGTACTCATTGAGATTAGAAGAATATCCATATTCAGCCAATTTGATGTTGAAAAAAAGCAAAGACAATTGTTTGACATCTCTCACCGCTCACTAGGAACATTGGCATGATATTGATTTCAAAATAATGCCTGTGGATGTAATAATGTATGTTAGATACCACTATATGGATACATTTAGCTACCTGCAGCTACTGTAAGTAACGTTCGCAGCCAGCATTAAACACGTTTTGTTAACGTTACTCTACCTTTTGTGACTTATTTTATGTTTCTGCTCACCAAGACTGGGTTGTCATATTTCAGCTGAGAATCAGCTGGAGGAATCATTGTGATACTTTGATTACTACAAAAAAAACGTGGTTTGTTGTAGCAAGTAATGTCTCAATGAATGTATATGTTGTTGAAATGTGAATTGATAACTCATTTGTTTATTTTTTTTACCATGGCAACTTAATTCCATGCGCGACTCACTAACCTCTCCGAGCTGCTCGAAGGCATGATTTAGAGTTGTTTCAGGAAAATTAAGTACATTTAATTATAACATCTGTAGGTGCATTACCTCATTGTAAATATGATAGAATAGGTCTGCAATATTACAACGGAACTAAAGTGGTGAAGTCCATAGCCACGGTGAAAAATATAAAAAGCGTTCTGCCGGAAGCGGAAACGCGTTTCCTCGCGCACAATAGGAAAACTTTCTCAGCGTTTGCAGTGGAGTTTGTTGTTCACGTTTTATACATATGTATTCGCTGTGCCCTTTATTTAGTCGATTAACAACGATTGGTTGAGTTTAATAATGGATAAAGAGAGACGACATAAAAGAGTGAAATCCCCTGTGCGGAACTCAAAACCGAAAATCAAACAAGAGAAACTGAGCCCTGCTAGGCCCCAGAGATCACGCCACTCGAGTTCGGGGTCCAACGGCAGCCCAAGCCCACCGCCACAGAGGAGACGAACGAGCAGGTAGCTAGCCTAATTTCATGGGTGTATGGTATTGTAGTTAGCGAGCACAAATTACACAGTGCGGTTGCAAGTCCATGATTTTACACAATATCAATAATAGCAACTAGTTAACCATTTAGCTAACCAGCAGGCGTCATTGTTATGAGTTAGTCTTGGAACGTTAACGTCAGTCCTCAATTAGCCCTTGATCATGACTCTGTTACATTTTACACAATTCATTGGACAAATGCGTCTTTGGAACGCGTCGCTGGGGTGCGGCTTTGTAAGTATAAGGACCTTAGTTTTAGTATTATATCATTTCAAAAAACAAAATGTTAAATTGATACACGCCTTGATAGGGTTAAGGTTAGTGTTCCCACACTGAAATATCTCCATGTTAAAGTGCTTGTTTACGGAAGACGAGGCTACCGACCACCTGTGCTATCTAGCTAGCATGCTCCATCCCAACACCTGTGTGTAAGCGTAACTCGGGAAGTGTAGTTATATCTGGTGGAGGCTACCATAGCCGAATGGATCTGCAAAAACGGTTGGATTAATTGTTTTTTTTTCTCTCTGATGATGGATAACTCCCATATATGTTTTGAAAGACGTATGGGAAGTGATGATTTATTGACGTTTCTAAACGTTAAAACGGTGTCAGGATTGTACCTAGTTCACATGAGTTGGTAGTGGGCAAAGTAAATGACTGAACTGTGGGATCAAAGCAGAATGCTGCCTAGTTTCCCCTCAATTAGCTAGCTACGTCTCATTTAATGTTAGCTGACTGGAAACAGTGAGAGCTAGCTAGAATTCAAATAAAACTGTCACAAACACTGGAGACTTTACCGTGAAATGCTTGCTTACGAGCCCTTTCCATTCATGCAGAGTTTAAAAATGAAATGGTAAGGAGGAATAAAATAGAATAGCGCTACCATTGACTAACCTGTACCCCTGCACATTGACTCGGTACCTGTACCCCCTGTATAAAGTCTCATTTTTGTTATCTGATATTGTTAACATATAATATACACTGCTCAAAAAAATAAAGGGAACACTAAAATAACACCGTCTTACATCTGAATGAATGAAATATTCTTATTAAATACTTTTTTCTTTACATAGTTGAATGTGCTGAGAACAAAATCACACACAAATTATCAATGGAAATCAAATATATCAACCCATGGAGGTCTGGATTTGGAGTCACACTCAAAATTAAAGTGGAAAACCACACTACAGGCTGATCCAACTTTGACGTAATGTTCTTAAAACAAGTCAAAATGAGGCTCAGTAGTGTGTGTGGCCTCCACGTGCCTGTATGACCTCCCTACAATGCCTGGGCATGCTCCTGATGAGGTGGCGGATGGTCTCCTGCGGGATCTCCTCCCAGACCTGGACTAAAGCATCCGCCAACTCCTGGACAGTCTGGTGCATGTTGGTGGATGGAGTGAGACATGATGTCCCAGATGTGCTCAATTGGATTCAGGTCTGGGGAACGGGCAGGCAAGTCCATAGCATCAATGCCTTCCTCTTGCAGGAACTGCTGACACACGCCGGCACATGAGGTCTAGCATTGTCTTGCATTAGGAGGAACCCAGGGCCAACCACACCAGCATATGGTCCCACAAGGGGTCTGAGGATCTCATCTCGATACCTAATGGCAGTCAGGCTACCTCTGGCGAGCACATGGAGGGCTGTGCGGCCCCCCAAAGAAATGCCACCCCACACCATGACTGAGCCACCGCCAAACCGGTCATACTGGAGGATGTTGCAGGCAGCAGAACGTTCTCCACGGCGTCTCCAGACTGTCACGTGTTCAGTGTGAACCTGCTTTCATCTGTGAAGAGCACAGGGCGCCAGTGGCGAATTTGCCAATCTTGGTGTTCTCTAGCAAATGCCAAACGTCCTGCACGGTGTTGGGCTGTAAGCACAACCCCCACCTGTGGGCGTCGGGCCCTCATACCACCCTCATGGAGTCTGTTTCTGACCGTTTGAGCAGACACATGCACATTTGTGGCCTGCTGGAGGTCATTTTTGCAGGGCTCTGGCAGTGCTCCTCCTTGCACAAAGGCGGAGGTAGCGGTCCTGCTGCTGGGTTGTTGCCCTCCTACGGCCTCCTCCACGTCTCCTGATGTACTGGCCTGTCTCCTGGTAGCGCCTCCATGCTTTGGACACTACGCTGACAGACACAGCAAACCTTCTTGCCACATCTCGCATTGATGTGCCATCCTGGATGAGCTGCACTACCTGAGCCACTTGTGTGGGTTGTAGACTCCGTCTCATGCTACCACTAGAGTGAAAGCACCGCCAGCATTCAAAAGTGACCAAAACATCAGCCAGGAAGCATAGGAACTGAGAAGTGGTCTGTGGTCCCCACCTGCAGAACCACTCCTTTATTGGGGGTGTCTTGCTAAATGCCTATAATTTCCACCTGTTGTCTATTCCATTTGCACAACAGCATGTGACATTTATTGTCAATCAGTGTTGTTTCCTAAGTGGACAGTTTGATTTCACAGAAGTGTGATTGACTTGGAGTTACATTGTGTTGTTTAAGTGTTCCCTTTATTTTTTTGAGCAGTGTGTATATATACTTTAGTTTATTTAGGAAATATTTTCTTAACTGCATTGTTGGTTAAGGGCTTGTAAGTAAGCATTTCATGGTAAGGTTGACAATACCTGTTGTATTCGGCGCATGTGAGGAATAACAGTTTTATTTGACAATATGTACAGCGAGTACCAGGTCATTGTGCATAGGTACGAGCTATTTGAGGTAGATATTAGAGGTCGACCGATTAATCGCAATGAACGATTAATTAGGGCCGATTTGAAGTTTTAAAAACAATCGGAAATCTGTATTTTTGGGCGCCGATATAGAAATGTTAACTTTTTTTATACCTTTATTTACCTAGTCAAGTCAGTTAAGAACACATTCTTATTTTCAATGACTGTCTAGGAACGGTGGGTTAACTGCCTTGTTCAGGGGCAGAAAGACAGATTTTCACCTTGTCAGCTCGAGGGATCCAATCTTGCAACCTTACAGTTAACTAGTCCAACGCAATAACGACCTGCCTCTCTCTCGTTGCACTCCACAAGGAGACTGCCTGTTACGCAAATGCAGTAAGCCAAGGTAAGTTGCTAGCTAGCATTAAACTTATCTTATAAAAAAACAATCATAATCACTAGTTAACTACACATGGTTGATATTACTAGATATTATCTAGCGTGTCCTGTGTTGCATATAATCTGACTGAGCATACAAGTATCTGACTGAGCGGTGGTAGGCAGAAGCAGGTGCGTAAACATTCATTCATACAGCACTTTCGTGCGTTTTGCCAGCAGCTCTTTGTTGTGCATCAAGCATTGCGCTGTTTATGACTTCAAACCTATCAACTCCCGAGATGAGGCTGGTGTAACCGAAGTGAAATGGCTGGCTAGTTAGCGCGCGCTAATAGCATTTCAAACTTCACTTGCTCTGAGCCTTGGGATGGTTGTTTCCCTTGCTCTGCATGGGTAACGCTGCTTCGATGGTGGCTGTTGTCGTCGTGTTGCTGGTTCGAGCCCAGGGAGGAGCGAGGAGAGGGACGGAAGCTATACTGTTACACTGACATTACTAAAGTGCCTATAAGAACAATGCAACCGACCAATTAACCAATAGTCAAAGGTTAATGAAATACAAATGGTATAGAGGGAAATAGTCCTATAATTCCTATAATAACGACAACCTAAAACTTCTTACCTGGGAATATTGAAGACTCATGTTAAAAGGAACCACCAGCTTTCATATGTTCTCATGTTCTGAGCAAGGAACTTAAACCTTAGCTTTCTTACATAGCACATATTGCACTTTTACGTTCTTCTCCATAATGTTTTTGCATTATTTAAATCAAATTGAACGTGTTTCATTATCTACTTGAGGCAAAATGTATTTTATTGATGTATTATATTTTGTTAAAATAAGTGTTAATTCAGTATTGTTGCAATTGTCATTATTACAAATACATTTTTTTTTCCGGTATCAGCTTTTTTGTTCCTCCAGTAATTGGTATCGGCGTTGAAAAATCATAATCGGTCGACCTCTAATCTACATAGCAGTCCTAATTGTAATTTTTAAACTTTTTGTAGGAAAGCATTCAGAAATGTCCATTCAAACAAATCATGATGACTGAATTGCGCATCGGAGGGATTTAACCATGACTTCGGACCAAACTTTTTAAATACCTGGTTTGCATACCCATTTGTTGCCTTAGCTTTTTCTGGTAGTTATCATAAATTGAGACGTCTTCCCTACTGCTGTCGTTCTTCTGTGAGTCGCTCTACGTGACAACCAGTTGAGAGCTGCATCCTCTTGCTGCCCGACAGATTATATTCATCTCAAAGGCTGTGTGTGCGACGCGTGTAATAAATAATATACATGAAGAAGTAACAGCTTTGGGAATTTCTGTTTTTCATCAATTATATAGCCCAGATTGAAAATAGCATTATTACAATATATTTTTTTCACTGGCCCAAGCAGGCCATTGACAGGGATGATTGACTCCCTAGGCCAGCGATCATCCTGTATGTCAATCCCTGTATTACAAATTATTTGTCAGATGTCGCTCAGAGAAGAATCCAGTAGGAGCTGTCCGTTGTAGCTAGCTAACCTTGGTGTTAAATTACTCAACTATTGGTTTTAAAGCGTTTCCTTGTTGATTTGATTGACTAGATCGCCACCCAGGACAAAAGGTCATTCGCCAGGTAGAAGGGCGTTGGGAAGACGAGACAGATCGCCCAAAAACACCGGCAGGAGCCGAAGCCCTCCCCGCAGTGCCGATGTCAAAATAAAGCGGGTGATTCTGCCACTACTTATGAGTAAATGTAACAATTGGGGAAATGCATTCATGTAAAATTTTAATGCAGCAATTATCTTCTTTAAATAGTAACAATTTACCAACTAATTTTGACCCCATGCTTGACTCTGGAATCAGGCTAATTCCTTTATCTCCTGTCCCATTGTCTCCCCTATAGGAGCAGGATGACCACCGCGGTGTCGATGACCGTAGAAGGCGTGACCGCAATGACAAACCAGAGCCCTCGGAGCCACCAGTGCGGCGAAGTAGGTGGGAGCAGGCTGACGGACCCAGAGAATCTGACAGACCCAGGGAGAGAAAACGAGTTGAGAGAGAGCGGGGTGGAGGTGGGGACAGGCCCAGAGAGCGCGAATCCCGCTCCTTCCAGGAGCAGCAGGCTGCGAGACAGCAGCATGACAATCAACGACGGGACAACCGGCACCGGTTTGAGGAGAACAACGGTGAGGGGCAAGCTTTCGGACAAGGTACCCAAGAGGGGGGCGAGGGCAAAGACAGCCCCCCAGTTGATAAAGAGAAGCCCAACTTTGAACTGTCTGGCGCGCTCACGGAAGATACCAACACGTTCAGGGGGGAAGTGATCAAGTATAACGAGCCCCCCGAGGCTCGCATCCCTAAGCGCAGATGGCGACTGTACCCCTTCAAGAACGATGAGCAGCTCCCGGTCATGTACGTCCACAGGCAGAGTGCCTACCTGATGGGGCGGCAGAGGAAGATTGCTGATATCCCCATCGACCACCCCTCCTGCTCCAAACAGCACGCAGTGTTCCAGTACAGGTGAGATCTGACAATCACTTGGTTGCTCAAATCAGGCCCTCGGGATGACATTATTTTAGCTGCCGATCCTTCGAAAATCATCTCTATGTTTTGAAATTATGCCATTTTCCCATCTTACATCATTTCCCAACATTTTGTTGAAGTCTGACACTTAACATCTGGTTAATGCAGTTCTGTTGGGTTTATGTGATTTCAATCTCTAGGTCAGGACTCTCCAACCCTGTTCCTGGAGAGCTGCCCACCTGTAGGTTTTTGTTTCAACCCCAGTTGTAACTAGCCTGATTCAGCTTATCAACCAGCTAATAACTAGAATCAGATGATTAGGGTTGGAGCGCAAGCCTCAATGACGGTAGCTCTCCAGGAACAGTGTTGGATAGGCCTGGACAGGCCTGCTCTAGGCTATGTAGTTCTGAGTTGGGACACTTTCAACCTTTGGGTAATGTAGTTCTGTGTTTGCTGATTTCCAGGCTGGTGGAGTTCACGCGTTCTGATGGAACTGGCGGGCGGCGGGTGAAGCCCTACATCATTGACCTAGGTTCGGGCAATGGCACCTACCTGAACAACCAGCGCATCGAGGCGCAGCGCTACTACGAGCTCAAGGAGAAGGACGTGCTCAAGTTTGGCTTCAGTAGCCGCGAGTACGTCCTGCTGCATGAGTTCTCCGACACGGCCGAGGTGGACGCCAGGGCGGAGGAAGACGACGAGGGCCTGGACGAAGGCCTGGATGAGGAAATGCAAGACCTCTGAGTCTTTTCGAATAGTTGACTTGCGTTTTTCCGTCCTACTTTCCTTTGAAGTAATCACAGATCTTAATTGGTTGGATTGTTGAAAGTAATAGGATTTTGCTTAGTTAAACCTATTCAGCCAGTTATAAATATGTGCTTACCTCAGGGGAAACAAGGAAGGGGAAATGCACATTCTTTCAAGTATTCTGACAGTGCCACAGATTATCCCATCAAGTGTATTGTGGGAAAATAATGTTCTCACTGATGCCTGCCACCTGTTGGCCATCATCTCTTTAAAAACATGAATGGAACAATGACCTGACATGATGGCGTGTTGGGTTAAGCATCTTTCCTGGTTAACAGAACAAATAAAAAAAGTGGTAGGAGAAGTCGGTGTGGTCTCTATTTGGCGGTCATAAAAACCTGCTTTAACCTGCAGTAACCGGGTCTCCGTACTCTCTATTCTCAGGACATTAGTATAAGATCAGTAGTGTGGTTGATTCCCCCCCCCCCATATCTGACTGCATACGTTCAACACAAGTGCTCAAATGACAGAAAGAAGTTCCTTGACAAAATAAATATTTTGTTATTATATTTTTGGAATACAACATTGAATACAAAGTAAGGCTAGCCTTCAGCAATAGACTATATCCAGACCTTAACTGTAAATACACTGGATGTATTGAATGTGAATGCTGGATTCATCATATGGTGTACTGTATTTGGGTTTGAGCATTGCAAGTTGCAAAGAAAGCATAGGTGTATATGTATCTGCTTTAAATGTGTGTTTCTTGTGATGTAGGAAAAACGTGTGTATCGCAGTGTATTCTCGTTTGTCCGGTCTTTACCACCGAATTGACTAGGCTATGGAGGTTTCTGGAGAAAAATCATACCACACTGTAAAGCATGACTATTCCTACTACAAAGACAATTTTGTTTTTTTACTTTTTCAGACACCATCTACATTGTAGTTCCATTTTAGATGTTTTGTATTGTACATAAAGGTTGTGAAAGACTTAGTTTTGTTAATGTTTGTTCGTAGTTCAGGTTTACATCTGCCATTCCTTTGGTTTACTGTATGGTCAAGTAAAACCATCGTAACCTTACAGTAAGCCACATACATCAAGTGATAAACCAGAGGTAAATGTTGCAACTTCTACAAACTAATGTATCCAAAATTCTGATAACCATGGTTATTTCAGTTTTATTAGCCTCGCCTGTGTTGTGAGTAACATTTTCTCATACATTTCTGTCATATCATTAGTAATAGTATCGCGTAGACCCCTCAAACTTAACTCTGGACCACACTGCATTTTTTTTTAGGTACTGATTTAGACCTGGGACACCAGGTGTGTGCAATTAATTATCAGGTAGAACAGAAAACCAGCAGGCCCTGGACCTCGTAGGTTAAGAGTTGAGTACCCCTGGCGGCTCTCAGTGTGGGCCACGGAGGTACTGCAAGATAAAAAAATTACATGAATATTACAAAATGCATTTTGGTCAAGGACCGGTATCTGTCGAATAAGTTGAGGGTGTAATGCAATTTAATAATATTAAAGGAGCTAGATGTAATATGTTTGTATTATAATTTCATAAGTCCTTAAATGTCCTTAATATATATACAGTGATAGTATTTTCCCCAAAAAAGGTTGTGGGCAGACACAATTGCATTCTAATGGTGCAGCCTTATTGGTCAACAACTGGGGCCAGCAAATCTCTTGTCAAAATTGACTGGGGCCAGCAAATCTCTTGTCAAAATTGACTGGGGCCAGCAAATGTTAAACGTAGAAATCGCTCAGCCCCAGTCAATTTGACGAGATTTGCTGGCCCCAGTCAATTGGTCGTCACTCATTTCTATAACTACAAAGTCATAAACCCCGCCTATTTCTACAATTTCTCTAACATTTGAATTTAAACCTAACCCTAACAGCCGCAATGCTAACCTTATGTCTAACCTTAAATTAAACTCACCTATTTTTTTGTAGCCAATTTTGACTTTTGGCATCTTACTTTGGGGATTGATTGTTTAGCAAAAGAAAAGGAAGGAAAACACCTACAAATAAGACATCAAATGAGCTGAAACGAGCCACTAAAGATTCACCAAATGGCAGTTTCTTGACATTGTTGCTAGCTCTCTGGCCATCCAGAACCATAACACACTGCCTTCTGCCCCTTGTAAGCGTCCACATCGTTTTTGCGACGTCAGCTAACCTGTCTATTGAACCTAATGGAAACTCGGTCATGTTGATAACGAGATAGTAGTCTTTTGTTGACCAATAACAACGCTCTACTATTAAATGCAATTTTGTGTGGCCCTAATACATTTTGGGGGAAAATAATATTGTGAAACACTCATTCCACTATTATTGTCGATATGAAGAATATTTTTAGAAATAACAATGAAAACTATAACATATAGCCTAGCGCCTTTATTCTACAATGTATGTTCTTAACCCTGGGCAACATGGGTCTTGGAGGCTCCATAGTACTCAGTACTTCTTGTATTCCCCTTAAAATGTTTTTGGAACATAAACAACATTTTGTTATCTGCCTCATGGCAAAATGTGTAGAATTGCAGGATATTAGCTTGGAAAGTGACACATTTTCTCTCTGATGCTGTTGTCGAGGCTGGATGTTGAAGCAGCCTTTTATGTAGTAAGTAGCAGGAGGCAGCAGGATCAGGTGCAAAAGAGTGTCCAGTTTATTAACAGTGAAAGGTGGTTCCTGGTGAATGACGGAATCAAATGAATGAATGTTTACACAATGTTTACATATTTACAATATGAACAGACTCTCAAAATACAGATTTAAATCTAAATCGAAAACTTAAGCCTTAATCAGACTTACCCTACTAAACCAACTATAGCAGGTTGGGGTATACCAGGCTATAGACAGCCTCCCACACAGCTCACATAGCAGAGCCAGAACATATTTCCAGCTCACAGGTACCTTTATACCTATGTCCCCTCCCTGTGGACTATACCATTAAACATGGGGCTCTTTTCCCAAATATGGCATATTAACCCTTATACAATTTCCATGGCCCTGCGGAAACCAAATTAACATAATATAAAAATCCCCATCAAAATCCTGTTTAAAAATTATATATTTCTGCATGGGCTGCGTCTTAATCCTACGGCTCCGCAGATATCACCCTTCCGCATCTGTGGTGAAGGTGGCAGCACTACTTCTAATGCGTCCGAATGGTTTGACCTACAAACTATTATGGAAGGCAGGTCCTCACCAGACATCACCGGAAACAACATCGCCTATGGGCACAAACCCACTGTCGTTGGACCAGACAGGATTGGCAAAAAGTGTTCTTCACTGACGAGTGGCGGTTTTGTCTCACCAGGGGTGATGATCGGATTTGCATTTATCGTCTAAGAAATTAGCGTTACACGAGGCCTGTACTCTGGAGCGGGATCGATTTGGAGGTGGAGGGTCCGGCATGGTCTGGGGCGGTGTGTCACAGCATCATCGGACTGAGCTTGTTGTCTTTGCAGGCAGTCTCAACACTGTGTGTTACAGGGAAGACATCCTCCTCCCTCATGTGGTACCCTTCCTGCAGGCTCATTCTGACATGTCCCTCCAGCATGAAAATGCAACCAGCCATACTGCTCGTTCTCTGTGTGATTTCCTGCAAGTCAGGAATGTCAGTGTTCTGCCATGGCCAGTGAAGAGCACGGATCTCAACCCCATTGAGAATGTTTGGAAACTGTTGGATCGGAGGGTAAGGGCTAGGGCCATTCCCCCCAGAAATGCCCAGGAACTTGCAGGTGCCTTGGTGGAAGAGTGGGGTAACATCTAACAGCAATAACTGAAAAATCTGGTGCAGTCCATGAGGAGGAGATGCACTGCAGTATTTAATGCAGCTGGTGGCCACACCAGATACTGACTGTTATTTTGACACCCCCTTTTTTCAGGGACACATAATTCAATATCTGTTAGTCACATGTCTGTGGAACTTGTTCAGTTTATGTCTCTGTTGTTGAATCTTGTTATGTTCATACAAATATTTATACATGTTACGTTTGCTGAAAATAAACGCAGTTGACAGTGTGAGGACGTTTATTTTTTTGCTGAGTTTATTTGGTATTCTATTAGGATCCCCATTAGCTATTGCAAAAGCAGCAGCTTCTCTTCCTGGGGTCCACACAAAACATAAAACATAATACAGAATGACATAATACAGAACATAAATAGACAAGAACAGCTCAAGGACAGAACGACATAAAACGTTTTAAAAGGCACAAGTAGCCTACATAATCAATGCTATCACACAAACTATCTAGGTCAAATAGGGGAGAGGCGTTGTGCAGCGAGGTGTTGCTTTATCTGTTTTTTGAGACCAGGTTTTCTGTTTATTTTAGCAATATAAGATGGAATGAAGTTCCATGCAATAAGGGCTCTATATAATACTGTACGCTTTATTGAATTTGTTCTGGATTTGGGGACTGTGAAAAGACCCCTGGTGGCATGTCTGGTGGGACAAGTGTGTGTGTCAGAGCTGTGCGTAAGTTGACTATGCAAACAATTTAGGATTTTCAAAACATTGTTTCTTATTTTTTTTAAAAGAAGAAATGATAGAGTCAGTCTCTCCTCAACTCTTAGCCAAGAGAGACTGGCATGCATAGCATTTATATCAGCCCTCTGATTACAATTAAGAGCAAAAAGTGCCGCTCCATTCTGGGCCAGCTGCCCCTTAATTAACTAGGTTTTTCCTTGCATTACTGGGTCACATGACTGGACAATAATCAAGATCAGACAAAACTAGAGCCTGCAGAACTTGCTTCTTGGAGTGTGGTGTCAAAAAAGCAGAGCATCTCTTTATTACGGCCAGACCTCTCCCCGTCTTTCAACCATTGAATCTATATGTTTTGACCATGACAGTTCACAATCTAAGTCTCCTCAACTTGTTTAACAGCCACACCATTCATTACCAGATTCAGCTGAGGTCTAGAACTAAGGGAATGATTTGTACCAAATACAATGTTCTTAGTTTTAGAGATGTTCAGGACCAGTTTATTACTGGCCACTCATTCCAAAACAGACTGCAACTCTTTGTTAAGGGTTTCAGTGTCTTCATTAGCTGTGGTTGCTGATGCGCGTATGGTTGAATCATCAGCATACCCCACCCACTGGGGAGCCAGACCCACCCAATCACCCAAACATATTTTTATGTTCTTTACATGTCAGTGTTCCAAACAGGACATTATTTGTATTTTTACCTAAACATGCAAACACCATCAGGTAGAATTCATAGCAAGCATTGCACTTCGTTAATAAGATGTTATGTTTTTTTTGTAACATTAACTGAATTATGTTCTCTCAGCCTCATTGCAAAATGTGTAGAATAGCATGAGATGAGCTATAAAACGACAAATGTATCTCTACCACATAGCAACATTTCTGCAGGCTCACCCACCAACGAATTTCTGGCTACACCACTACGTAGTCAGCAGAGGTCGTAGAAGAGCCTCTCTAAATCTAACAGTTAATCTGGGCTAGACATGGGGCAAATTCGTTTCGCATGGCCCGGTGCCCCTGGTGAGTAGAGAATTAGTTAAGGACCAATGGAATGGTCTAAAATATGAAGACTACGCCGACCGGGTGCACCGAGCCACGCAAAACGAAATCGCGCATTGCAACCGGGGATATGGGAGGGGTTAAAGACGTGTAGAGATTATGGAACAGTTCGCGGAATGTCACTGGAAACGGGGGCGAGACGAAACGCACCTGGGGAATTTGCAAGAACAGAGCTGCACTGTCTATGAAGGGTATTCAACACTGGAATATGCGTTCTTGAATATTTGGAGAAATGTATACCACCGAACGCAGGCGTATGAGCCTGCACGAGGCTAAGAGAAAGGATCCTGTTTGGGTATCAGCTGGAAGTTTATGGCAGGACCCTTTGGCTATTGAACTCAGCACCTCGAATAAACACATTATTTCCCCCCGGAGCCGGACTAGGGCTGTTGCTGTTGCATACATTGTCACTGAGGATGCATCCCTGCCACAGACAGAAGAGAACTTGTCACTAAAGTCCGTGAAAGAAGCCTGCGCGGAAACGCACGCGGTGTTCAAAACCATTCCATTCGAGCGAATATCGCTTGGGACGACTGACATTCTTGATATATTCTACAATGCAGGCAAGTATAGTCATGCCGACTGTCTGTAAGGCATTGGCCACACCACACGACTTAATTCTTCTGAAGTGTTGTTGGCCAACAAGTTAGTGTGTGTGTGTGTGTGTGTGTGTGTGTGTGTTCTGCACACAGGTATTTTAAGTGCGTACCTGCGCTGAACGGGTGTTTTCGAATTTCGACACCCAATTTGACCCTTCTCTTTTGACAGATGTGGCAGTGGTGGAAATGAGTGATACTTACTGCCAGCAGTCCCTCTTCTATCACCTGGGTGTAAGAGAGAGCTTCAGCATGACCAATAACATCATCCTGTATTGTCACAAGCAGGACAGTGACCTGGAAGCACTCAAGGTACACCCAGGGCATCGTGAGAGTTTACAACTATTAAATGATTGAGGAAGGGACCAAGTTGGCCTTTTGCTAGCTCACTTTGGGGGGAAATTGGGTTGTAAACAGATATTAGGGTGTGACATTTTGGAAGAAGCAGGCTACAGTGCCATAAAGATGTCCTCTCCATTGCCACAACAATCCCACCACCAGTTGCGTAATATTGCCAATAACTACTGCTGTACTTAAAAAAAAAAAACATTTGCGACATATTTTTAGCCCTGATTTTTCTGATAAGTTGATCCTAGGGTTGTTTTCTCTGGCTTGTTGAACAAAGGTTGAATTGCAGTATTTTATGGGTTTATAGGTCAATGGATTTCCTTTGACCTATCAAGCGGATGTGTGTGTTTAGTAGATATGTGTGTTTTAAAGCAGCACCGCTATTAGAGCACGATACCACTCTGGTATGGATAAGGTACCAAGGTGAGTACTCCATTATCATAAGACAATGGAACAGTGTTCATAACCTCATTTATGTTAATTAAACAAAAAACATTTCCTAATATTTGAACACGTTAACACAGTGGTACCAAAGTGAATATTGTGTATGTTTCTGTTCGCTAATAGTGTGCTGGGCTTTCGTCATAAAATGTTTATGTATGCTGCATATAGATAACGCTTGTGTGTGTGTGAGAGCTTGTATGTTAATGTCCGTATGTGTGTCTTCCCTCAGGAGCAGTGTGGGAGCTACACGTTCATCCCGTATGTAGTGTTGCCACAGGGCAAGGTGTTTGCCTGCGACGCGACCCTCTTAAACGGCATTAAAGAACTGATGCAGCCAAGCTTCCGACTGGAACCCCTCCTCACCCCACTGGTAGAGAGGCTCATTCAACTGCTGGATAATGTGCACGTTCATGCCAGGTCAGCATGTCATGCTACCCCCGCTGCATGTCTACTTATTCCCTTATGACTCCCTTGTTGTGTTTTTCACTTAGTTTTGCTCAACCAAACTGCTTGGCAAATAAAGTACAAGGTTACGCTTGGAAATGTCTAGACTGCCCATCTGCAAATGTCTTTCAGTTAGCAATTATCAGTCTTTTGTGCTGTATACAATATATGCCTCTGGATCAAGAGCAGTTTCAGGTGCTAAGTGCCTTGCTTAAGGGTACAACTGTCTCTCTTATTAGTGAGTACTTCCGGGAGTCCATCCGGCATGAGATCCGCACAGCCCGGGAGCGCTTCAGTGGCCAGGACTTGAGTCAGGAGCTGGGTCGCATCCAGAAGCGACTTGACACGGTGGAGCTGCTCAGCCCAGACATCATCATAAACCTACTGCTGTCGTACCGGGATGTCCAGGTGGGCTTAGCTATGGGAGCGAGGGACAGGGACCTGGATCATGTTTATTAGGTTACACTGTAGCAAAGCTTTGTGTAATGGAAAATGAAAATGAGCGCTTCTTATTGGACAAGTCCAGGTAGTTCCTACTATTTGTTGCCTAATGAACATGACCGAGGGCTCAGTGGTACTGTGTTTGCCAGTGGCAAGACTGCCCTTATTTATGTTATGCTGGCTGTTGTGTTTGGGCAGTATATATTTGGGCATGGGCTCACTTTTAGGGCTGTGGAATGCTTTTGTGGTGTTTTAAACAGAGAATCGGCGATATGACGTTACCACGAGCAGAAGAATGAACCACGCATGTTGCAGATAAGCGTGATGCAAGACAGTTAACTCACACAGAGTAACTGCTGCAATGTGATGGCTGCAGGACCACAATTGCTGAGAAGTTTATCCTCGTGCTCATACTTTTAGTTGTTTTTGTGGAAATTGGCCCGACTCTACAGTTTACGACAAGCATCGCTGAATCTACCTTTAAAACCTGTGTGTTGGTGTGGCGGATCTACAGTCTGCATGACGGTTGCCTGTTTTTGCATGACGGTTGTCTGTTTTTGTATGACGGTTGCCTTCATTGAAACATTAATGCTCTTTGTCTGCGAACACAAATACCAATATAAAGGGGATTGAATGCTAACAATGATTAGATGGCAGCCCTCCATGGTCATTCTAAGTAAAAAACAATTAACTCATCTTATCGGGGTCTCAGTTGTAGGCAAGAACACTGTCTAGTAGGGGTTGGCTGATATTATGATAGTATTGGATATCGAAGCTGATTGACAGCCATCGTTGATGGTGATGACATCGTGACGTGACAGACAAGGTATAGCCTATTTCAACTTGATTGGCACCAAGCAGTAAAGAGCTGCCCGGGCAACCCACAGCAGAGCCATGCCGAGTGGCCTAATTTTTTTACTATAGCCTGCATAACCTATTTCAATATATATGTTATAAACAATTTATACAATGCAAAATAACAATGTAGACAGAGCTAAGATTTTCACCAAAGCAGCTCAAAATGTCCTGTCAGAAACATATATTTTTTCTCTCTTAGTGTCGGGTGATCTGGGCATATAGCCGAAGCCTATACATTTATTTTTATTTTTATAGCGGACAATCCGGTGTCTAATTATTTTAAAAGCCTAATTTTGTATTTTCTCTCCATTTGATATGAATATGACACCTGTTTTATGCATGCTGGCTTTCTCCCGCCTCCTCCCTCTGTACTACTTCCTGATCAAACAATACATTTATTTAACAGAGCTCTCAGACAGTTTCAAGTTGATTTTGAATAACGTAACATGATAGGCCTATGGTAATAATGAGAGGTAGAACAAACAATAGCAAGATAGAAAAATAGAATGAGTAGTTTGAACAAACCTTACAGTTGAGCCAAGCTTAGTCTGAAATAAATTATTCATCCCTCCTACTTGCCGTTGCGAACCAAATGGCCAAAAGCCAAATCCTATTAATTAAAAAAGCTTATCAAAAGCATTAAGACAAGTTAACATTATAAAAGATATTTCCCAAGTAGGCCATTCTAATAAAGTGTTTAATGTCCTAAAGTTGCAGCTTTCAAATGGAAACAATTGTGAAAGTCAGAATCTATAGGGGATTTTCTGATACAGATTTATTTTGAATGGCAACTATTACAGGCAACAAGAAGTGAAATTGTGCAAACAATATTTTGGTGGACCAATGAAGTCAAAAGGAAACTTACAGCTGAGCCAAGCTTATGAAAGAAATGATGTGTAGAGTAGGCCTATTTCAATAGCCTATTATTAGCAATGTACAGAACCTACCTACAACGTATAAAAGCCTTGGCCTAATAAGAGAGGAAGATTTGTCAAAAATGCAAATCATTGAATAATTATCCAGTTCTGGGGACAGCAGAGTTGCTTGCTCTGCAGCCAGGCCCTTCATTATTTACAAACCATAATATATCACAGAAGCACAGCCCATGAGGCTGTCTTGCGTGTCGGCACACACACACTCACACTTCTTTTATGCCACAGCTCCAACAGAGAGGACTAGGCTACTAAAATATATTTTTAGCAGTCTTTTTAGTGTCCATTTTATAATTGTATTTCTTTTAAATAAATAAAAATATACAGCACCTGTGGCAAGTTTGGACACACCTAGTCATTCCTGGGCTTTTCCAAATTTTACTATGTTCTACATTCTAGAATAATAGTGAAGACATCAAAACTATGAAATAACACATATGGAACCATGTAGTAACCAAAATAAGTGTTCAACAAATCAAAATATATTTGAGATTCTTCAAAGTAGCCACCCTCTGCCTTTGATAACAGCTCAAATAAGCAAAGAGAAATGACAGTCCATCATTACTTTAAGACATGAAGGTCAGTCAATCTGGAAAAATGTCAAGAACTTTGAAAGTTTCTTCAAGTGCAGTCTCAAAAACCATCAAGCGCTATGATGAATCTGGCTCTCATGAGGACTGCCAAAGGAAAGAAAGACCCAGAGTTAGAGGATAAGTTCATTAGAGTTACCAGCCTCAGAAATTGCAGACCAAATAAATGCTTCACAGAGTTCAAGTAACAGACACATCTCAACATCAACTTTTCAGAGGAGACTGTATGAATCAGGCCTTTAAGCTGCAAAGAAACCACTACTAAAGGACACCAATAAGAAGAGACTTGCTTGGGCCAAGAAACACGAGCAATGGACATTAGACCGGTGGAAATCTGTCCTTTAGTCTGAGGAGTCCAAATTTTAGATTTTTGGCTCTAACCGTCTTTGTGAGACATGGAGTAGGTGAACAGATGATCTCCACATGTGTGGTTCCCATCGTAAAGCATGGAGGTGTGGGCGTGCTTTGCTGGTGACACTGTCAGTGATTTATTTATAATTCAAGGCACACTTAACCAGCATGTCTACCACAGCATTCTGCAGCGATATGCTATCCCATCTGGTTTGCGCTTAGTGGGACTATCATTTGCTTTTCAACAGGACAATGACCCAACACAACTCCAGACTGTGTAAGGGCTATTTTGACCAAGAAGGAGAGTGATGGAGTGCTGCATCAAATGACCTGGCCTCCACAATCACCTGAGCTCAACCCAATTGAGGCGGTTTAAATTGAGTTGGACCCCAGAGTGAAGGAAAAGCAGCATATGTGGGAACTCCTTCAAGCATTCCAGGTGAAGCTGGTTGAGAGAATGCCAAGAGTGTGCAAAGCTGCCATCAAGGCAAAGGGTGGCTACTTTGAAGAATCTAAAATATATTTTGATTTGTTTAACACTATTTTGGTTACTACATGATTCCATATGTGTCATTTAATAGTTTTGATGTCTTCACTATTATTCTACAATGTAGAAAAAAGTTATAATAAAGAAAAACCCTTGAATGAGTAGGTGTGTCCATACTTTTGACTGGCACTGTATATACTTTTGGCTTGGCAAATAGGGGGGATATTCATTTTATGTCACCATTTTTTTTTATGGCTACTTAATCAAGTTAGAACAAAGGTTGACATCGCCCAACCCTAACAAGTACTGCAAGGGTTAAAGTAAATGCATTTGAATGAGGATCTTCACTCTGTGTCTATTTAAAAATGTTAAAGGTGTCTGCATGCCTAATTTATAATGAATTGACATCAGATATGTTATTATAATGTTGATAAAGGGTTTGCTGTAATCCAGTCCTCTTTCTGACTTCAGGACTACGATGCCATTATCAAACTGGTAGAGACTCTGAACAACTTGCCCATGTGCTTGGTGGCTGCCCAGCAGAATATCAAATTTCACTACATATTTGCTTTAAACAGGTACCATTGTTCCTCCACTTGTGTATTGCTCACATATTCTGTTTGACGATAGTCTTTCACATTATATAATAGAAGGAAATAATGTGTATATAACACTAAATGGGTTAAAGCCTTCCCCCATTTTAACACTTAATTAGTGGGCTTTCTGAAAGCACACTACTGTTTTTCCCCCTTCCCCCATTTTAACTCTTAATTAGTGCGCTTTCTGAAAGCACATTACTGTTTTTCCCCCTATCTTTATTATTTTAGACAGCTTGAAGCAAGCACACAGATTTTCTTCAAGAAATTTACCCGACACTTTAAATTTGCAGCACAACACATGCGGTTGATTCTGAGGATTCCATCTGTCATAATGTTTCCTAATTTTGACCTTCAGGAGGAATCGTCCAGGTGACCGTGCCAAGGCCCTGGAGGTGATTCTGCCCATTGTGGAGTCAGGTGACCGGGTGGTGTCGGACGTGCACTGCCTCTGCGGCCGTATCTACAAAGACATGTTCATGAGCTCTGGCTTTAAAGACCATCGCAGTCGAGACCAGGCCTGCTACTGGTGAGACACACCATTACAGTGTCCATATTAGTACAGCCTTCGAGTCACAAGGAGGCAGTTTGGACTTGTAAAGTCGTCCTAATATGCACACCATAGACACAGCATCCCTTCACTCACTCCAGTCAAGTCCTCCTTACTAGCGCTCTACATCAGTCTATGTCATGTTATCCCTTTGAGTTCCCTCCGTCCTTTCAGTTACACTTTACTTGAGTCCTCTGTCATAAAGGCTGCATAACACTGTTAGAATTATAACATAGCAGATGGCATAAACAGTCATGACACACCTGATACTATATGTTACTCTGTTATTAAACAAATCATTGCTTAGGTCAGCTCATTGACTAGGCAACAATATGTATTAGTTAATGAATCAGTTTTAATCTCCCTTCATGGATTCTCCCCCAGGTACGGCAAAGCCTTCGAGACAGAGCCAACCCTTCATTCCGGCATCAACAACGTTGTCCTCTTGATGGCTGCCGGCCACGAATTTGACACCTCCATCGAGCTGCGGAAAATAGGTACATTGTTCTCACGACACTCCACTGCCCTGAATCAGTAGCCTGTCAAAGGGAACTTGTGTGTTCATGTTTTGTTTTGTTTAATTGCTTAAATAAACTACAATTGCCTTATTTTTTTATCCATGTCTGTGATCAACCGAGTGTGGGCTAATTGTTGGGGCAGTCGTAATCCCTGCCAATCCGTATCATCATTGCTAACAGCCTGCATAAAGACACTAAATAATTACACCCGTACATTATTTATCAATGCATTTCACTGTTATGCTGGGCTTCTGTGCCATGTCATGCGTCTCTTTTTCTTTTGTTACATTTCGATGCCATACTGTTAGCCTGAAAATTATAAATATAATACTAATATTCTCACTATCTAGCATGTGTGTCTGTCTGCGCCCATCTGTGTTTGTGTTGTGTGTGTGTGTGTATCCAGGCGTGACCCTGAGCAGCCTCCTGGGGAGGAAGGGCAGCTTGGAGAAGATGCAGGACTACTGGGATGTAGGCTTCTACCTGGGAGCCAGCATCCTGGCTAACGAACACAGGAAGGTCATCGAGGCTTCAGAAAAACTCTACCGGCTCAATGCACCCATGTGGTGAGAGGAGTCACAATTTGTTTAGTCAAATCCTATGGTCATTGTCACTGCAAACATTCGAGACAGGACAAACAGATCTGGGACCAGGCAGGCATTCTTGATGTGAAATATATGAGCATATCATTCTAACAGATTCAAATCAAATCTAACTTTGTCACATGCGCCGAATACAACAAGTGTAGACTTTATCGTGAAATGCTTACTTACAAGCCCTTAAGCAACAGTGCAGTTCAAGAAGAGTTAAGAAAATATTTCCCAAGTAGACTAAAATAAAAAGTAATAAGAAAAAGTAACACAATAAGAATAACAATAACGAGGCTATATACAGGGGGCACCGGTACCGAGTCAGTGTTGGGGGTACAGGTTAGTTGAGGTAATTTGTACATGTAGGTGGGGGTGAAGTGACTATGCATAGATAATAAACAACCAGTAGCAGCATTGTACAAAAGGGAGGGGGTGTCAATATAAATTATATAGGTCCCGGATGGCAGAAAGCTTGGCCCCAGTGATGTACTCAAAAAAACACAGATGTTATATGCACCTTGTTTTTGAGATTGAGATGATTAGAAACCAGAATGAGAGGGCACATTTCAAAATATCTTGTTAAAGGGCCCGCACAGTCATTCGGATTATCATGTAAAATAGCCTTTATATTTTTTCCCTGATTTAATTATTTATTTATTTTTTTTAAAAGCTCAGAATTTGAGAAAAATTTACTTTTTCTCTCATGTCTAACTATCAGTAAGGCTGAAAAGACAGGCTGAGTGGGCAGGGAGCTAATCGGCTGAGTGGGGGGGGGGGGGGGCTCACCTTGACTGACATTTCTTTGAAATACTTATGTCAAGCAACTTGGACGTAATGAGCTGTGTCGTGTCTCTGGCTATCATTAAAGGTGAAGTCTGTTATTTTATCAAATCAATTCTCTGTAATTATTATTACTTGATTAAACTAATCATGTACATTTAATTAACTAGGAAGTTGGGGCACCATGGACAATCTTCATATTACAAAGTTAATATTTTAATATCTAATCAATTAGTCTTCAATTACTGAATTATTCTTTACCTTACGTCAGTCTCATTTCAAACATCGTAGAATTCTTGGTTATATGCACAAACCCAGCCTACACCATGAATCATCCATAGACCAATTGGCTTAATTATTTATTTACTAACTAACTAATGTTGGGACATGGTAGAATTGGGCCGGAGAATCCCTTTGTCTTACTGTGAAACTCTCTCTCAATTGCATGGTCAGGGAGAGTCTCTGTGGTATTTACAACCTGGGGCAATAAAACCTGGGTTTAGGAGAGGGAGAGTGAGAGAAAGAGAGGGGGAAGCCATGATCTACACCCAGAAAGGTCCACGTCATGACAGCCGTGGTTGCAGTGAGATCATGAAGATAGCTAGCTTGTTCATCTTGTAGCTAGTTCATCTTGGACAATTTCAGTTGAAACTGGACAGGGTGAGGTCTGGGTATCTCTCATATGAGTGTAGATCATGGCTTCCCCCTCTCTTTCTCCCTCTCCTAAACCCAGGTTAAAAAAAAAAATATATATATATATATATATATATATATATGTATGTGTGTGTGTGTGTGTTGACTGCCAGACCATGTTCATAAACCATGACTATCAATGATGTCAAAATCTCCCATTTGCCATGCCTCTTCTGTTGCAGTTTGCAGCAGCACTGACAGATATATTACATGACAACTGCTTCTGAATTTTGAACGACCCCCCCCCCCCCCCCCTTTGTTCCATGATGACTAAAGAACTAGCTAGCCAGTAACTAGCAAACACCAGACACCGATGAAAGGGGAAACTTATCATTTTTTTGGCCATAGATGAATAGGAGAAACCTGTAATCTGATGTCACCCTGCAGTCAAATTTTGGCAGCAGTAGACTAGCTAGCTATGCAAACACACCTTCTGTGCTGATGGTTACCAGGCGGTACTTATTTAAATTAGGTAAGAGAATAAGACATTACCATTGGTATATTCAAATTAGGGCTTTATGTGATGTAGCACAAAGCCCTAAATAATTCCACCATCTGAATTCAAGTGTTTGACAACAGGGGAGGGGACCAGTAACTTTATGATCAGACTTGATCAATGTACCAGCAACAGTCATTTTTCATACTTAGGTCATCCAACTCTGATCTGGTTTCATCCAAATATCATCCATTTGATGGAAAACATGTTTTTTTGCAGGACCTTTAATGTTAAAGATAGGGGAAAGGGGTCCCCTAAATGGACACTAAGAAAAATATTGATATGGCCTCTTTAAGGTCAACTTTATTTTGATTTTCAAATACTTATTCGCATCTTTCTTTTGAGGTATGTGGGCTCGATCATGGAGACGTTCATCTTGTATCGTCAGTTCACCAAGCCCCCAGAGGTGAAAATGTCTAAACAGGAGACTGTGGACTTCTGGATGGAGCTGATGCTGCAAGCCTGCAAGCCTACTGTTTCCACTGACCGCTGCCCAGTAAGACCTCACCACAGCTCCCAGTCCATTCAGCTTTATTTAGTTAGTGTCTTGACCGCTGCAAAGACACTCTGTCAGACTCCACCACTCCCAACACTCCCAGTTCCTCAAACCCACATTGCTTTGTGAGATCTCAATAGATTCTCTCTGTCTAGTATATAACAGTTCTGGGCATTCAAATTAGAGGTTGACCGATTAATCGGAATGGCCGATTAATTAGGGCCGATTTCAAGTTTTCATAACAATCGGAAATCTGTATTTTTGGGTGCCGATTTGTCAATTTAAAAAAATATATATATATTATTATTATTTTTTTTGTGTTCCTTTATTTAAATAGGCAAGTCAGTTAAGAACACATTCTTATTTTCAATGACAGCCTAGGAATGGTGGGTTAACTGCCTTGTTCAGGGGCAGAACGACAGATTTTCTCCTTGTCAGCTCGGGGGATCCGAGCAGTTAACTAGTCCAGCGCAATAACGACCTGCCTCTCTCTCGTTGCACTCCACAAGGAGCCTTCCTGTTACGCGAATGCAGTAAGCCAAGGTAAGTTGCTAGCTAGGATTAAATTTATCTTATAAAAAACAATCAATCATAATCACTAGTTAACTACACATGGTTGATACACGCTAGATAATATCTAGTAATATCCAAGTATCTGACTGAGCAGTGGTAGGCAGAAGCAGGCGCGTAAACATTCATTCAAACAGCACTTTTGTGCGTTTTGCCTGCAGCTCTTCGTTGTGCGTCAAGCATTGCGCTGTTTATGACTTCAAGCCTATCAACTCCCTGTAACCGAAGTGAAATGGCTAGCTAGTTAGCGCGCAGTAATAGCGTTTCAATCTTCACTCGCTCTGAGCCTTCTAGTAGTTGTTCCCCTTGCTCTGCATGGCTAACGCTGCTTCGAGGGTGGCTGTTGTCGTTGTGTTCCTGGTTCGAGCCCAGGGAGGAGCGAGGAGAGGGACGGAAGCTATACTGTTACACTGGCAATACTAAAGTGCCTATAAGAACATCCAATAGTCAAAGGTTAATGAAAATCAAATGGTATAGAGGGAATTAGTCCTATAATTCCTATAATAACTACAACCTAAAACTTCTTACCTGGGAATATTGAAGACTCATGTTAAAAGGAACCACCAGCTTTCATATGTTCTCATGTTCTGAGCAAGGAACTTAAACCTTAGCTTTTTTACATGGCACATATTGCACTTTTACTTTCTTCTCCAACACTTTGTTTTTCCATTATTTAAACCAAATTGTTTCATTATCTACTTGAGGCTAAATTGATTTTATTGATGTATTATATTATGTTAAAATAAGTGTTCATTCAGTATTTTTGTAATTGTCATTATTACAAATTTAAAAAATTGGCCGATTTAATCGTTATCGGCTTTTTTGGTCCTCCAATAATCGGTATCGGCATTGAAAAATCAGAATCGGTCGACCTCTAATTCAAATGCAGAGCAGTAAAAACATATTTGCTTTAACATGTATTTTAACTGCACCGTCATGGTTAGATAATTTGTTAATGAAGTTGGCACTTGGCGTCACCCTGCCGGGATAGTTTGTCACATTCCCAATTTTAGGTGCCTTTCTGCAGCAAAAGTATTTATAAAAATTGTTAGCACCATTAACCGTTCCTCAGGTTCTGATCCTGGAGCCGACCAAAGTGCTCCAACCCACCATAGTCTGTGTGAGTGAGGAGGACGACAGCTGCACAGTTCAGCTCAACCACATCACACCCCTGAAGGTACAGACCATGTTTGGCATGACAATGACCATAAGAGTTGGCTAATACAGTACAAGCAGATCTGGGACCAGGTAAACGGACCCCTACCGCCTCGTAGATATTTAACTACTGAGCTATACTGTACAGGTCTACATTTTTCAACGTGTCAAGACATTGAAAATGGTAGTTCAGGAATGGTGTGAGACAGAATGGTGTGTTTTAACTAGAATAGGCGTGGAGTGTTTTCTTAACGGCACCACGTCAGTGATGGGGAAAGAAGACATGCCTAATGAGGAAGTGTGCGTGCGAGGCCGCCAGTGTGTGCAGGCACGTGCATACTTTGTGTGTGTGTGTTTAGGTTGTTGAGTGAGCATTTTGACAGTCTGCCATGTCTTCCCTTCCATAGAAAGGCCAGAAAGCCCAGTGGACTTTCCCTGCCTCGCAAATCCGGGGAGTGAGGTACGGTAACAGACAGTACAGAGTGTGCTAACATTTGCTGTGTGGGTGTGTGGTGTTCACGCCTGCAGCCCATACACATCATCAGGGCTAGTCTACCAGACCTAGATTTAAATACTATTTGAAATATTTCAGCGTTTGCTTTAGCCTGATGGGTGGAGTTTGCAGGTTTGCGACTACTCTATTGGTTCCATTGTGCTCAGTCAAGCCCAGCTTTAGTATTTCAAAGGATTTCAAATAGTATTTGAACCCAGGTTGCGGTCTACTGAGTCTAAACACTTTTTAACTGTCTGGCGGACTTGGCCACTGGCCATCAGGGTGTTTTTGTCTGTGCTGTTCTCGAAGACTGTGACTGGATATGTGTGTGTGAGTCCGTGTCTATTTGGCTGTGGAGGTCACTGTGTATTTTCCCCTTTTTTTGCTTACCGAACTGCCTCCAGGGGCAGTAGATATATTTATTTTATTTCAGTTTGCATTTGCAACACTATCAACCGGTGGCTTGAAACATATCAGTATTTCAATCTATACGAGATACAAAGAAAAACATTTTCTCTGAATTGCAGAGCCACCTATTGAATGTGTTATTATTGGCTTTTCTTGTCTTGATTCGTATTCCTTTTAACTTTGTTTGCCTGCATTGCTATTTTGAGAGTACTTGTTGTGATGCCGCTCTTCGCTTTGAAGTGTTGTGTAGCTCCTAATCCTCCTCTTTAACCTTTTTGACCTGCTCAGTGTTTCCAAGTTTGACGAGCGTAGCTGCTTCCTGTATGTCCTGGAGAACTCGGATGACTTCCAACTCTGCTTTCCCAGCGAGCTGCACTGTAAAGGGTGGGTCCCACACACATACAAACACAGACACACGCACGCACAAACACACACCAAAAGACAGCCTTTAGCCCAGCTGTCTAGCAGGAACTGGCGTAACAACCAACCATATCAACCAATGATTCATTCCCCACATAAAACGTACATACAGATTGGGCCTGTTCATTCGACCATTATCACATTATTTGATTGTGTTGACATGACAACTGTTAATGTTTATTTTACACTGGCATATGGAAATACAGCCTGCTTCTCTCTCCCCTTTCTGTGTGGATTGATAGGTGTATGTATTTTACATTGTGTGCTTATACAGTACATTATTATCTAGGTGCTGTGTATTGGGAAACAGTAAATACTCAGTGTTATCCAAGACCTTCTGAGAAGGAAGGAAATAGGAAGTGGTTTTCATAGTAGTATTTGCGGAATCAGTGAAAGGCAAATAACTAGCAATTGAAAGGTCCCCTTTAATATGTCATGACATGACATATAAGATTGATAACAGTGCTGTGTACTGAATTTGTTTGTGTGTGTTTCAGCAGGTCTTATCTATGACTTGCCTGTGAGGTCCATGAATATATGACTGTCTTTCAATATGATTTAGTTTCTTGTGTGTGTTGTTTCTCCATCAGGTTCTGTGAGCTGGTCAACTCTCTCCTAAGCCAGGCAGAAGCCCCAGTGGAGTACCCCAGCGAGCTCACTGGAGGATTACTGGAGGTCAGCTAGGCTCTTTCTCAATTCATCTTTCCTCGATTTCCTCTTTTCTTGCTTCCTTCTGAAAGTGCATTGGAAACCAGGGTTCGAGGGGAGAGACATTGGACCTTCTCCTCCAATACGGTTGAAAAGGAGGTGAGGAGAAAGGATTCAAGGAATTGCGGAGAGACAAATTGAGATAGGGCCATAGAAGCCTAGAATCCTCCCTCTCGAGGCTGCTTTTCTGTTTCTGACCCCCCTTCTACCCTACCAGTACACAAACAAGCCCTGTCATGATGGGGTCAAAAGGTGAAAAGTTTCCCTTAACCGCTCCCCAATGGTTAACGTATTCCCGACCCCTCATTTTTGTGTGTTAAGTTCCTGGTATTCACAGAACATTGGATTCAGTCCAGCATGTCACTCCAGCAAACATGGGTTCAAATACTATTTGAAATAATTGCAAATAGTATTTCAGTTCACTGCAGTTCAGAGCAGCAGAAGGTTTCTAAATTAACATATTTTTCCATTGCTTCGCGCTCTCACTCAACCTTTTCTGTTGTGGTTGCCTGTGAAATTCTTTACAATATTTCTAACCTACACACTCTAAAACTATTTTTTTAATGAAACACACACACATTTAGTTTCACATCCATCTTCCTGTTGAATTAAACCTTCTCCCTTACCTCCTGCAGTTTATCTATGAGACCAGCGAAAACGGAGACAAGGTGGTTCTGGGTAAAGGAACCTATGGCGTGGTGTATGCTGGGAGGGACCTGAGCAACCAAGTCCGCATCGCCATCAAGGAGATCCCAGAGAAAGACAGAACGTATGGAAAACACATTTCCCCTTTTTACTTTTTTTTTGCATGGTCCCAGATCTGTTTTTTCTGTATTGTCAAACAATGACCATACTTGTTGACACGACAAAACAGATCTGGGACCAGGCTACTTTTCTTTGCACATTATACCATAAATCCCAATTTATTATTTGAGCCTAATATGTATAATATATGATATAATTGTGAGCGAAACCATTCACGATTAATGATGAGAATAAGGAATGTGCATATGTTTTCCTCAACATTCCAAATGTGTCATGTTTGTCCAGTATCCCCATAGCTACACCGGAATCTACTCCCTGAAGAGATGGATGTCAATTTAGATTTCCCCATTCCTTGTTTACGAGCCTTCGACCTCGACTAAGAGCTTAGCCCCATAGTTCAAGAAATGTTAATACTAAGTTCCTCTGCAGAACTAATGGCCACATAGGCCAAAGCAGCACATGACAGGTGATTGTAAATCTCTCATCATATTCATACAGTATGTATGGGTCACAGCTACACCATGTCAGCACAACTGCCAGATTAGAGTGTGAATTTTGTTGTTTTTCAATGACGGCACAGCTAGCACTAACATTGTTTATGTTTTGTAGCAATGTTGTTATAACGGCAGATGAACACTGTTCCATTTGCTAATGCTATGCTAAATCTAGTGCCAATGTTAACTGTTGGTTCTCTCCCCATCTGCGTGTGAATCTCAGTTACTCCCAGCCTCTGCATGAGGAGATAGCTCTGCACAAGAGGCTGAAGCACAGGAACATCGTTCAGTACCTGGGCTCTATGAGTCAGGACGGCTTCATCAAGATCTTTATGGAGGAGGTTCCTGGAGGTACAGAGGATAGAAATATAATTTATTTAATTCTATATTAAAATCTCATTCTGTTTCTAATGTCCCATAAACCAGGTCACATAGAACCATTCAGTGTTCTAATTTAGATTTTTGTGCCTGTCTACTACAAATTAGTAGTCTTTAGACAAATCTTTATATCACTCCTTCACTCAGTATGTACAGTATTCATTAATTCTCTCACTGACGAAAGCTTTGGTAATCTTATACTGTCCTGCTTTAACTTTTAAACTGCCGTACAACTAATGGTTTCAGTCTTCACTTCTCAGTTTTTGTGTCTCTCTACTACTCATTCTCCTTCCTTCAATCTATGTCTACCACTCACACACTCTGGTACTGTATTCTCTCATCAATAATTTCACTATTGCTCATCTTTCTCTGCCCCCCTAATTATGAAACTGTCACATGTGCCGAATACAATAGGTGTAGACTTTACCGTGAAATGTTTAATTACAAACCTTTTCCCACCAATGCAGAGTTAAAAAATAATACAATTAAATAACATTAAAGGAAATGTTAACACAATAAAATAAGTAATGAGGCTATATACAGTTGAAGTCAGAAGTTTACATACTCCTTAGCCAAATACATTTAAACTCAGTTTTTTTACAATTCCTGACATTTAATCCTTGTAAAAATTCCCTGTCTTAGGTCAGCTAGGATCACCACTTTATTTTAAGAATGTGAAATGTCAGAATAATAGTAGAGAGAATGATTTATGTCGGCTTTTATTTCTTACATCACATTCCCAGTGGGTCAGAAGTTTACATACACTCAATTAGTATTTGGTAGCGTTGCCTTTAACTTGTTTAACTTGGGTCAAACATTTCAGGTAGCCTTCTACAGCTTCCCACAATAAGTTGGGTGAATGTTGGCCCATTCCTCCTGACAGAGCTGGTGTAACCGAGTCAGGTTTGTAGGCCTCCTTGCTCGCACATGCTTTTTCAGTTCTGCCCACAAATTTTCTATGGGATTGAGGTCAGGGCTTTGTGATTGCCACTCCAATACCTTGACTTTGTTGTCCTTAAGCCATTTTGCCATAACTTTGGAAGTATGCTTGGGGTCATTGTCCATTGGGAAGACCCATTTGCGACCGAGCTTTAACTTCCTGACTGATGTCTTGAGATGTTGTTTCAATATATCCACATCATTTTCCTACCTCATGATGCCATCTATTTTGCGAAGTACACCAGTCCCTCCTGCAGCAAATCACCCCCACAACATGATGCTGCCACCCCCGTGCTTCACGGTTGGGATGGTGTTCTTCGGCTTACAAGCCTCCCCCTTTTTCTTCCAAACATAAAGATGGTCATTATGGCCAAACAGTTCTATTTTTGTTTAATCAGACCAGAGGACATTTCTCCATGTGCAGTTGCAACCCGTAGTCTGGCTTTTTTTTTATGGTGGTTTTGGAGCAGTGGCTTCTTCCTTGCTGAGCGGCCTTTCAGGTTATGTCGATATAGGACTTGTTTTACTGTGGATATAGATACTTTTGTACCTGTTTCCTCCAGCATCTTCACAAGGTCCTTTGCTGTTGTTCTGGTATTGATTTGCACTTTTCGCACCAAAGTACGTTCATCTCTAAGAGACAGAACGCGTCTCCTTCCTGAGAGGTATGACGGCTGCGTGGTCCCATGGTGTTTATACTTGTGTGCTATTGTTTGTACAGATGAACGTGGTACCTTCAGGTGTTTGTAAATAGCTCCCAAGGATGAACCAGACTTGTGGAGGTGTACAATTAATTTCTGAGATCTTGGCTGATTTCTTTTGATTTTCCCATGGTGTCAAGCAAAGAGACACTACGTTTGAAGGTAGGCCTTGAAATACATCCACAGGTACACCTCCAATTGACTCAAATTATGTTAATTAGCCTATCAGGAGCTTCTAAAGCCATGACAGCATTTTCTGGAATTTTCTAAGCTGTTTAAAGGCACAGTCAACTTAGTTTATGTAAACTTATGACCCACTGGAATTGTGATTAAGTGAAATAATTTCTCTTTAAACAATTGTTGGAATAATTACTTGTCATGCACAAAGTAGATGTCCTAATGGACTTGCCAAAACTCTTGTTTGTTAACAATACATTTGTGGAGTGGTTGAAAAACTAGTTTTAATGACTCCAACCTAAGTGTATGTAAACTTCCAACTTCAACTGTACAAGGAGTACCAGTACTGAGTCAATGTGCAGGGGTACAAGGTAGTTGAGGTGTTTGCGGTAATATGTGCATGTAGGTAGGGGTAAAAGTGACTAGACAATCAGGATAGATAATAAACAGAATAGCAGCAGTGTGAGTGTGTGGCTTCAATATGCTTGTGTGTGTCTGGAGTGTCAGTGTAGTATGCTTGAGTGTGTGGGTAGAGTCCAGTGAGTGTTCATAAAGCCAGTGCAAGAATGTCAGTACAAAAAAATGTAGGTCAATGTAAATAGTCTGGGTAGCCATTTGAGTAACTGTTTAGCAGTCTTGCGGCTTGGGGGTCTTACGACTTGGTGCTCCGTTACCGCTTGTGCAGTAGCAGAGAGAACGGTCTATGACTAGGGTGGCTGGGGTCTTAGACAATTTTTAGGGCCTTCATCTGACACCGCCTTGTATAGATGGAAGGGAGCTAGGCCCCAGTGATGTACTGGGCTGTACGCACTACCCTCTGTAGCGCCTTGCGGTCAGATGCCAAGCAGTTGCCATACCAAGTGGTGATGCAGTCAGTCAATATTCTCTCATATTTTTGAGGATCTGAGGGCCCATGCCAAATATTTTCAGCCTCTTGAGGGGGAAAAAGGCGTTGCCATCACACCCATGTTGGGAAGCATCACTGACTGGACTATGGAGCTATCACATAAGTGAGAGTAAAGAGGAGGGGATAGCATTCATATGTTAGAATTATACAGTGCATTCGGAAAGTATTCAGACCCCTTGACTTTTCCACATTTTGTTATTCTAAAATGTATTAAATTGTCTTTCCCCTCATCAATCTATATACAATACCCATAATGACAAAGCAAAAACAGTTTTTTAGACATTTTTGCAGATGTATAAAAAGAGGAAAATCACATTTACTCAAGTGTTCAGACCCTTTACCCAGTACTTTGTTGAAGCACCTTTGGCAGCGATTACAGCCTTGAGTCTTCTTGATTGGGGAGTTTCTCCCATTCTTCTCTGCAGATCCTCTCAAGCTCTGTCAGGTTGGATGCGGAGAGTTGCGACACAGCTCTTTTTAGGTCTCTCCAGAGATGTTTGATCATCGGGTTCAAGTCCGGGCTCTGGCTGGACCTCTCAAGGACCTTCAGAAACATGTCCAGAAGTGACTCCTGCGTTGTCTTAGCTACGTGTTTAGGGTCGTTGTCAGGTTGGAAGGGGAACCTTCGCCCCAGTCTGAGGTTCTGAAAGCTCTGGATTAGCTTTTCATCAAAGATCGCTCTGTACTTTGCTCCATTCATCTGTCCCTTGATCCTGACTAGTCTCCCAGGCACGCTGAAAAACATCCTCACAGCATGATGCTGCCACCACCATGCTTCACCATAGTGTAACGCAGGTCAACTAATGTCGAATAATTATCTGTACTAGTGAGATTCCAGTAACCAATCATATTATACTATATTGCTATTGATATGTTTTAAGTTGAGCGATATTACAAATCAGCTGTCAGAAGCTGCATGACGTGCAGTTTATTTTGAGCCAATCAATATTCTCTTAGTCCCTCTCCTAACCTCAAGTTATACACCAGTTGGCGCCAACATGCTGAAAATGAGCTAGAACGGAACGTGATGAGCTACCGCCATTCCATGGAAGAAAAATAACATTTCAAATCGTTGAGAAGTTTTATAAAACTGAAAAAGAGAGACCTGGATATTAACACTCACTTATCTGTACGAATGTGCTGTGACGCGATTGAGGGAATGGTTGATGCCAGGATTTGGTGAGTTTTCATAAGGAAAACGAGCTGCTAATGATTAGGCTAGCTAAACTATTGCTAGCATTTTGTGCGCGTTCATACTGAACCAAGCATACGCACAAGCCATTAACATTTAGGCTAGCTCAGCTATCGATCAATTGAAATAGCAAACGTTAGTGAGCATGCTAATCATGCATGGCGAACTATTTTCGTTTTCATACTTTTATGAAATGTGATTAACTAGTATCACAATCCATTTTGGTACACTTATGTTTTAGATTACTTTATAATAAATGACGTGTAGGTGTAAGCACTAGTACTTTTCATTTACCCAGGCTATTTTATTGTTCAGTCCGCGTGAGCCTGGTGCTGTAGTTAAAAGTGTAAAGTATTTTGACTAAGTTTGATTTCTTAGTCCTGTAAGAGATTAAAGCTAAGCACTATATTAATGGTTATATGAAAGGTACTTATGGGGTGTGTGTGTGTGTGTGTATATATATAATATATATAGCTACTATACTATATTGCACTATATATATATATTAGTGCAATATAGTATAATATGATTGTGTGTGTGTGTGTGTGTGTGTGTGTGTGTGTGTGTGTGTGTATATATATATATATATACACACACACACACACACACACACACACAGTGCCTTGCGAATGTATTCGGCCCCCTTGAACTTTGCGACCTTTTGCCACATTTCAGGCTTCAAACATAAAGATATAAAACTGTATTTTTTTGTGAAGAATCAACAACAAGTGGGACACAATCATGAAGTGGAACGACATTTATTGGATATTTCAAACTTTTTTAACAAATCAAAAACGGAAAATTGGGCGTGCAAAATTATTCAGCCCCCTTAAGTTAATACTTTGTAGCGCCACCTTTTGCTGTGATTACAGCTGTAAGTCGCTTGGGGTATGTCTCTATCAGTTTTACACATCGAGAGACTGAATTTTTTTCCCATTCCTCCTTGCAAAACAGCTCGAGCTCAGTGAGGTTGGATGGAGAGCATTTGTGAACAGCAGTTTTCAGTTCTTGCCACAGATTCTCGATTGGATTCAGGTCTGGACTTTGACTTGGCCATTCTAACACCTGGATATGTTTATTTTTGAACCATTCCATTGTAGATTTTGCTTTATGTTTTGGATCATTGTCTTGTTGGAAGACAAATCTCCGTCCCAGTCTCAGGTCTTTTGCAGACTCCATCAGGTTTTCTTCCAGAATGGTCCTGTATTTGGCTCCACCCATCTTCCCATCAATTTTAACCATCTTCCCTGTCCCTGCTGAAGAAAAGCAGGCCCAAACCATGATGCTGCCACCACCATGTTTGACAGTGGGGATGGTGTGTTGCTTTTACGCCAAACATAACGTTTTGCATTGTTGCCAAAAAGTTCAATTTTGGTTTCATCTGACCAGAGCACCTTCTTCTACATGTTTGGTGTGTCTCCCAGGTGGCTTGTGGCAAACTTTAACCAACACTTTTTATGGATATCTTTAAGAAATGGCTTTCTTCTTGCCACTCTTCCATAAAGGCCAGATTTGTGCAATATACTGACTGATTGTTGTCCTATGGACAGAGTCTCCCACCTCAGCTGTAGATCTCTGCAGTTCATCCAGAGTGATCATGGGCCTCTTGGCTGCATCTCTGATCAGTCTTCTCCTTGTATGAGCTGAAAGTTTAGAGGGACGGCCAGGTCTTGGTGGATTTGCAGTGGTCTGATACTCCTTCCATTTCAATATTATCGCTTGCACAGTGCTCCTTGGGATGTTTAAAGCTTGGGAAATCTTTTTGTATCCAAATCCGGCTTTAAACTTCTTCACAACAGTATCTCGGACCTGCCTGGTGTGTTCCTTGTTCTTCATGATGCTCTCTGCGCTTTTAACGGACCTCTGAGACTATCACAGTGCAGGTGCATTTATACTGAGACTTGATTACACACAGGTGGATTGTATTTATCGTCATTAGTCATTTAGGTCAACATTGGATCATTCAGAGATCCTCACTGAACTTCTGGAGAGAGTTTGCTGCACTGAAAGTAAAGGGGCTGAATAATTTTGCACGCCCAATTTTTCAGTTTTTTATTTGTTAATAAAGTTTGAAATATCCAATAAATGTCGTTCCACTTCATGATTGTGTCCCACTTGTTGTTGATTCTTCACAAAAAAATGCAGTTTTATATCTTTATGTTTGAAGCCTGAAATGTGGCAAAAGGTCGCAAAGTTCAAGGGGGCCGAATACTTTCGCAAGGCACTGTATGTATGTATGTGTGTGTGTATATATATATATATATATATATATATATAGATCTCCACACACATATATTGTGTGATCCTCTTTGTAAGACGGGTCAGGTTTTATGATTATGGATTCAGTTCCACCAAGGATGGTGAGCCGCCCGAATCCAGGACATAAATAAGAAGATTTGCATGCGAAGATTTTCCTTGGAGAACACTGAATTTGCACTGCCATACTATGGTGTGATAGGATTTTTCTTGCAAGACGTCATTGCATCATACATTGCTGTGGGACAGTTATAAGATCCTACACTTAAAAACCTTAGTGTTTCTTGGTGGGCACAGTTACTCACATTTGATTCCATCTCATAGTGGGTTATGTCAGTATTTGTGAATTGGTTTGTGTTTTCTGTGGATTCATGTTTATTGTATTGCTATTGAATTTTGAACATTGAAATCTGAGAGATTCTCACCCTAGTAAACTATAGGCCGGATATATGGCTGATATCTAAGTCTATAGTACCATTTATGTATTTCATTCATATTGAGCTCATTGTACAAATTTAACATATGAGGTGATTCATTTTTTGTAAATATTTTTATTTACAAAATACAAGCAGGCATTCTTATCCTAAATTATTCAGTTGTGCAGTTTTCATTTCTCCCTACTGTTCCAGTAGGGAACCTAACTGGTCCAATAGAGTTTAAGCTTAAACATACAGTAGCCCATAGTGTTAAGCAATTGTTACAGTAGGGAGGGTGACAGGTTTCTTCTAGACGTCATACTTGGTATTCAGGCCAAAGAGTTCAATCTTGGTTTCATCATACCAGATAATCTTGTTTCTCATGGTCTGAGAGTGCTTTGGGTGCCTTTTGGCAAACTCCAAGAGAGCTGTCATGTGCCTTTTACTGAGGAGTGGCTTCCGTCTGGCCACTCTACCATAAAGGCCTGATTGGTGGAGTGCTGCAGAGATGGTTGTCCTTCTGGAAGGTTCTCCCATCTCCACAGAGGAACTCTGTCAGAGTGACCATTGAGTTTGTGGTCACCTTCCTGACCATGGCCCTTCTCCCCTGATTGCTCAGTTTGGCTGGGCGACCAGCTCTGGGAAGAGTCTTGGTGGTTCCAAACTTCTTCCATTTACGAATGATGGAGGCCACTGTGTTCTTGGACTTTCAATGCTGCAGTACCCTTCCCCAGATCTGTGCCTCGACACAATCCTGTCTGAGCTCTATAGACAATTCCTTTGACCTCATGGCTTGGTTTTACAGTGGGGCAAAAAAGTATTTAGTCAGCCACCAATTGTGCAAGTTCTCCCACTTAAAAAGACGAGAGAAGCCTGTAATTTTCATCATAGGTACACTTCAACTATGACAGACAAAATGAGGGGGGGAAATCCAGAAAATCACATTGTAGGATTTTTTTATGAATTTATTTGCAAATTATGGTGGAAAATAATTATTTGGTCACCTACAAACAAGTAAACTTTCTGGCTCTCACAGACCTGTACCTTCTTCTTTAAGTGGCTCCTCTGTCCTCCACTCGTTATCTGTATTAATGGCACCTGTTTGAACTTGTTATCAGTATAAAAGACACCTGTCCACAACCTCAAACAGTCACACTCCAAACTCTATAACACTATAGCCAAGACCAAAGAGCTGTCAAAGGACACAAACAAAATTGTAGACCTGCACCAGGCTGGGAAGACTGAATCTGCAATAGGTAAGCAGCTTGGTTTGAAGAAATCAACAGTGGGAGCAATTATTATGGAAGACATACAAGACCACTGATAATCTCCCTCGATCTGGGGCTCCACGCAAGATCTCACCCCGTGGGGTCAAAATTATCACAAGAACGGTGAGCAAAAATCCCAGAACCACACGGGGGGACCTAGTGAATGACCTGCAGAGAGCTGGGACCAAAATAACAAAGCCTACCATCAGTAACACACTACGCCACCAGGGACTCAAATCCTGCAGTGCCAGACGTGTTTTCCTGCTTAAGCCAGTACATGTCCAGGCCCGTCTGAAGTTTGCTAGAGAGCATTTGGATGATCCAGAAGAAGATTGGGAGAATGTCATATGGTCAGATGAAACCAAAATATAACTTTTTGGTAAAAACTCAACTCGTCGTGTTTGGAGGAGAAAGAAGGCTGAGTTGCATCCAAAGAACACCATACCTACTGTGAAGCATGGGAGTGGAAACATCATGCTTTGGGGCTGTTTTTCTGCAAAGGGATCAGGACGACTGATCCGTGTAAAGGAAAGAAAGAATGGGGCCATGTATCATGAGATTTTGAGTGAAAACCTCCTTCCATCAGCAAGGGCATTGAAGATGAAACGTGGCTGGGTCTTTCAGCATGACAATGATCCCAAACACACCGCCCGGGCAACGAAGGAGTGGCTTCATAAGAAGCATTTCAAGGTCCTGGAGTGGCCTAGCCAGTCTCCAGATCTCAACCCCATAGAAAATCTTTGGAGGGAGTTGAAAGTCCGTGTTGCCCAGCAACAGCCCCAAAACATCACTGCTCTAGAGGAGATCTGCATGGAGGAATGGGCCAAAATACCAGCAACAGTGTGTGAAAACCTTGTGAAGACTTACAGAAAAGTTTTGACCCCTGTCATTGCCAACCAAGGGTATATAACAAAGTATTGAGAAACTTTTGTTATTGACCAAATACTTATTTTCCACCATAATTTGCAAATAAATTCATAAATCCTACAATGTGATTTTCTGGATTTTTTTTTTCCTTCTCATTTTGTCTGTCATAGTTGAAGTGTACCTATGATGAAAATTACAGGCCTCATCTTTTTAAGTGGGAGAACTTGCACAATTGGTGGCTGACTAAATACTTTAGTCAACTGTGGGACATTTATTTAGACCGGTTTGTGCCTTTCCAAATCATGTCCAATCAATTGAATTTACCACAGGTGGATTCCAATCAAGTTGTAGAAACATCTCAAGGATGATTCATGGAAATAAGATGCACCTGAGCTCAATGTTGAGTCTCATAGCAAAGGGTCTGAATACTAATGGCAATAAGGTATTTAAAATATTTAAAAAAAAAACATTAATACATTTGCAAACATGTCTTACCATGTTTTCGCTTTGTCATTATGGGGTATGGTGTGTAGATTGATGTGGGGAAAAAATGTAATCCATTTTAGATTAAGGCTGTAGCGTAACAAAATGTGGAAGTCAAGGGGTCTGAATGCACTGTAAAAAAGGACTGTACAAATCCCTACAATTTCAGCTACATACTGTTGTGAAGGCTTAGTGAAACCCACTGGAATATTACGAAATGATCATATTTTAGTTTTCAGGAAGTCTGGAGGTCGTGTGTGTGTGTGTAACTCAATGCAATAGCTACAGGCAGGATATCACACCGGATGTGTGGGTGTTTCCAGTATCCCAGCGATAGAGGAAAAATGGATTTCACAATGCAATCAAGTCACTGATGTACCAGTGTTTAAAGAAAGTGAAAATACTTTTAAAAAGTAATGTTTTATTTCAGCTTCCGACATTTTATCTTTGTGAATATTCTGGGCCTTGTTTCCCAGAGCCTTCATAGCGTTAAGATCATCGTTACAACCTTCTTACGATGTATGTTTCGTAGCCGAGGTGTTTCCCAGTTCCTTCGTTAGTAACGTGGCACATCTAGTGATCCAGACCACTCGTAGCACAGCCAAAGTGCATCATTAGGTGCTTTCCCCCCCCCCCCCCCCCCCCCCCCCCCCCTTTCGCATCACTTTATTCACAGAAGATCTTCGCTAAACACAGCATAAACATCTAGATTTTTTTTCTGTCTGACTGTGAAGGCTGTTGACTACAAATACAACAAGTGAAGAATAAAATGATGTTTGGAATGAAAACTGAGATGACTGCATTTAAAGATGCATAGCCTACATGGGCTATTTCCATCAATGAAGTTATATTTTTCGACTAGGGTATTGTCTATTATTTTTGCTTAAGTGTTTCATGATGTGTGACAATGTGGTCAATAATGTGCCCAATCTGTGATGTAGTGCAGTATTGTTGGGTAAGCATAATAAGCTGCCTCAATAGCCTAATTTGCAGCCGTAGGTGGTAATATCTCTAGGAGCTGATCCTTGGTCAGTATTGTGGAATCGTTTTAATGTTAAGATTTGAATGGAGAAATCTGACCTGAAAGCAGTGCTGCTTTTCTTTTGATCCTATCAGTGTCGACACGCGGTATAACAACGCACTAAGCAAATTTTCTCTTTACGTGGTTGTCTGGGAAACACTCGTAAAGTTGGCTCGTAAAATAAGGATGTGTCTAGTACGTCATCGTAACGCTTAAGTTACATCGCAACTGGGAAACGAGGCCCAGAGGAGTTGCGAATCCTAAATTGAACCCCTTGCATATCTAACTGTAACCCAGTCCAATGTCCTCTCTCCCATGTAGGAAGCTTGTCCTCTCTCCTGCGTTCCAAATGGGGACCCCTGAAAGACAACGAGGCCACCGTCATTTTCTACACCAAACAGATCCTTGAAGGGCTTAAGTACCTCCATGACCACCAGATAGTCCACAGAGACATCAAGGTGAGGTGTCCTCAAGGAGACAGTTTGTTGTTGCTCCTGCTAAATAAATGTTCCAATGCCACAGCAGATTTTAATTCACACAGTCCGAGCTGGTTGTGTTGGAGTGAAACAGGAAGGGACTTCCTGGACTTGAGAAACGCTCCTTTATTATTTCCATTTCTAAACGTTTTGCTACTTTGTGCCCCACTGAGCATGAACCTGGTGTATGTTGCTTACTCAACTACTGTGTTACCATGTTTTATGGGGAAAGTGAATCCAGTGGAATCGACCGATTTTATGATTTTTCAAAGCCGATACCGATTTAATCGGACGTTTAAAAATAAAATATATATATTTGTAATAATGACAATTACAACAATACTCAATGAACTTTTTTTATTTTATCTTAATATAATACATAAATAAAATTATATTTAGT